>NC_041340.1:26856720-27184220 GCF_004354835.1 Perca flavescens
TAATAAGGTTAATAGGCCTATATTGTTTGATTGTATTACAGTTCACAGTGCTCAAAGCAACTTAAAAGGAAGGAGATAGTTTGGGAAAAACACTTTTGGAAAATGTACTTTATTTTAAATTTTTTGGAAAGATTGGAAGCAGAGGGAAACAGCTAGCCTAGCTCATTCAGAGGGAAAAAATACACCCACCAAGTCCAAGGCTGTGCATGTCACCCACACATGAGTGCACGTTCGTCCTTGTGCACGTACACAAGACAAACAAAACGAGGACCCACTCATGAAAAAAAACTGCTCCATAGCACCACTTCATTCAAAAACTCCAAAAGGGAACTCAATTTTCTTTAGCTGACAAGCTAGCATGCTACAAGAAGACAGCTTTGGAGTCGTTGAAAGGGTTTTTTTATTTTATTTTTTATAGTGCTACGCCATTCAGAATGCTGGGGACATTTGACGCTGCTTCTGTAAGCACTGTTTATGAGGTTAATGACTCCACAACCACATCTGAGCCTTCCTTCGCTACAGATGGGAACACTTGAATGCTAAACTGCTTCAGTCAGTGACAGTAGTCGTGTTTCCATTCACCCATTTTTAAAGTATTGCTTTAGAAAAGCTGCATGGAAACGGCTAAATTCAATAAAACTTCCTCAATTGCGCAAACATGTTTTACGCTCACTTTAGGTGGTGTTTGCCATTGTCGAAAATGGGATATGGATACGCTTTTGTGGAATAAACCGTGATGTAGCGGACATTTAACTCACAGGACTGATCAGCTGTTCCCACTGTTGGAGTCTTCCCGGATATTCCCATAGCGTGTTTTCGTCTCTGGACAGCATAAAACATGGCCAATACTCACAAACCTTAAAGAAAAATTAAATGTTGCTCAATTTGAACCAAATTCCTGAAGACCTCTCTCCATTTTTCTCTCGCAGTTGCAGGTAAATGCGGCAAAGGCGATTTGTTTTGTTTCCGGTTAGCAACCTCGACTTCTTCTACTCTGGTTATTCTTTACCAGCCTGGTCTCACAGAATTCTGTGAAATGATCACAAACTGTTAACACCGCATTAGGTGGTGGTGGCACGGAATGTGTGAAAATTTTGTGTGGCCAACACGGAAAACAATACCAAAGTAAAGTCAATGAGAAGATGACGTAGCATTAAGAGCGACTACGGTAGTGAGTAGTATAAAAGCCTGCAAATCTGCATAAGGAGGTTGGTTGGTTGGGGGGGGGTGGATGGGTCAAACAACACAGGACTTTCACCCAGGAGACTGGGGATTGTGTCCCGCGTGTCACGTTTCCTAAACCCAACTGTAACTGTCCCGTTCTTCTTTTCCTAAACCCAACCATCCTGTTGTTGTCCCGTTATTGTTTTCCTAAACTCAACTGTCCGTTGTTGTTTTCCTAAACCCAACCGTACCGTTGTCCCGCCACGACCTTTTCCTTAACTTAAGGGGCCGTGTTGATTTCACAGAATTCTTCCGTGGGCCCATCACGGAATCTTTGGCAATTCCGTGAAACTGGCACAGATTTTGAGTTATTTGAGTATAAGCGCCAACTTCTGACCAAACTACGCTATAGCCGAGTGTGTTGGCTCAAAATCAGTAGATTGCCGATCTTTTTTGCGACATTTTTCTCTAAAAATTCCCTTGACAATTGAATGGAAACGCAACTAGTGATGATTCAGTACACTCAGTGTTAAAGATACCTAGTACCTCTGTTTCAAATGAATCTTTTCCTGGGACCCAAAGGAAGAAGTTGTGGACTAGTAATAAGTGTGATATTTGTCAAGGAAAGATGGGTATGTTTCTGTACAAACGCTCAGAGGACGAGAGAAACACACCAAATCTCACACCTCATAGGCTACTGGCTGTTCCATACGTATTGTAGCTCCTGAAACTAACTAAGAGCAGTGTTTAAGCTTTGAAGTAAAGTCAAACAAATGCCATTGTGACACTTGGCTTTATTTTACTACATTGGCATCAGCATCACTGACTGTAAAATGTATGAGTTCCACATGCATACGCTCTCCAGTCCCTAATGTGTATATTATACATCATAACTTGATTGTAGCAGTGATTTTGTGCTATGCTCTTTACTGCATTTTCTTTTGTGCTCTTATTGTGCGTACAGTATCATTGTATGTTCATGCAGAGCCTGTTTGTCTGCAAGCAAGCCTTTCCTCAAAGTACAGCCACGCCAAACACAGAGAAACAAAGGAAGATGGAAGATGATTTAAGCACAATGAAGCAGCAGAATTCCTGTGTAGCCGCCTGCTGAGCTCTGTGTGTGTGTGTTTGTGTGTGTGTGTGTGTGTGTGTGTGAGTTAGTGAGTGAGAGAGAGAGAGAGAGAGAGAGAGAGAGAAGGAGGAGGTTTTGATTGGAAATATTTATTTTGGAAACTAAAAGTTGGAAACCACAGTCTCTCTCTCTCTCTCTCTCTCTCTCTCTCTCTCTCTCTCTCTCTCTCTCTCTCTCTGCCATTCTCTCTATTTTTCCCTCTCTTTTTCCTGCCCCCTCCACCACCACCTCCATCCTCCTGGTGTCGCATATCCAAAATGGACCACTCCACATCACTTGAAACTTATACCTCCTCCCTCGCACCCCCACCTCCTCCCTCTCTTCTCCCTTTGAGGGAATTCAAAACAATGAGAGCCTTTATACTCTCTCTCTCTCTCTCTCTCTCTCTCTCTCTCTCTCTCTCCCTGTCTGTCTCTCCAGACACCAGCCAAACCCCCAGCTCCCCCACCAGTCCATACCTCCACCCCTGCCTAAACAGTAACGAAGCACCCCTGCCTTTAGTAACCATAGACTTCCACTGGCAAACATGCACATGCACATAAACACATACAATACACACACAGTCTACTGTGCTTTCAATTGCAACGCAAAGAATACACACTTTGAATATGTCAATTCATATATTTGAACCATGTTAAGATAGTATCTCTCTCTCTCTCTCTCTCTCTCTCTCTCTCTCTCTCTCTCTCTCTCTCACACACACACACACACACACACACACACACACACACACACACACACACACACACACACACACACACACACACCAGCTGCTGTCTCAAAAGGCAAGGCAGCTTTATTTACATAGCACATTTCTCAATACAGCTCTAAGTGTAAAGACAGGCCAAAGCAGGATAACCTGCTTATAAAGTAAGGCCATGTAACTGTTTATTTGTTTCTGTTTCGGTATGTATTGTTTATTGTCTTATTAACATTTAAAATGTTTGTTATGTATGCACCAAAATACCGAGGCAAATTCCACGTAAGTGTAACTTATTGTGGCAATAAACGCGTTTCGGAATCAGATTTTGGAAGAAGTAAATACTTCTTTTACAAATGAAAAGTTGAAGTTGTGAGTCGTTCAACACACTATTTACTGTAGAGCCTGAGATTTTTACAAGAATAAAGATGTTCTCAAGATCTAAAGTACTCATTACGCAGCATAATGGGCCCTGTGTGTGGCCAGTATTTCTGCAATAGTATTTGCAAATGTGTGAGAAGAGTGAAACTGTATTTCCGTAATCCGTACATGTTACCCAGTTTGTGTGACAGAATCACTGAATGTGCATGCGATTTGTAAAGGAATATGACAATATGTGTTTAAAAGTGGAAAGTAAATGGATCTTTTGTCAATGAGTGAGATATATGTATTTGAGTACTCATGTATGGACTGACATACACAAGCAAATTGCCACATTTTTGCAAATAATAGTGCTTCAGTATTAGTCACATACACGTGTCAGTGTTATATTCTTATCTAATCTATTAATTAATCATTCTTATTGTGTAAGCAGCATTTTAGGTCACATACACATACATGCTTTTCCGTTCTGGTGCGTTTCCTGTTCCCATTGACATACTACAAATAAACCAAGAGCTGTGTGCATGAAATCACTTGGACTGACGGATCATAAATTCATTTGACAGTTTGTGGGGACTGTTATCCTGCACCACCAGCATTACATAATCATGACTGACACATCATAAAGCACTTTACTGTACATTATATCTTCATTTATCGCCTCTGCTGTTCAAAACTATAAGGGAAATAAGTGATTATGAGCATTATTGGTTGAGACCACTCTGACCTAATATGTCTTAAACAGGCAGCAGCAGGGCAGAAACGCTTATATGATGACATGACATGTGTGTTTGATTGTTTGTTTTACTGTTTTACACATTAATGTGGAACAGCCAAATTACCAGTGTTTCATTTCATTCGTTTTGACGTTTATTTGACAGGGACAGTGCTCATTAATCCACAGCAAAGTAACTGTAAATGAGCCAAAGTTAACTCAACAGGCTAATTTTCATCTGTTGTTCCTGGTCAGTTTAAAAAAAATAATAACATAAAATCAGCATGTAAAAACAATATACACAGACTAATTATCAGTACAGTGCATAACAATAAGTAACAAATAATATTTTAATAAAAGACAGCAAGTAAAAAAAAAAATAAAAGTACCAATGCAATAAAAAATTCCTACATCGAAAAAGTGACTTAAGTAAGTATTAAATGTATCCCTGTAGTAAAATGTCCCTTGTGACTGATTTAGTGTTTATATGAAATTGTTGTTATTTATTTTTCAATACTGATGGATAGGGCTCGGTTAAAATAATCAATTAATTAATTAAAATTGATCTTTGTTTGAGTGATCTGATATCGAATTATAAAATCCTAATATCCGTCTTTTAATATATGTGATGCCCTTATACCTATACTGGCATCACGTGACACACACAAGGGCTTTCAAGTGGGGGAGCGGTGTTCATGTCTTGGAAGAAGTTAAAGTGTTGTCATATTGTGGTCATTTTCAGGTTCAAAATTGTATTTAAAAGGTTGTACCAGAATAGGTTTACATGGTTTAATTTTCAAAAAACAACATATTTTTGTTGTACTGCAGCTCCTCTTTCCACCCTGTGTGTTGAGCTCTCTGTTTTAGCTACAGAGTGAGACATCTCACTTCTGTTACATCTTTGTTGGGAGTCGCACATGCACAGTAACTAGATAAGGACTACCAACCAGTCAGAAGCATGGTATGAGGGCGTGCCACGCTGGCAGCTAGGCGAGCATTATTGCATTATTATGGATCCCATGTAACATCTAGGCAAGTCCCGCCCTACGAAGCAGCTCGATTGGTTGGGGTTAGGCATTGACCTTGAGTGGTTAAGGTTAGGATAGCCGATTGGTCAGGGGATAGGACCTGAACAAATCGGGTTACATTACCTTGCGTAAGCAAGGATGCCCAGCCAATAGTAGTGTGTGAATGCTATTGAAGGGCAGGTCTTGCCTAGAAGTTGCGTGGGTTCCATAATAACACAGCATTATAAAGTGTGTTATGAAGTGACGCACATTTGTCGCAGAAGTAAAGGCTGGACTACAATAGAGCTGTTTGGAGCATCTTGTGAACAGTGTTTTCTGTTGGAGATGGTAAGTCCCTTTGGGGTGGACTTTGGGCTTTTTCACTTTGTAAACCTATTGCATGCACAAAAAAGATATATAACGCAATAAAGGAAATGGAAAAGCCAAAAAGCATAATATGAGCACTTTAAGGGGAAAACACAAGACTTTCACGCAGGAAACGGGTGTTTGTGTCCCAGGATTGTTGTTTAACCAAAGATCGTCTATACTAAAGATAGCGCCAGCAGTATGAAATGGTACACACTTCCTGTCTCCTAAAGGGGCGCGGCCTCGTTTGAACGTGTAGTGAACATCGTTTTGATGGATGTAAAGTTGTATTTCAGTAATTTATTAATATGTTCTTTTACCAACATTAGATATTTACACAGCTAAAAGACATATTTAGCATCACAGAGATTAGTTTTGTTAGGGCGTTCACGAAAGTTAGCTGACGTTAGCTTCTCTGTGTTGCCAGATCTTGCAAGAGTTTGTTCCTGAGACAGAAAGAGGTCTCAAACAAAGTAAATTTTCTCCTGATTTGTCCGTCTGAAAAATGCAATTTTAGTGTCAGAATGTTCAGGAGATATGTGGCTTGTGATAAATGGGTCCAATATCTACTTTGGTGACTCTGGGGAAAAAAGGATCGCTCCAAATCTGTGTTCACGTTCACTTCTCCCGTTGGAATCAATACACTCGGACCTGCCACCAGTCTCCTAAAGAGGCGTGGCCGTGGTGGAGCCCACATGACACAGATACAGGAAACTACCCGGAGTTGGGGCGTCTCGGTTCTAAACTGTCTCTGGTTAAAACCACAATTCTTTGTTCTCATCTTAACCTTAAGTGGTGTAAATGCCTAAACTCAACTTTCGTCAGCCCAGGAAAGTCTCCTTTTGTCGGCTAAACTCAACTGCAAAGGCCGCTCTAACACTGTTACTGTCAATTTGTCAGAGAGAGGCCTTTTTTCATTGTTCACCATGGTATAGTTATATAGTTGTTTTACACTCAACTCACTGGCTGTAGTCTACAGCTGCACTATTTTGTCTTTTTTTTTTAAGATACTGTGTAACAAAATGGTGACTTATAGAGTAAACAATACACATACATAGAAAAACATAATTACAGACAGTCACAGACATTATATACATCAGTTATGTTAAATGTTGGTGTGATTGAAGCTTGAATGTACAAATGTGCAAGTCATATATAAGGTAAATGTGTGTATGGATGTGTTGAGGTTTGGATAGTCTCGCTTTGCCAGAACCTCCTCCAAAGCACACTGATGGAGGGTCTGACTACTCCACAAAGCGTTCCGGAATAGGAGGAAAACATCCTCTGGTTTATTGGCACTTCTTTAAACCAATCATTTAGAATGTCAACACAAAGAAAGAGGAAGGTAACAGAAAACACATGTATCAGGCGGAATTTCCTGCGGCACCAGAGCAATCCGGGAAGTGGAACGTGTCACGCTGATGCGAAGGTAGGCAAGGTTGGGACCCAAATGCAGTTTAAAGAGCTTTATTCTTGACAGGAAACACTTACTTGGAGCAATAATCCATAAATCAAGGAAATTCACGACAGGGAATCACAACAGGGAACTCAGAAACAAAACAGAACACACAGCAAACAAGACGTGATCATCCGACAAGAGACAAGGCAAACACAAAGACTAAATACAGAGGGTAACGAGGTAAGGAGAGACAGGTGACACAAGGGCTGGGAAACAGGTGAACAACATCAGGCAATCACAAGAGCGGGAAAACACAAGACAGGAAGTAAAACCAGACAAGACTAGGGAGAAAAGACAGACTTCAAAATAAGACAGGAAACAGAACATATACAAAACACTCACAAATGTGACAGAACGTCAAGGATATAGACTAATGTTTGGATGACCGACATGGGGTAGGCTACATACATGTTTGGTGAACCTTAGTAGGGTGGAACGTAATAATTGTGGCAGCAGACTGATCTCATGAAGTAGCGTATGTATGACACACCAATTTGTATGCCATTATTGCCGTGTTATGAAGACGCATACTCGCTTTTTAGCATGTTTAGCAACGCTAAACTTGGCCTCCATTGACTTACATTACCTTGCGATTGCATGTGAATTTACACCGTAGCGAGTGGTATGAAAGGGCGAAAATCAACGTAGGGAGGTTGGTCGGGGTGGTGGATGGGTAAAACACAGGACTTTCACCCAGGAGACCGGGGCTCGTGTCCAGCGTGTCACGTTTCCTTTGTGTCCGGCATGTCACGTTTCCTAAACTCAACCGTCGCTTTCTTCTTTTACTAAACCCAACCCGTTCGCTGTACACGGCGCTCAAAATGCGTACAAGGGTGGGTGGGCGACCTAATTGATCGAATCGGAACTGTAATTGAATTGGAAATTTAATCGAATTGGAACCTTGTGAATGGGAACGGAATTGATTCAGGAAATCATTGGCGACACCCAGCCCTAATCATGCATCAATGTTAGAGCAGCACGTTACAGTGGTAACTGCTCAAGGTGGAGCTACTTCTAACTACTTTTTATACAGTTAGTTCTAGTGTTGGGCATCGTTTTGATTTGAACATTCCGGTTCTTATCAATTCTCTTTTGGCATCAAAGGACCAGTAGATCGGGGTTTGTGTCCCATTCTTGTCCTGCGTGTCACTGAAACGTACATTTTATAAGCCCACCTACACTTTTTTCCTAAACCTAACTGTCCCTTTCTTGTGCCGCATGTCCGTTAACCCTTGTGTTGTCTTCCCGTCGAACTTCTTTTGGCGCTTTTTCCAACGTTTTTTTAAATTTTTTATACATGTTCAATAGACCTAATTTAAATGACATTATACCTACATTTTGAGTTTGAAAAAAAGCTGAAATGATGTATTATTTTGGTCAAAATCTAGTCAGGGTGCTGTTTTGAAACCATTTAAACCAATTTCTTCAAAGGCTATGAAATTAAATAAAACAACCAAAATTCAATGGAAGTAATTATTTTTACCTGCGAAGAACGTTGCATGGGGCCCCATACAATGTACATCTAACCTTTATTTAACCAGGAGAAACCCATTGAGATTAAGAATCTGTTTTTTAAGGGTGACATGGCCAAGACAGGCAGCAGCAAATAAAAACACATAGTTACAGACAAGAAAACAAGAGGATAAAGTTAATATCCCGACCCAGAGCGTCAAGAAAGTGACGCAAAGAGTCCCGACCAAGCACGCCAAAGGGCTAGACACTAAAGGAGACTTTTTTCATCAGTAACAAACGCCAAAGGCACCTAACCAAGCCTCACTTTTTGACACAATGGGAGTGAGAATGTGTTGCAACTGTGGCAACTCTTCTCTACTTGTGCTGGAGTTACACTATGTGTTAGCATTTACAGTTATCCTGTAAATGTCACAGTGGCTGCCGTTCAGCAAACGTTATACAATGGCGAACACAGATAATCACATTTTGTTGTTGTATCTTGACTTTTATTAGATAAAAAAAAAGAAGTAGAAAAAAATAGACAGTGCATAAGACGTGCACGTGTAAGTCGGTATTTGCATATGCATTCAAACTGTGCTCAGATTGACTTTAGACAGGCAACATACAGAACAGAGCCGACAGGCACAGACCATGTGTTTGGAATCAGTCCGGGAGAGCGGCCATGGTTTGATTAGTTTCAGATTTCTCCCTATCTTTCATTCTGTCTTTCGTTCTCTTTCTGTCTCCCTCTCTGATCTCTCCATTTTTCTCTCTACCTCTCCCATGTTCACTTTCTTTCTTTCTTTTTCATCCTGGAGAGAGCATTTGCAGCCACAGACTTGGATTCTGAACACACATTTAACTCACACACGCACGTGCGCGCACCCACCCACACACACACGCGCACACACACACACACACACACACACACACACACACACACAGCAACAAAGAAAGGGAAGAGAGAGCTTTAAAAAGTTATGATTTTTATGCCACATTAAGCAGAAAACCACTCTAAACCCAAGGGATCTGTGGGCACCAGACATGAAAACTTGCTCAAAAATAAAAGAAGAAAAAGCAGTATGGAGGAAGAAAAGAGGAAACAAAGAGGAAGGAGGAGGGCTGCAGTGGGAACGGCTCTGGCTCCTGTGACGCTCTCAAATTGCAGCCTCTCTTTCTGTTTTCAAAAAAACCACTGGAGTGCCAGAGAGTGTAGGGACGGCAGCTAGTCAAATATTGGTTTTGAATGATGTAAGGAACATGGCATTCTGGAGAGCCACAGCCAGCGCCTGGCTCTGGAGACCCAGTCTGAGACTTACGCTGGCAATGCGTCTTCAGGCACAGAAACATGGCACTGTCTCCCACTGGCACTTGTCGATACATAGGGCCGGGGGGTAAATAATCCTGCATGTGTTGACTGTGGATCCCTTAAGACAGCTCATCTTACTCCTGCTGATCCCTTACCGTCTGGGGCTGAGGGGGAAATATGTTGTTTTTTAATAGGAAATTGGTCATATTTAAACTTAATACATCTGCAGGGGGTTGATGTAGTTCTTGATGTGTGCCAATGACTTGACAATTACTTGGCCAGCTGCTGAGATTTTTGGCTTTGAGAATTCACTTTCCAGACTGTAGTGTTGCCTGCTCGCCCCTCTAAAGTGTTAAAACAGTCCCATTCACAATGATGCGTTGATTTAAATACACATTATCTGCTGCCAAAACTAAACAAAAAAACTGTTTCCTTTTGCCCCCCTTTGCCAAGAGCAATTTCTTTATGACTTAATTGTGTATACAGTTTATGGTACGCAGCATTGGAGATGGCTGTTGGAATTGGGAAAGTGCAGAAAACTGTGAATTATGCACTCTTTTTTATTTTCTTTGGTTCCTATCCATTAAAGGTTAATTTAGAGATACAATTGGTACTTTGTGTTGCTTGGTCTACCTTTTCATGATCTATGCATATGCCAAAAACATACATAAAACCAGAAGAGACCTTCAGGGGGCCCCAAAAGTCCTAAGTCCACTAAATGTCAGTGGTTAACCAGTGATTTTATTTAACATTTTTTTATAAAATGCAACATTATTAGGACTTTGCACTACTAAAGTACTTATCAACTAAGGCAGGTACTACATTATTACTAAATGATTGTGTTCCTGTCATGTAGAGTGTACCGGTGTGAATATGCAACATATAAAGGTGTTTATTGGTGGTGTTATTCCAGCACAGGAGGATGGTTTGGTTTCTGGGTCTCTGGGCAAATGATCAAGCTAACATTTGTTAGCTGCTGTGTGCCGTGTACTTAATGGGAACTTGGAGGTGGCAGGCAACACATTCTCACTCCCAGCGCGTCAAAAAGTGACGCTTGGTCAGGTGCCTTTGGTGCAAAAAGTCTCTCTGATTTTATATTTAGACGCGCTTGGTCAGGGCTTTCGGCGTCACTTTTTGACGCTCTTGGTCGTAATGCAATTTTATCTGCGGGACGGTTAGGTTTAATAAAAGATGGTGGGTGGGGTTACAAGATGTACATTTCAGTAACACACGGGACAAGAACGGGACGTGAACCCCGGTCTCCGGGGTGAAAGTCATGTTGTTTGTCCTGTGTATCTGTCTTTGTTTCTAAATCTCTACGTGTGTCTATGTGTGTGTGTGATTTTATGGCTTGAGCCAAAGAATGCTTTTCGTCTTTGCTGCTTCTGGGGCTGAGTACATTAAAAACACTGGAGTCATCAGTTCTGTTCCCAAAAGTAAGGAGAGCACAGGAGTGGATGTATTAAAAACCCAATAGTATTACTCTTTCAGCTACTTCTTCATCCAAATTAAAGCCGGCAATTCAGTTTAGCATCAGCTTTTTAAAAATACAAATTACCACAACTTTCATACAATATTGGTATTATTCAACTTTTAAAGACATTCATACTAATTAGACTTTTCCAACTAATGTTACTACTTTACCTTTTTCGTACGCATTCAAACCAGCAATTCAGTTTAGCGTCAGCTTTTTAGCATTCCCATGTATTTTTGTGCATATATTTTCTGGAATTGGTCGCCGATTTCTTTATCTCATGCAAGCAAACAAGATAAACACTATTCCACTGAACTACAGTGTGCAGTAACATGACCAGATATGCTGCAGTGCACCGGGAATGACAGTGAAGAAGACTGATAGCAAATAAATATTATTGTAAACAATGCTGGATAAATCAAATTAGTTTTGGTAAGTAACATTGAATGTAAACAAACATTTCATCTGTGTACAAGAAAACTCCATATGACACCTTAAAGTGCTCATACTATGCTTTTTGGCTTTTTCCCTTTCCTTTATGTGTGTGTTATTTATCTTTTTGTGCACATTATAGGTTTACAAAGTGAAAAAGCCCAAAGTCCACCCCAAAGGGACTTAACATCTCCAACAGAAAACACTGTTCACCAACTGCTCCAAACAGCTCTATTGTAGTCCAGCCTTTACTTCAGAGACAAATGCGCGTCACTTTGTAACACACGTTATAATGCACGCCCTCAAACTCTGCAACTGACTAGCTAGCAGTACTTACTGTGCATGTTGAACTCCCAACAAAGATGTTACAGAAGTGAGATGCCTCACTCTGTAGCTAAAACAGAGAGCTCAACATACAGGGTGAAAAGAGGAGCTGCAGCAATGTGCAGTACAACCAAAAAATATTGTGTTTTTTGAAAATTAAACCACATAAACTTATTCTGTTACAACCCCTAAATACAATTATGAACCTGAAAATGAGCATAATATGAGCACTTTAAGGTATTTAGAATGTTTAGACAAGCATAAGGGCATATTTAAAAATGTATGGCAAAATATTTTTTGCCCACTTGGGGGTCAAGCAAGCTGTAAACACATTATCATCTTATAAAATTAATATGGCAAAAATGTTATAGCCAACAGTTGTCTATTTACACATCCAGCAGACAGAGTAACATCATCATTAATTTGGTGTCAACCTGATGAATGTAAGTCCCGTAGTCATTCTTGTAGCTCTGCTTTGGTCTCCACCAACTCCTGCAAAAAAATATCTGTCTCTTTAGGTGTTAAATGCTCCAGCTCCAGTTCACCAGTCTGCTTACTGTGTCCGTCTGCTGTTTGCTGCTAGCAGGTAGTGTACAGTGGGTTTTTTCACTGAAAACAGCTGCTGCTGGAAACCAGATTGACGAGAGTGGTGAACCGAAACCAACTCGTTAATGCTCAATTGCAGCCTGTTATTAATAGGTACAACACTACTCAGGCTTATGTATTGTCAATGCCACAATAAGCATGTGATTGTTTTTACACATTCTGCCCACTAGAAGGACTTCCAATATCAGCCGGCCTTGAAGCGGGACCGACATCATTGTGCATTGCATTTCTGGCACGCCGATCTCTGTTTACATTATTTTCCAGCACACACACAGCGACACGCACAAATCAACAGAGAACTCTACTAACCCTAATGAAACATTATCTAACAAGTGCATGTTATAAAGGCTAACGGTGCTCGGTTAGCACAGTGACATGTTAGAAAGCACAGCTGAAATGATTTGTCATTAACTAAATAACAATAGTGTTAGCCACGATGCTAACTGCATTGATAACTAAGCCAAACGGTGCTGCAACTACTATTTTAGTGATTCATAAGCAACCTGTTTCTTGCAGATTGTCACGTTACTGAAAATACAGCTATTAGAAGGTAATATATGAAGTCGAAGCTAACTCTGACAGCTGTAGGGCAGCTAACATAAACTTTAGCTTTCTCCATGAAGCTCCAAGCTTAGCTCCAAAACTCGCAGCGCAGCTAGGAAACCAGAACAAGCTAACTATTGATAACGTAAGCATTTTGGCTCGATCGATGTCGATTTTAAAGTCATGTTAAAACTATTTCCCATCCTTCTTCCATTCCAGTCACTGTACCTGTACTAACGTTACTCGGTACGTAACGTTAGCTCACTGTGTTTCTCCCTCCCGTAACTTATTGTTCATCAGACGTGACATGAGAAGAGGGAGATTAGCTAATGTTAGCCAACCTATTTATAAAAAAAATCACATTCCAATAGTAATTTCAGCATTCAAATACTATTGACTTTTTTACTATTTGAATTATATTCGACTTTCAAAATTCGTTCCAACAGCCCTATTGGTCAATGTCGCAGCATCAGATACCGACACAAAAATCACCCTGTGACGTGGAACGCATCAGAGAGAGCAGCAGCTACACAGCGCTTTAAGATGACGTAGTATTAAGAGACACACTGGTAGAGAGCAGTATATAACACAAAAAGACAGAAAAAGGTAGGTTGGGATGGTGGCTGGGGCAAAACAACACAGGACTTTAACCCAGGGTCCGGAGTTCATGTTCCGTTCTTGTCCCGTGTGTCAATGAAACATACATTTTGTAACCCCACCCACCATCTTTTCCTAAACCTAACTTTCCGTTCTTGTGCCGCATGTCAGTTAAACGTACGTCCCGACCCAGAGCATCAAAAAGGGACGCCAATATTCCGGACCAAGCACATCTTAATATGGTGCCAAAGGGCTAGAAGCGAGTCCCCAGTGACGCCAAGAGTCTCGACCAAGCGAGTCTAAATATGACGCTAAAGGAGACTTTTTCCATCAATAATAAACGTCAAAGGCACCTGACCAAGCGTGACTTTTTGATGCAATGGGAGTGAGAATGTGTTGCTGAAACAGTAAAGTCACAGGTCCAACCAATAAGCTGAAGAGACTCTCAAATGCCATGTAGAGCGGAGGGGAACTGCAGAGTTGGTGATAATTCTCTGTGGGCTCGCCACGATGAGCGATACCCTCACATTACACACACTTAATTGATTGATTGATTGATTGATTGATTGATGATATAAGAATATCAATGAGTGCAGCTTTAATGGCTTTTATGGGCAATTTTATGATTCCTGCTTTAGTTTTCTAGTTTTGATTCATAATTCACGTATCTTAGTATTGATTGTTTCACGTCTTGGACAACAGTCTTGGTCTCCTCATTTGTACAGCACTTTGTAACTGAAGCATGATTTAAACCCTATACTATCGATAATATAAAAATACTGATTAGTGCAGCTTTAATGGAACGTTTTATGGGTGACTTTTATGATTCTTGCCTCATTTTTTATAGTTTTGACCTTTTTTTAAATACTTTATTGCAATGTTCTTTCACTCTCTTCCAGATAATTGTTCACTTCTGAGTCCATTGTACATTTTTATACATTCCATTATACTTTTTATACATGTACAACAAGATTTATAGCTAATAAATAATAACTACAAAACACCAAAACAAAACCAGAACTAAAATTTAAAAACTAAAATAGAACAAAAAGTTTTGACCTTAACATATTCTGTTCTTGAATACTTATTTTACTTATTTGTACAGAACTAAAGCATGATTTAATACTTAATACTTGTCAACAAACTAACTAAAAGTGAGGAAGGGTTGTTGTTGTAGAAAATCATGAATTGGATTTTCCCTGGATAAATTAATGTATTTAAAAAAAATCTTTCATGTCTTCTTGTGTGTGTGTGTGTGTGTGTGTGTGTGTGTGTGTGTGTGTGTGTGTGTGTGTGTGTGTGTGTGTGTTTGTCCCAGCCTGAGTGTTCGTTCTAGTTTCTTTTCTTGCTCGGGATGTGGGGAGGAAACCAGGAATGTGTCCCTTGTCCCTCTCGGGAGCACGGATTTCTTTAGGGATATATATTTGGAGCACACTACTAGTAACTTTAGTAGCAACTTTATTTATGTGTTCCAAAAATGGTCCTTTGCCATATACTACAGCAAGTGTGGACATGTAGTGCCTGGGCTGGAAATAGAGCCTTCCCAGACATCATCTGTCGATCTACTATAATGCACACAGTCAGACCAGAACAGGCTTTAAATGAAGAAGCATTAAAGTTAAACCCTGAGCTAGCACTTCAGCATCTTTTAGTGTTAGCTACTACAATCCAAAAAAACTAACTACCAATCAAGTAGAATTGTATATGATTGGTGAGGTACGCTGTAGTTGCTCTAATATCTTTGGCATGAACAAAAATTTCATGCAAAGGGACGTTACACAGATAAGCATTTTTTTTTGTTTTAATGTTTAAAGCTGTGCACGTGATTTTTTTATTCAATCATTCATTTTGGTCTTTTTTTTGTGCTTTTGCACTGCTATCCCCAGAGAACAGAGTGTGGGCGGTGCCGTTGATTTTTTTTTTCTTTTGTCAGTCGGCTCCTTTGTGCACACCACAGGACTTTCAAAATAAACCGCAGCCAACAAAGATTTGAAGAAGTTTATTCCCCATCAAGAAGAGATTCAGGGTAGCAAAGTGACTCTTTTTTTATTAATTTACTTCAACAAAATTGAATATGAATGCATTAAGTTGTCATTCCTTAAAAAAAAAACATTTCATTGAGAGTGATTTAATAGGTGTCTCTTTCACAGATTTTGAATCATATAAATAAAAAATAAATAAACAGGACTGGCTGCCACAGCACAGCACTCTGTGTAGCATTTAACAACACTTGGCTGTGTGTGTGGTGGGTGGTGGGGTGGGGGGGGGGGGGTGGAGTCAATCTGCAACATTAGACCGTGTGGGCTGCTGTGAAAGAGACAGACGGTGGCTGAGGAGAGCACGACAGATGCCCTTTTCACAACCAAACGCAGGCAGGTCAAAGCATCAGTCAGAGGTCAAAGGTCACCCCGCCTGCAGTATGCAGGAACAAGGACTCAGCAGCAGTATCTGTGAAGAAAAAAAATAAAATTTAATCTTGTGTCCCTTGGCGTGAAATCTTTGTTTTTGCCAAATATATGTAAAATAAATAAATTATAATACTGTTGGAGTATTTTTATATCAAAACCATTCCCTGATTTAATCACTCTCAATAAAAAAAACATTTTTTCTAAGGAATGCCAACTTAATGCATTTGTATTCATATTAAATTTAGTTGAAGCAATTTCAATGAAAAAAAGAGTCACTGTGCTACCCCGAATCTATTCTGGATGGGGAGCAAACTTCTTCTGATCTCCGTTTTGTTTATTTTGAAAGTCCTGTGGTGTGCAGAAAAGAGCCGACTGACAGAGGAAGAAAAATCAAGAGTACCGCCCACACTCTGTGATTGACAGCCGATCTCTAGGGATAGCAAAAAAACAAAGGAAAAGAATGATTGAATTAGAAATCACATGCATAGCTTTAAACACTAAAACAAAAACAAAAAAAATGCTTATCTGTGAAATGTCCCTTTAACTTTAATGCTCCTTGATTTAAAGCCTTTTCTGGTCTGACTGTGTGCATTTTAATGGATGATGTCTGGGAAGGCTGTATTATACTTGCTGTAGTATATAGGCAGGAGCAGGCGAGTGATTGGACAGCTTTGATGGTCAGGGGTCAGAGGATTTAGTTAGTGGTCTCTGAAAATATTAGTGAGGAAGCATTTGTAGGCCTAGTAGGCCTACATATACTGTATGATGTACCCCAGTGCACTAAATACACACTCCAACATGGCTACAATGTGCATGGGCGCGCGCACGCACACACACACGCACACACACACACACACACACACACACACACTCTAGGGGCTGAAAGATTTGGGGAAAAAAATAATTGCGATTTTCCTGCCAGATATTGCGATAACGATTCGATTTGAGATATACATTATTTTTTTTTACATATTCTACAAATAGCACCTTCTATGATCATGCTAAAGTAATAACAAATAAATGAAAGATCCACTGAAAATAGGACATTTTTGTAAACAATCTGTGATATGTCACATTATAGATAAAATAGATAACATTATTCCAGCATGTATCTTATCCAGCATGTACTGTATCTTATGATAAAACAGTAAATATAATAATAAAAAGATAAATCAAATGTTACACCAAATGTTCAACTAAATAGTTCACACACACACACACACACACACACACACACACACAGGTTTGTGGCACTATCCTACCCTAACCTTAACCATCACAACTAAAGGCCTAACTTTAACCCTTACCCTCACCCTAACCATAACCTAATTCTAATCCTAAATCCAAGTCTTAACCCTCAAACAGCCCTTTAACATTGTGGGGTCCTGCATTTTGGCCCCACAAAGCTGTCGGGACCCCACAAGTATACTGGACTCCACGAATATAGTTGAACAACACACACACACACACACACACACACACTACTAGGTAAAAATGCAATCTCCAATGCCTCTGCATGAAAAATGAAAGATTTATTCAAGAAGAGAGCAACATTCAACCCTGAGGCCTCTTCTCACAGGAAATGCATCCACTCTTTATGTGTGTCTGTGCATACGTGTTTTGTTATTATGTGCATGAATGACTTGTTGTGAGAGCAAGGCAGAGCATGCCTGCGCACACATACACAAAGACCTGGATGTTGGGAGGGATAAATAATACGTCCTATTTTTAGAGGTCTGCTCCAATTTGTGCTCCTCTCCTCTGAACCCAAACAGAGTCGGCGCTAATCAGCACTGCCTCCCCACAGCCACAGAGAGAGCAACAAGCCACAGCCTGGTTGTTCCTGTGTGGAGAAAATACCTCCATCTCCCCACAGCTTAGCAAAGTCAGAGGCAGATTAGAGCTGTTTTTTCCTTTGCAAAAATTGTACCTAACCCTTGTAACTTCGGGATCGTGTGCTTTCTTGCCGAAGTAGCCCTTGATTTTATGCATGATAGACTTGGTACTTATTGCTGTATGCATTTTAACTATGCTAACTAGACTATATATAAATACAATTGCCTTGCTTCGCTGCAGGAAAGATTTAAAACCTTTTCCTATTCAAAGAATATAAGTGCAATGTTCTTGTCAGGGGTGGAAAAGCTACACAGAATGTGTTTCAGCAGCATTTTACATTCTACGTGACGGATTGTGATTGGTTTAAAGAAATGCCAATACACCAGAGCACGTTTTTCTCCCATCCCGGAATGCTGTGTAGACTAGCCAGACCTTCCTCCTCAGCAGACCTTCCTCCTCAGCGTTGTGGAGGAAGGTCTGGCAATGCTAGACTAGAGTGAGGTCAACTGGCACCTCTCCAGCTCCCAGGTCACACACCGTACTTTGGTCCGTGCGGGACCCTCCGGTTCCCAACCCAACCCCCTACAGACCCAGATCCCACGGTCCAGGCAGATCTTCAGCCTCCCTCAGGTCAACGAGGAAAAGGCTGGCGATGTGCTGCTCTTTTACTCGGACACCGGAATGAACTACTGCTTGAAAAACCCTGTAGGCAAACAGTGGATGGCACTTGCTTTTTATGATCTGTCAGCTCATACGACCGCAAATGCTCAATATGGAGCGCTGTGACGACTCAGTAAGGTACTCTACAGGCTTGGCAAATGGAACTTTATCCTCATAATATGATTTTTTTCCTCAATGCTGCAGTCAGTGGTCCTTCAGAGGTAACAGATTGCCCGTACAATCGAATTTACAAATGTGCCAGTAAAAGCACACTTATGTTTTTCCAGTATTAAGAGATTCTCTGAAAACTGGTTCCCATAGTGAAAACAAATGATCAATATGCTCAATGATTTCCTGTGTTGCGCTCGTGGATACATGGATGAATAGTTAGCATTTTCGAAAACAAAGCAGCAAGATCGTACTGTAACTGCTCCATCAATCCCCCATCGCTACTGCCTGCTCCCGGGCCGAGGCGGTTTCATTTTCATCTGAAAGCCCTACTGGATCATGTTCCATGTCACTATCCTGGGAAACATCTGAGACATGTTGTAGTAAAACTGCTATATCATAGTCTGAAGCATGTTGGTGTTCTCTGCATTTGTGTGCAAGAAGAGTGTGTACTGCTTGTTGAGTCAACATTTGTTTGAAACTTGCAGGCCCTAAATAGACATGGCACATTTATTTCCGTCTTAAATGATTAAACATGTCCCTCTTAATGCTTTAGTGCGTACATTTTTGATATTAATGAACTACCGTTACATTCAAGCCCTTGCCAAATGAGTTGCTACAAAGCTAATTAAGACTATCAGCGCCACACAACTCTCTCTGTATTTCTCAGTATGTTATATATGTTATATATTGTATCGTCCAGCGACTTTCCCGCACAGAAACTCAAGTGAAGATAATTACCTATTCTGAAGAGTCCATCATGTTTTTATAATCTTGGCAAAACAGAAAAAAAACATTGTCGTGAACTGCTGGCATCACGGTGGTATCGGAAGTTGGAAAAAAACGTCCTATTTGATGACTGTGTCAGATAAGAGCAAGTGCCTTATAGTGGAAGGTGGTCAAATACTTGGACAATTTATTAAAGGGAAAAATCCCACGAATTTGAAAGTACATTTGAGAAGTGGGCACAAGGAGGCTAACCTAGCTTACCTTAACAAGGTAAAGGAGAACGCAAAGCCCCCTTTCCCCGAAACAGAAGCTAACCCCGGTACAGGGCATGGATGTATGGGTACAGGGCCAGGCAGCATGACGGAGACAACCGCAGGACAGAGAACACTATAGGAGGGCTTTCACCGGCGACCCGATAGCTGCTGGTTAGTAAATACGCAGGAACACCAAAAGCAGCTAGCCTGACAAGCCAGACCCACATCAAGATGTTGGGTCTGGGAACTCACCATTGACAGGGATCAATCCGAGGGGCGGGATAAACGGTTGTCTTTCAAATTCCCTCTGCACGTAATAGGATAGCGCTAAAACCAAGCAGAGCAACGAAGAAGGTAGCAAAGTTTTGCCGTATCCGGTCGGCAAAACTCCGACCACATCTTCCTTTTTTAAGAATGATTTCTGTGCCGTTCTTTGTTCTTTTCTCAAAGAAAAGCTTAACTCCAAGTCTTCCAGAAGACCGCTGTTCCCAGCAGCAGCTGCCGTAAGCCCGCCCACCCACTCACGATACACGATGTGATTGGCCTGACCAGAGTTTGGTTTTTCCAGCTCGCAAGTCAACGGAGAGTGCCTAGACCCCCCTGGCTGCAAAATAAATTTGCTGCCACTAGGGTGCGTCTAGATTTCTAGGCTAAAAAGTGGGAGGAAGCAGGGGTTAATATGGGTATTAAAGGTCCCATGGCATGAAAATTTCACTTTATGAGGTTTTTTAACATCAATATGCGTTCCCCCAGCTCAGATGGGCCGATCTGGAAGGTTACGTCCCCTTTCTCTGCTTTGCCCGCCCAGAGAATTTGGCCCACCCATGAGAGAGAGACATTATGACTTTCAAACAAGCAAAGTGGCAGTTGGTCAAGGCCACACCCCCACCCTCCACCTTTCCCCCCCTCTCTCTCTCTTCCTCAATAGCTATAGACACAGAAATGGCACATACTAAGGAAAGCTCATTGTGGGACTGGCTCTAGTGGCTGTAATTCTGCACCAAGGCTGAATTTAGGGAAAGAGGCTTCAGATACAGTATTAGGGGACCACTGAGGTCTATATAAAAGCATCCAAACAGAACCATGTCATGGGACCTTTAATACTGGGATGTCTACACAACTGTGTGAGTCGACTTCAAAAAGTTCCCACTTTACTCAAACCAAAGTTCAAACACCTGTTCATGTCTGTCTTCTTTAGTCTGTTGGATATTTAGGTTTTTTCCCTGGTACACGTCACTGACACATTTTGCAATTACTGCGGCATCTTGTGTAGACGGTTTACATATTTGTGCTCATCATCATATGTACATTTTATGTGCTGGTGTTATTGTTGAATACATATTTCTAAAATTGTATGATGTTTTGTTATTATTTTGTTGTTATTATTACACAATACTTTTTCTAACCTTTTTGAATCTTGCCCCTGACAAATAACCCATATTACAAAAAAAATTAAAACTAATAAAAACTAAACTAAAACTAAGCATTTTCAAATAAATAAAAAATAAACTAGCAAACCCTAAAACTGAATTTGAAAACAAAAAGTCAAAACAAAATAATAATAAAAAATAAGGAAAAATGCAGAACTATAATAACCTTGTTCTGTAATGTCTCAAAAACTGTATTTTGAAGGCACTAGAAAAACCACACACATTCACACGATTGGAACCGGTCAAAAAAGCCAATAATCTATATCGACAAAGTTTTATTTCCGAAATTGTTCAGGTGCCACCGGAAATTCCGCCGATGTCCCGTGACGTTTCTTTATGTTGGCATTTTAAACTCCGGTGGTTTTCTGAGGACTATGGTTAACTGCTCCTCAGATCTCTGCAGGGTAAATCCAGACAGCTAGCTAGACTATCTGTCCAATCTGAGTTTTCTGTTGCACGACTAAAACAACTTTTGAACGTACACTTGTTCCACCAAAACAAGTTCCTTCCAGAGGCTATTTTGCAGAGGCGCAGTACCGCACCGCCCAAGACAATTGTGATGGGTTTAAAGAAATGCCAATAAATCATAGCACGTTTTTCTCCCATCTAGGAATGGTGTGTGGACTAGCCAGACCTTCTTCCGCGGCGCTGTGGAGGAAGGTCTGGCAATGCAACACTACCAGGCCAATATCTGCTCAGTATAATGTATAGTTTACACTTGTTTACTGTAAGTGACCCTCTGAATAGTCCTCCTCGTGGTGCCTGGACTCCTCTCTGGCTGCTCACAGACCCAGATCTCCACATGCCTCCCCCATCTCACATGCTCCGTCTGTTTGTATCAGTGTGTGTTTGTGTGTGCATGCGTGGCATCTAAACCCATGTTTGGTCAGAGGATTTCAGAGTGTGCAGACAACATTTTGACCTCCGACTGAAAAATCCCCCACACACATGCAGCAACGATTTGTGTCCATCCTTCTCACATGCCTCACATTCCTCCCTGTTTGCTTCCTTTCCAAAGTTCTTCTGTTTAGAGAAAGACGAAAGTATTGACCTCTGGTTGGTTTGAGGAACGAGGGAGGGGGAAAACCATGAGGAGAGAGAGGAAAGGGAGAACAAATATTGGCACAATCTGGTCACTAAAGTACATACAAATTTTTTTTTTTTAATTTGACCACAGTTTGACTCACTACGGGATGAATCACTTTTGTGTTATTACGTGCCAACAATTCACGGATTTTACATTTGCTGATTTAAATATCTTGTGCAACGCATTTGTTCATTTGTTAAAAGATCATAATGTGTCATTGAAATCGGCATTCCAGTTTTCCAAAACAACCATGAAATTTGGTTTTCATCAAATCACAAAACTAATTTGAATGTTGAACGTTTTCTTGGGCTTTTTAACACAACCTAGCTAGTCTACTTCAGTGGATAAAGGTGAGGGAACTTATAGACTTTGGTCACAAGAACTGGATACTGTGTTAAAGGCGGAGCCCCGTTCATTCCAATGAGAGTTGCTCAGTGGTGTATGAAGCCATCATGGAGCAAAAATGACCTGGATGATCGGCGCTGCTTCCACTTACTCCACCAAAATCCTTGTTTCCTCACCTCGCAGTTTTCCTTGGATTGAGGTGGCACCTAAATCATGGTTGCAGCTGCTGCTGTGGTACTGCTCAACGCCCTGCTACGCCCTGAACTGCTACAACTATTATTTCTAGTCATAAGTTCTGTTATCTGTATTGTTGCTATATTTGGGATAACAATTCGGCCCTGGCAATTCGGTCCCTTACTGGCCCAATTTCGGACGGGACATATTTGCTTTATAATTGCAAAAAGCAGGCTCACATGACAATTATGGCACACTTACAGGCTTTCATAATGAAATAATACACAATTCATAAAACCTTCAAATAAACTACCATGGGGGCGCCCGGGTAGCGCACCTGGTAGAGCAGGCGCCCATATATAGAGGTTTACTCCTGACCTGAGGCCCTTTGCTGCATGTCATTCCCCCTCTCTCTCCCCTTTCATGTCTTCAGCTGTAAATAAAGGCTTAAAAATGCCCCCAAAAAATAATATACAAAAATAAAAACTACCATGGCACCATCTTAGAATGGAAATGCCTGCATATTTAAAACATATTTTTAGACGAAACGTTTTATTTTGAAACGTAAAAGCCCACGGCAGTCTTGCATATTTTTGTCAAACTAGTGTGAAACGCCAGTATCGCCAGTTTTTTCTTTTTTCCAGCGGCCCCAAATGGGCCCAGCCCGCCTATGTTTGCTACTGTTCATCATACTAACTGCTTAATTATTATGAATTATATTTCTTTATGTCTGTATATCTGTATCAGTGTCCCTGCGTCCCAAATGGCAGCGGCAGATGGCCGCCCACCAAGAGTCACGGTCAGTTTTTCCTCACCACTGTCGCACTAAATGCTTGCTCTCGGGGGAATTGTTGGGTCTATATAGTGTGGGCTAGACCTACTCTATCTGTAAAGTGTCTTGAGATAATTCCTGTTGTGATTTGATACTATAAATAAAATTTCATTGAAATTGGACTGATTTCCACACTGTGCGGCCCATAGAGCAGGCACACTAGATCGCACTAGTATCTGATTTCTGATTTCGCCGTGTAGGAAAACGTTCTTTGGGCCAGAGGGCACCACGTGATGGGCCGGGAGTTGCAATGCCACTGATTGGCCGCTTTGTTCAATTTGCTTGAAAAGCTCGGCGCGCTTCCTGGGGGCCTGATCGCCATGGGAACTGAGCAAACTCCATTTACTGTTGAAGATGATGAAAACTGTAAGATGTTGGTGAAAACACTAGTAAATGAGTAAGAGTCAAATTTTCTAATTCAAAAAGTGACTTGACCACTTCTTTTAGATATGATAACATGTACAGATATTGGAATCAATGTGTTATTTCACAACTAAAATATTGCAATGTGATATTGTAAGTGCAACTCATTTAATTAAGTGCAATTACTATTAATCCCAGTACTGCCAGTTTCTTGAGCAGTCAAGTGTTATGTTTGGCTTGGTTCCAACACTGTCAGGCTTCAAACTGCACGATCAAACTGGTACACATATGTAGCACTATGTGTGTGTGTGTGTGTGTGTGTGTTGGGGTGGGGGGGTGGGGAGGGGTGTGGGGGGTTAGTGAGAAGTGAGACATCTGGCTTTAATCCACTACATACGGGAATTCTAACATTTGTCATTAATCTGTCTCCACTTCCTCTCTTTTTGCACATCATGACTGCAGTTTGGGTTGTTGTGAATTATGGAACTAATCTGTCATAAGCCGTCTACCTCTGATATGATGCATACGTGCGTGAAGGTTTGCATATGTGCCGAAGAAAGTGACCATTATAGCACTGGTCTTATAGAAGACAGTGTGGGACAGAAAAATAGAAAACCTCTGTAGCGCTGTCTGACTTTGACACTGTGTCAGTGACCGTTGATTTATCTTATATTCTTTGCCCGTTTTTAGGTTTAGTTATTGGTGGTGTCGCATTGCATTATAGAACAAAGTGTGTGCAATACTTTGCTCCCACATGTACGTACAGACAGGTGACAAATTAAAAGGAAAAACTAATAAACTGTCAACGATGCTAAATAAACTATGACTTTGAGTCACGTGCCTGACAGCTATGTGAAGGTTTAAGGCTGTGTCCCACTGTAATACTGGAAAATACAAAGCCATACAAAATCTCAAAGCCTTTTCGAGCCCTTTATGAACACTTTCCTTAAGTCGGCACTCCTGCACACTTTGCTTCAGGGAATAACCCACAATGCATAATGTCATGTAAAAAGGAAAAGAGCCAGCAAGAACAAGTTTGCATACGTAGCTGATCAGTAAGCACAGTGCGTAGTTCTTAAGCTTATGGTGGCATTATGATGATTTCCACATTTTCCTTTGATTCGATCCAACGACATTTTCTATTTTGAGAAAAGCTCTCCAGTGAACTACTTGTGAAACATATAAGCTCATTCTACAGACCGCAGAAATAACTCGGCTTGAGCTCTCGCACTGTCCTAATGTAGCATTCTGAATCCTTGCACTTTAATTTTGACAGGTTGTGGATTGAGACCTGGAGCGTCTTTGTCAATAGCGCTGTAATAAAGGTTCGCCGTTACATGGGCTTTATTTTTTCACGCAGAACCAGGCAAAGGTGTGTGATTTCACATAGAATGCCGGGTATTCCGGAATCAAAAGAGGCGTGGCGAGTAAAGCCGCCTACCCATGATCACGCGATTTGCTCTCTGCGCCCTACCTAGCGGTGCGCAGAGAGCAAATCGCAGTGCAGGTAAACGTTATCAAGGGTGGCAAGGAAATTATTTCCCGTTGCTAGGTAACGACATGCTGTTATCTCATTGGTTGCGCTTTCGAAAGGTCAATGTTGAACTAATTTAAACTTTGAGCGCAGCGCAAAGAGACAAATCCGAGCGGTGCGCGACGCTAGGGTTAGCGCAGCGCATAGTTGGGGGCGAAAAAGCAGTAAAGTGACCATAATTTGGGGAGAAATGACCAGCATTGGCAGCCAAGATTACAGGTATGTCGCGTTAGCATGCAGCTACTTAATAGTTAGCAGTAACGTTAGATTGTAGTGGAACGAAGCAGCACTTTCTACCATGAAAAATGGCAGATAAAGGCTTCTGAACCAAACACTACCCAATCGGACATGTTTCAGCAGTAATGCGACCCTGAATTGGAGAGTATTTAACAACATTGGCAGCCCAGATAACATTGTTTACTGCCGTTAGCCATGTAGCTATTATAGTTAGCAGTGGACACTAAAAGAATCATCACTTTCTTCAATCAAAAAAGGCAGATAAAGGCTTTTAAACTAAACTACACTCTGTGTGACCGCACCATGAAATTAAAGGAGAATTCCGGCCAATTTTTACGTTAATCTTGATTGCTATAGCTACGCGAGTACTTTCGATAGAAAAAACCCCGACCCAAATCAGTGCAGGTAACACGGAGAAGCTGCAGCTACGTACTACAAGCGTCCCCTGAGCTAAAACGGCAGTACTCGGGGCAAGTTTTAGAGTGCCTTTGTGCCTCTTAACAGACACAATATGCAATTAATATGTCTGTGCCACATGAACAGGGCCCTTACGTGTCAACAAGATGCGTTTTCAACTCAGACATTGTTTAAATTTACCTACCCTGGTCCCTGTCTCGATCCTGCCAGTAGCTAGCTTGCTCTGCTAGCTGATAGCCGTTAGCTGCCGTTTGGTGAGTGTATTCAGACAGGCTTCTGTGATAATCATCCCAATAACAATCCACGGAGCGGTGGTGGTGTGGCTATGTCCTCCAGTGGACAGGTCATGTCACGTCTTGAAGTGTATTCCCCCCTAAAAAAAACAATAGTGCTGTAGTAGCTGTTAGCTGCTAGCTGCCCTCCGGTGAGTGTGTACAGCCAGATAGCTGTTAGCCGTTAGCTGCTAGCTGCCGTCCGGTGAGTGTATTCAGCCAGGCATCTGTGATAATCATCCCAATAAAAAATCCACGGGCGCCCGGTGGTGTGGCTATGTCCCCAGTTACTGAAGGCTACCTTTAGCTTGTGCTTGGAGCAGCAAGTTCATCTGCCTGTTTCCCCTCTGTCTGTCAGTCTCGTTCTTTCCAACTCTTGAGGCTAGTTCTTCGTCTGTATACTCTGGTTCGAATAAATAAGGATGACCATCAAAGCAAAAAGGCTCTTCCGTGTGTTGCATATCTGCTATATTCTTCATACTCCAAGCTTCTTCCGTTATAAACAACTCCGCTTTCACTCTTCACACACACTACGCTCCAATCTGCAAATTACTGTTTACCTTTTTCTGCTACAACTGAATTCCCAGGAGACCGCGCGATGCAACAGCTAGGCTTCAGTAACGCTATTACTGTGCAAGCCACAGACATCGTTTATCCCGTTTCCATGTAGTTACATAGTCACTGATATGGTCATAACCACTACAGTGCTCAATTACCTATTTTGAGGGGGAAATAATCTAAACCTTTTGCTGCAAAGGCATGATCTGTCCTATGCAGGATATCCACCAACCCACCGGGCGCTCCGTGGATTTTTATTGGGATGATTAGCACAGATGCCTGGCTGAATACACTCTCCGGACGGCAGCTAGCAGCTAACGGCTAACAGCTATCTGGCTGTACACACTCACCGGAGGGCAGCTAGCAGCTAACAGCTACTACCGCACTATTGTTTTTTTTAGGGGGGAATACACTTCAAGACATGACCTGTCCTCTGGAGGACATAGCCACACCACCACCGCTCCGTGGATTGTTTTTGGGATGATTATCACAGAAGCCTGTCTGAATACACTCACCAAACGGCAGCTAGCAGCTAACGGCTATCAGCTAGCAGGGCAAGCTAGCTACTGGCAGGATCGAGACAGGGACCAGGGTAGGTGAATTTAAACAATGTCTGAGTTGAAAACGCATCTTGTTGACACGTAAGGGCCCTGTTCTTGTGGCACAGACATATTAATTGCATTTTGTGTCTGTTAAGAGGCACAAAGGCACTCTAAAACTTGCCCCGAGCACTGCCGTTTTAGCTCAGGGGACGCTTGTAGTACGTAGCTGCAGCTTCTCCGTGTTACCTGCACTGATTCGGGTCGGGGTTTTTTCTATCGAAAGTACTCGCGTAGCTATAGCGATCAAGATTAACGTAAAAATTGGCCGGAATTCTCCTTTAATCGCTCATATGTCGTGTTGGAAGTCATTGGCAATCGACCTATTTAGCCGTTTAGGTTTGAAGACATGTTATAATCACAAAGTTAATTGCTGCAGTCTGGAAAGCCTGAGACATTGCTAAAAAATAAGTGCAGGGAGAAGAAAAACAAGCAGTCAAACGATCAGTTCTAAACCCAAACTTTGTTGACATTTGATTTTCCCCAAATGTGACAGCCCTATAAGGAATATAAAAACACTCTTTTGGATGCCTTTCTTCAGTACAATCCAAAAATAACATCAGCAATTGCAGTTAAACCCTTGCTGGTATGTATATAATTATATTTAAAAACTGTGATGGAAATCTTTGTTTTGTCTGCCTTCACAAAGCTGCTTGCACTAGTCAAATGCAGCTGCTTACATTAGTTTCACATTAGCATCAATGATTTATCACTCCTGACATATGTGCTCATGTATTTACAACATGGATTTATTCCTCTGTGTACTCCCATGCACCTGTGGAGCAGATTTATGATATGCAGACTCACATATCACCACGTGTCTTCCACATTTACAGGATGAAAAATAGTCTGTCTCTTGGACAATGGTTAATTCAGATAAAAAAAAAGTTGATTTGGGAAGCAGAGAGAAAAAAAAGTTTTCCCCACTGCCCCCCCCTTCATTGTTTATGCAAAGTCAGCTGCTGTACAATCCTTTTACACCGATAACAGAGATGAGATCGCCGCTGCGGATTTGCAATTTTCTGCCGACATCTGCACTATCTCAGGCTGGTGTACACACATTCGCCCATAGGCGGCACACACACACACACACACACACACACACACACACACACACAAACACACACACACACTCTCTAATCTAATTGTTCCGGAAAACTGAATGTAAAATTGCAATCAGTGTAGTGCAATTATTAGCCATCCTGCAATTCAATCTGCACTCTTCTCTACCTCCTCCACTGCTGGAAATCAGCACATTCACTACAGGCAAAAAAAAGAAGAAACAAGTGGGTGGAAGGAGAGACAAAGAAAGAAGTAAGTAAAGAGAGAGAGAGAGAGAGAGAGAGAGAGAGAGAGAGAAATCAATTGCTGTCACATCTATCGCAGAAAATACAGCAGTGGAAACTCAGACGGAAAAAAAGAACTGAGTACGAAATAGGCAGAGATGGAGAAATGGCTGACAGAGAAGCAAAGTAGGAGGAAAAGACGGAGGAGGAAGAAGTAGTTGAAAGAACAAAACCAAAAATAAAGAAATCAATTAGTGTCACATCTGTCGGGGGAAAGTGGAGCGGCGGGAAGAAAGAAAATGAGAAAGGTTGAGGAGGGGAATCGCATCTGAAAACCCACATCTAAAATTCAGAAAGCTTCTTTCATGGACCTACTGAAATATTCAAATGGCAGTAGCCCAGGGACGGCACCATCCATCGGCCTAATATGTTTGATATTTCCATGTAGAAATAAAAGCCAGGGAGTAAAATATTGATATCTGCTTCCTAATGACCTGTGGAGGATGTGGAGTAAAATGATGATGTATAGAAGAGGAGACAGACGAGAAAAAAAATTAAATAAAGGACACAAAGAAAAAGACCCATTTCGCCTATGAGAGCTGAAAGTGACTGACATTGTACCCTCCGTAGAACATAATCCATTGCATACTAAACCATACCAAAAAATACTGTAGCTATTTGTCCTACTTTGTATTGATAGACATATGGCCATATCTACCATGGTTAGATGGAGGATAGCTGTTCTCAATCAGGGCCAGCCCGTTGCACAGACAGTGTTGAAAAATGCTATCGCTATGCGCCATCCATCCCCAAAGCCCACACAACATAACTACATGGAGTATATTAGGCCCTATTTTGTGGGTTGCCTGCAGTCGCAGCATCACCCCGTCGGATTACGCCCCTCTATCGCTCTAGTACCGCATCACAGCATTTCTTTAAACCAAACACAATCGTCTTGGGCAGCGCTAAGCACCAGTTGGAGCCTCTGCAAAATTGGAATATAGGAATAGGAAGGAACTTCTTTTGGTGGAACATGTTTAGGTTCAAAACTTGTTTTAGTCGTGCAACAGAAAACTCAGATTGGACAGATAGTCTAGCTAGCTGTCTGGATTTACCCTGCAGAGATCTGAGGAGCAGTTACCATAGTCCTCATAAATCCACCGGAGTTTAGAACACCAACACAAAGGAAGCCCAAGGCAACGGATATCCGGCTTAAATGAGTGAAATGAACAATCCCGGAAGTGGAACGTCGTGGATATAGACTCAAGGGGTATGCCTCTCTCCACAACGCGTACCTCCTATGGCGCCATTTTGATGCTACCTAGCCCTCACCCGCCATTAGCATTCCATTGACTGCCATTCATTTTGACGTCACTTTGACAGCAAATAACTTTACATCTGAAGCGTTTAAAGACTGTATTTGTCCATTGTTTATTTCTAAAGAAGCACAACAATGTATAAAAGGCTCCATTATAGCCTGGGTAAACCCTGACAAACTTCAAGCTCAGTTGGAGGCTGCGCAGTAATGCTCAGTTGGAGGCTGCGCAGTAATGCTCAGCCCTCACCGGAAAAGTGCTTCTAATATCCTTCACTGGTCTCCGTTGAAATTTATGGGATCACTTGGTCCATTCTTTAACTGTCTATGTATATAATACTATATCATCAACACACTGGGGCCCAAGGAAGAGAAAGAAGAAGAGGCGGTAAAGAGGGAAAATCTAATGTGTGTAATGTGTGATGAATGAATGACGTTAGTTTATCTGTTGCATAATCGTTGGAGTGCACAGTGTTGCTAGCTTACTTTGGACGGTAATGTTAGCTAATTCAGTTACTCCCACCTTAAATTTATTCTGGAAAGAATATTTAGCTGTTTTGGAGATAACTGTCAACATAATTTTGAGAAATGCACTTTTTATCTTTAGTGTGCTTCACAAAGAAACCATTCTCAATGGTACTTTCTTTTAGCATTTTTGTTTCAAAAACCGTGATAACCGTTCAAAGGAGCCCAACATTATCAGTCAGAACAAGGCTAAGGACCCAAACCTGTGGCGGTGCAACAACCAGCACAAGCCGCACTACAGTCAGGTACAGGTATTTTGTGATTAACAATTAAAAATTTTTGAACAACATATAAAACATACAATTCACAACATGACCATTACAAAACAAACAAAAATCAACAAAAGATGGACACAGTTACAACAATATTGCAGATCATTCAACAAAATAACAAAATAAACAATAAACCATATAAACATATGTATAAATGACAACACCTTAAGCCCATCATACATGTCTCTCCCAAGCACAAAGCTTCTTAGGAGCCCTCCAGAAAGCTCAGGTACTTTCCCCATTCTCTAGTGTAGACATGCAATCTGGCAAACCGTTAATATGACATTTTTTTAAACGCCGCCACCCTAGCCATCTCACAAGCCCACTCCTGGATTGATGGCACCCCTTCATTCTTCCATCCTCTTAAAATAATCTGTCTGGCTATTATTAAATTAGTCTGGATCCAGCTTCTTATGTGCTTATCCATCCCGCTTAGGATTGACCCATCTCCCAGGACAAATGATCTTGGGCTGAATGGAACCTGGGTCCCTGCCATCCGACATAGGTTGTCATGTATCCCCGTCCAAAATTCATGGACCTTATCACCTTATCACTGCTGGCTAAACTATTTAAAAATGGCGGGTTTGTTCAGGACACCCTCGTCTGTCGCTAGCGGTCGCTAGCAATGATGCAGTGATTAGTGAGCAATCAGTAGCCTGCAGGTTTTCACGTCACCTTTTGGTATTGCTTCAGGTCACTTGGAACCTCGATGAAGGTGATACAAAAAAAAAGTACCTGTTAGCTAGTACCAGCCAGGTACTTTTTTTCATAATGCAAAACCAAAAATGGCGAGTAGAGTGGAGGCGAGTCGAGCAGGTACCATGTAATGGAAAAACGCCATTACATGTTGGTGATCCCGGGGACTTTCCTGCAGCCCAATCTATTCATTCATCTTCCACCACTTAACTACTGCTGACATTTAATTGCTCATACTGTCTAACTGCAAAATGTAACCATCATAGTGTGAAATACAGTTTTAATGCTGCTGGTGGAGATGGAGCAGGACAATGCCAATAAAGCAGTCGCAAGTGTACAAAAGTAATAAAAGTAATATAACAAGTAACGTAACTAATTACTTTTGATACTAAGTATTAAGTCAGGTAACATTATTACTTTTTCTAAGGAGTAATAAGTTAATAGTAACGTATTACACTTCCTGAGTAACTTGCCCAACACTGATTTTAATACACTGGTTCAATCCCTCAAAATCCATACAAGCCAAAGTCTGGTACTGCTTCATACTCCATATCCACGTTGCATTATTATAGCACATTACTGTTCCATTAAGCTGAGCGACTGCTTGACCAGCCAAGTCTAATGGAAAGACACAGAGCGGCGACCACAGCCAGTGCTGGATGCTTCACTGCACCACCAATATTTTGGTCAAATGATTCAATTCCGCCTTCAACAGAGCGCTGAGCCAAAGAAAGCAGGCCGCCCTACTCTTTTTTTAGTGTGTGTGAGTGTGTGTGTGTGTGTGTGTATATATGTGCACATAGGGACCTAAAAGGGGACCTAATTGAAACCAGCTGTTCCACGGAGACAGTGCTGGAACGAGGCCAGAGCGCCACATTAGTCTGACATGGATAGAGCGAGAGACATGTGCAGAGACAGGGAGAGAGAGATAAAAGAATGCAAGGCTCATGCAGAGAGTCAGTGTTTGTGCAGAAGAGTTGGAGTATGGGGGGGGGGGCTGGTTTTCATTTTTTTTTTTTTATTGTTTCTCTCCAGACTTTGGTGACAATTTGATGTTTTTTGTACGTGCACAAGCGTTACACTTAACAGCTAAGGAGCTTATGTATGGTACGTAATCATGGTTGCCTCCACAGACAAAGTTTATCTTTATTCTGTTTTCTGGCCGATTCACTAGAGACAGTTTAGGCAATGCTAGCTTTGTTTGGCTAAGCTGCTCTACTCTGATTTTTGATGTTGCCAGATTTCCAGATCTCAGCAATTATCTTGTTGAGTTTAATGAAGGGTTAGTGCAAATTCACACTACATCTACACTATTCAATTCTATTCAATTTTGTTTATAGTGTCAAATCCTAACATATGCTATCTCCGAAAACTTTACAGGTAAAGTAGGTATAAACCACACTATAATTTACATATACACTACGTTTTTTTTATCTGTGTTTTTAGACAAAAATGATCTCCGTCCACACAAGAATTTTAGCTCCAGTAACAGAACTAATCTCTGTCCATATTAACACATCTGACAATACATATCACATAACCATTCGCACACACTCGTCGACTGGCGGCTCAAGGGGTAAACAGGAAGCAGATTGTCTGACGTCACTCTGCGGTTACAAATCATGGATGTGTTAAGGATGGCTGGAGAAAATGCGGACCCAGAATGCTGAGGCGGAAACTGAGGATAGTTTTGATGTTTTAATTAACTAAGAAAAAGCACTAAAACCAAAAGAGTCCTGGAAACGAGCAGGCAAAACGGGAATCCAAAAATTAAGTCCAAGAAAAACAGAAACTCAACACGAACCGTGAAGACAAACAAACTGAAATACAAACTGGAGACAAAACACAATGATGAAGGACAAGGGGAAACACAAAGACTAAATACACAGGCTAACGAGGAAACACAAGACGGGTGACACAAGGCTGGGAAGAACAATCAAAAAAGATGGGAAAACACAAGACAGGAAGTAAAACCAGACAAGACAAAACAGAAAACCAGACTATCAAAATAAAACAGGAAACTGAGCAAAATACAAAACAGAAAAACAGACTACCAAAATAAGACAAAGCACAGAACAACATACCAAACCAATAACAGGATGTATAAAAAAAAAAACATACCAAACCAATAACAGGATATATAAAAAAATACAGAAAAGACTTTGGAGAAAGAACAACAATGGTGAAAAGTGCAGCCCCAGAGTTTTCAAACCAAATCGGGGGTAGCAGTGTTTTCACATGTCTCCGTTTTAGGGGCTCGGAGTGGTACTAATTATATCATCACTAGTCTATATATCAACGACAAATTATTTAGGGGATTGCCCCGGTCTGTCTGGCGCTTAGCACTGCCCAAGATGATTGTGATTGGTTTAAAGAAATGCCAATAAACCAGAGCACGTTTTCTCCCACCCCGGAATGCTGTGTGGACTAGTCAGACCCTCCTCCGCAGCGCTGTGGAGGACAGTCTGGCAATGGGAGACTATATCATCGGTACCCCCTTTGTCATGATGGGGTCTAATCCCCAAATACTCTTCACAATCACTTTATTGTGTAGCATACAATACATTGATTTTTCACTAACGAAGTCTCTCCTAATTGAACTGTATAGAAAGCAGTTTAAAAGCTAGCTCCACCTTGTGCAGCTACAGTAAAATGCTGCTTTCACAATGATACATCAGTATTAACCCTCTAAGGACAAAAGACGTACCGGCAAGTCCAAGTGATGTTTGACAACACTCCTACTCAAAAAGGCATATTACAAAATTTTATATTTACTATTTAATTAATATATTAAGCTACTTTTGTGAGCCCAAGAATTTTGAAACTCATTGCAAGCAATTAGAATCTAAAATGATAACAGTGCTACACACAAACCTCTTGCAACATTAGCTCGAGCAGTCAGTCCGAAACATTGCAAGCCCAGGAGGAGGAATCAAGTTTGCCAGGCCTATTACTTAGTATGTGCCATTTCTGTGTCTGTAGCTATTGAGGAGGAGAGAGGGGGGGCAAGATGGAGGGTGGGGGTGTGGCCTTGACCAACTGCCACTTTGCTTGTTTGCAAGCCATGATCTCTCTCTCTCATGGGCGGGCCAAATTCTCTGGGCGGGCAAAGCAGAGAAAGGGGAGGTAACCTTGCTCCTTATGACCTCATAAGGAGAAGATTCCAGATCGGCCCATCTGAGCTTTCATTTTCTCAAAGGCAGAGCAGGATACCCAGATCTCGGTTTACACCTATCGCCATTTCTAGCCACTGGGGGACCATAGGCCTCCTGGGGGAATGCAAATTAATGTTAATAAACCTCATTAAGTGAAATTTTCATGCCATGGGACCTTTAAAGTGACTATATGTAACTTTCAGCTGGTGTTGAAGTGTTTTAACCACACCTGCTGTCGTAAAGCTCTTTTCTTTACGGTGATGTATTACCCACTGTAGATTACTGAGTTGGCGTTACCATGGATATGGTCGCGATGAATGTTTTGCTCAGACAGAAAATCATTCATTTGCAATAAAAGAATAAGTTACAGATGCATCGTTGCATTTCAAGTGTTGCATACGCTAACTTAGCCTACTTTGGATGTCTCGTAAGATAAACCGGGTATCACTGTCAGTGTCACAAGCCAATGCATTCAGAATTTGTTGTGGCAAGCAACGTAATAAAAACTTAGATTAATATAGCGCATTTCATGAAACCAAATGACGCTTTACACAAGTTACAGGGGGGAAAGAAAACAGTAGGCCAACACAAACACGGACTGAAAGGAAAACATCTGGAAGGGGGGCGTCATTTAATGTCAACTACTGACGCACAACCACATTGCGTGTTGTAAAGTTATTTTATGAATGAAATAGACATATTACGTACTTGAGGGGCAATTCTGGGACGTTTTTGAATCAGTTACAATCCCGTAATTGTCTCCATCTGTTGATAGCCTGACCGAGTGTGACTCTGGTTATCGCCTTTTGTCTTTCCCTTTCCCTTTTAGCTTTTAGATCTTTGTTTAATTTCCTTCTTCCCTGTGATGGTCCTGCCCCAGTATCAGCCATAACTACAGCAGATAACTTCTAAAATAAAATAAAAATACAATTAGGCCTATATAAAGAAATCTCCTTCTTCCTTTTACCTGGCTTCGCTGGCATACGCTAACACTGGCTTTTCTGGTATACAAAGAAATCTGCGATCCGTCAGAATGTTACTGTAGCGCCATCTACCTGCCGCATATCATTCTGCGCGGGAAAAATCAAACCCTGGCAGAGGCCTTAATAAAAACCCTTTTAAAAAATAGCATTCTTTTCATTGTTAGTCTTGTTTGCTGTTACAGGTCATTTAAGACCATGTATTTGAAAATAACAGAGCTTCAGAAACATAAAAAATGTATGGGGATCAATTTTTTTTATTATTTTTTAGCCCCATTTATCATACAGACATACAAAACAAATTCCGCAATACATGCCAGGTAATGCCAAGTGGTGCATAGAACAGATGAACACAAATTGAACAAGAACAAAAACCCTCTCCCACCCCCCAGTTCACTCCTGTTGTATCTGACACCCCACCACATTTCCCCATAGCTACAGCTACGTTTGACCAATTCCAAGCAGTGTCCTACACTGAACTATGGGACATTGTAAAGCACATGAAACCATCAACAACCCCACATGATCCCATCCCCTCACAGATTATCAAAGATGCTTTTGATGCTGTTGGTCCCTCTATTCAATTTATTCTTAACTCCTGCCTTGCCACCGGCACCGTTCCTACATGTTTCAAGCATGCGGTTGTCCAGCCTATGCTAAAGAAACATAACCTAGATGCAAAATGTCATAATAATTTCCGGACTATATCTAAACTGCCATTTATCTCAAAAAATTTGGAGAAGGTGGTGTTATACCCTAGAGATCCTAGAGCCATTTCAATCTGGGTTCAAAGCTCACCACAGCACTGAGACAGCCCTGTTGAAGGTGACAACTGACCTGTTGCTCACTCTTGACTCAGGTGATAATGCCATTCTGGTCCTGCTGGATCTTAGCGCTGCATTTGACACTGTAGACCATGGTACACTACTAGAGCGTATTGAACAGTGGGTTGGCATCAAAGGTACAGCTCTAAATTGGTTTCACTCCTACCTCCATCAAAGATCTTTTTCAGTATCCATAGGCCAGTACTCTTCATCCCCTGCCCCTGTGTCTTATGGTGTCCCCCAGGGATCCATTCTGGGTCCAGTACTCTTCTGCCTTTACATGCTCCCCTTAGGTAACATCATCAGAAAATGTAATATCTCATTCCAATTCTATGCAGATGACTCCCAACTGTATATCCCACTTAAATCCAGCAACTCCATGCAGCCTCTTTTAGACTGTTTGAAAGAAATTAAAATCTGGATGGCTAACAATTTTCTTCAGTTAAATGATAGCAAAACTGAAGTTATTGTCTTTGGCCCTTCAAAAATTCAAAACTGCCATCCCTGCCGACCTTGGTCCCCTTACGCCCTATGTTAAATCCCATGCACGCAACTTGGGTGTTATTTTTGACTCCCATATTAACCTGGAGAAACAAATATCATCTGTTGTTAAGACCAGTTTTTACCAATTGAGAATAATTTCCAAACTCAAGTCTGTTCTGTCATACAATGATTTGGAAAAAGTCATCCATGCCTTCATAACCTCCCGCCTAGACTATTGTAACTCTCTCTACTTTGGTCTCCCTCTGACTCTGGTGGCACGGCTTCAGATGGTTCAAAATGCAGCGGGCTAGGCTGCTCACTAACACAAAAAAACTTGAACACATTACACTTGTCCTAGCTTCCTTGCACTGGCCTCCAGTCCACTCTAGGATACAATTTAAAATACTGTTGATGGTTTTTAAATCTCTTCACGCCCTGGCCCCCAGCTAAATAGCAGATATCATTCATCCCCACGTAGCTCCCAGGTCCCTCAGATCATCCAGCCAAGGCCTCCTCCATGCCTTTTCTGTTGCTGGCCCTCAGCTGTGGAACCGACTGCCACCTGACATCAGAAATGCCCCTTCAATTGTGATATTCAAAGGCAGGCTCAAAACTCACCTTTTTACATTGGCCTTTCCGGCATCTTAATTGTCTTATCCTGCTATGTTTGTAATTAAGTGTATTTTATTTTATTACCCTGTGGCTAATGCGCGATGTACAGCACTTTGGTCAGCACGAGCTGTTTTTAAATGTGCTATAGAAATAAACTTTACTTACTTACTTTACTTACTTACCCTCAACAAAAAAACAGAACACCTTGCCTAGTCGCTCTCCTCTAGTTCTTGTGGCGTTGAGGTCATTAGGTCTGATATTTGTGCTGCTGCGCTTTCCCATAGGCTGATAGTTGATGGTTTGGCATTGTTAATCCTTGCTGTAGAGAGCTCAAGCATAACTATGTCTAGGAAATACGCTAACTACTGTTTTATACAAAGCCAGGGGGGAGCCAGGGGGAGCCAGCGTTGAGCTATCATTTCCTTGGTTGCAGTTGAGCCAGCTAGCCAAATCTTCCTCTGTCTCTCAAGCAGGTGTAATTTAGAGTCATCATTAAGTAACAAAACAATCGGGTCAGTAGGGATTAGATATCCTATCACATCAGATATTATTGATTTTGTTGTTTAATTCCAGTGCTCATGCACCTGTTCACACTCCCAGACCATACGTAGGAAAGTTCCAGTTTGTTCAGGTTGACAGAACGTGCAATAGGGAGTAGGAATGGTTTTCGAGACATATCTCTTCTGAGGAGTCCAATATGTTCTTTGGCAGTGTTTCTCAAATAGGGGTACTTTGGAGGACTGCAGGGGGTACGTGAGATATTTAACAAAATGTTTAATAGTTACAAGGCTGTTGTCCAGAACATTGTTCCTCTTTTTTTTTTTTTTGCCTACCAAAAATGTGACATTTGTGTTGCCTTCTTTGGACCTAATCTTGCCTTCGTTCCTATACTGCCCTTTTTCCTTTTTACAAGTTTCTTGCTTTTTTCTTCTTATGTCACTCGTTTTGAAGTTTTTGATACTATTTCGACCTATTCTTGCCTTCTTTCTTTCTACCATCTTTTTTCAAGTTTTTGTCTATTTTTCTCATTAGCATTTAAATGTTTTTTTTCAGATACAAGGCTGTTGTTTAGTAAATCTATCGCTGACAGCGCTGTACTGTTCCTGTTTAAATACACTTTTTTTTCTACCGAAAATTATTAGCGCTGGTCAGGGGGTAGTTGGCTTAAAGAAACCATTCGAAAGGGGTACATTATTGAAAAAAGTTTGAGGATCACTTTCCTATGACATATGTTGAAGTGGATATACTGGTGATTTGGGTTCTTTGAACAGTGGCAAGGCAAGGCAGCTTTATTTATATAGCACATTTCAACAACAGGGCAATTCAAAGTGCTTTACATAAAACATTAAAGAGCAGTTAGAAAACAATTAAAAAAACAATACTAAACAAATTAAAAAAATTAAAAGACAAAAATAAAATTGATAGTGCAGTATAAGAATAAAAGTTACAGTGCAGTATAAGAAATTAAAGTTAATAAAATAGATTATTTAAAGAAAAGCAACATCAAAAAGATAGGTCTTTAGCTTAGATTTAAAAGAACTGAGAGTTGCAGCGGACCTACAGGTTTCTGGGAGTTTGTTCCAGATATGTGGAGCATAAAAACTGAACGCTGCTTCCCCCTGTGTAGTTCTGACTCTGGGGACAACAAGTAGACCTGTCCCAGACGACCTGAGAGGTCTGGGTGGGTCATAATGTAGTAGCAGATCAGTAATGTATTTTGGCCCTAAACCGTTTAATGATTAATAAACCAGTAAAAGTATTTTGAAATCAATTCTTTGAGGCACTGGAAGCCAGTGTAGAGACTTCAGTACTGGAGTGATGTGATCCACTTTCTTGGTTTTAGTGAGGACTCGAGCAGCAGCGTTTTGAATCAGCTGCAGCTGTCTGATTGATTTTTTAGGGAGACCTGTAAAGACACCGTTACAGTAGTCAAGTCTACTGAAGATAAAAGCATGGACAAGTTTTTCCAGATCCTGCTGAGCCATAAGCCCTTTAACCCTTGATATATTTTTAAATATATTTTTTTAATTATGTTAATGTGGCTTTTAAAATTTAGGTCTGAGTCCATGACTACACCAAGATTTCTTGCTGTGGGAAATGTTGTCAAAACTGTCTCCCAATTAATAGCGTTCCCCTCAGGACTCAGCTCTAGCTCCCATTTCTTTAGTATTGGGAGTTCTCCTATGGATATTTGCATCCGTTTAGCTTAAATATTGGACACTAATCCTCTAACAGGAAAATCAACAAACCATTTAATGACTGGGTGTGCCTCAAGACTCAAGAAGTTTCCCCAGTGCACTCCATAACATTTTAGGGTTGATCTTAAGCGCAGATAAAAGTAGAAGGATGTCATGGGAACCTCAAAACTAGCTCTCGGGTCTTCAAAACTCAACATACCTTTTTCACTGAATAGCTGGTCTAAAGTATAAATATTGCTGTCACTCCACTGCTTACAATATTTCTTGTGAACAGTGTAGAAGTAGAAAGTGGCATGAAAAGAAAAGATGTAAGTAAAGTACAAGTTCCTCCCATTTCTTTTTAACTTAAGAACAGTACTATAGTACAGTAAATGTACTTAGATACATTTCACCACTGTAAATGATGGATTTGGAAAGGGAAGTCAATCTCTGCAAAGCACACTACAATTTCACCAGAATTGTTTCACGAATTAATGGTTTGTTTGACTAAAAAAAGGCTTTAAACCAAGTGAAAGAGCATACACATTTGCAGGATGTAGAGAGGAGACAGTGGCAGTGCAAGTGTGGACCACTAATGGCTGTTTTCAGCTCTGCAAAATATCTCACATAACAAGTCCCTCTCTTGTTCTTTTAGTTGTGAATCACAAGTCGTATAAATTGGTATTTTGGTGTAGTGCTGCATGTCTGTTTTTTCACAAGCATCACTGTGTGGTACACAGTACAGTATTAGTAGCAACACATTCCAGTGCTGGAGTACTCGAGTCCTGGACTCGGACTCGAGTCTCTCTTCTCTGGACTCGTGACTTGACTTGGAATGCGCAGACTGATGACCTGTACTTGGAGTCGGACTCGAGAATATAGATTTGCAGAAGAGAGAGAAATATTCTAGTAAATGAGGGAAAGTTATGGCAATAGCTTCCTATTTTCTCCTCGTTTTTCCTCTCCTCTCCCCTTCTTTTCCCCTCATTGTTTTTCCCATGCCATGAATTTTTATGACTCTCTATTACATTGTACAGCACAGATGTCAACTCTGTGTGCCGAAACAAAGACATCTTCTCCGTTCTGCTCTTGATTCTCTCTGTTCTCACTCTTATCTCTCCTCCCCTCACCTTCTTCCTCTTCTTTCCTCTGCTCTTCCTCAACCTGTACCCTTACCTGCCTTTTTTCTCTCCTCTTATGTCATCTTCCTCCTCCTTTCCTTTCCTTAGCTTCCTCTTCCTCTTGATCTTTTTCGCCTCCCGTCCTGCCTCACTTTCCCCACTTCTCTCCTCCTTTCATTTCCATCTTTTCTCCTTTTTTTCGGCTCCTCTCCATCTCCTCGTCTTCTCCTCTGGTCTCCCCCCTCCTTGACTCTCATTTCTTCTCCTTCTTAATTTCCTTTCCTTGTCCTCTGTTCCTTTCCTTCCCCTTCTGATGATGCTTTTTGATGTGTTCTGTTTTGTCATCTGGGTCGTCTGTACATTTCTCCTCCTCTTGTCTTTCTTTGTACGTTTCTCTCCCTCTCTTCCTCCTCTCTCTGTCTCGTGACAATCGACTGCCCCCCTTTTTTTTTGTTGCCATTTTTCAGGCAGACAGCCTCTGATTCATGTGCCCATCATCTCGCCCGCCCGAGGGCCATCGGGCCAGGCACAAAAGACGCAAGCACTCAAGCATCTCTTTCTCCTCTCTGCAGTCGTTTTCATTGCTCTCTTCCCTGACTTGTGTCTCTTTCTTCCCCTCTCATGTGCCTGTCATTCTGCCGTGCTTCTACCGTAGGTCTTGCTCTGTCAGGTTTTCTTTCTCTCCGTATACTATACACCTCACATTGCTTGTTTCTTTCCTTTATCCGTTAGCTTTCCTTTCTTCTCACAGCCTTCGTCCCTCATCTGTTTTTGGCCCTTTCCTCCTTCTCTCCTCTTCTGCCGTACTCCACGTTCTGCACTCGTCACTCATCATGCTCATTTAACGGAGCAGAGAAGAATGCGCGGCAGTTTGAGAGATTATTTACAGAACTGTATTTATTTGGATTTTCAGGTCTGCCTGAAGAGAATGATTGAGCCCAAGTGAGATTCATTTGATTGTTTGAAGAGTGCGATTGTATGGCTTTGTATCAGGCAGCTTCGCCCTGGACGCTGGAACACCTCAACATTTTCAAAACAGTGACTGCAATCTCTCTTGTGGGTGAAGTCTCTGAAACAGAGTAGAAGAGTTTAGTGCTTATACTTTGCAGTCATAGACACACCATCAGCCTTTACTTAAAACAAGACATATTACAAACTTTGAGCCCATTCTGAATATGATTTGGCCGTGATGACTGATGGGACCAAGTTGGACCAGGTCTGTTCCAATCTGGGTCAGCTGGTGTTGACAGTCGGCAGATAAAATCATACAGTGAGTAGTCTATATCGATGACGTTTCAGCTTCCTTTGTGTTGGCGTTCTAAACTCCGGTGGATTTCTGAGGACTATGGTTAACTGCTCCTCAGATCTCTGCAGGGTAAATCCAGACAGCTAGCTAGACTATCTTATTATTATTAAAGTTATTCATCTCTTTGAATGCCCACAGCCTGCCTCTTAAAATGTTCTCTGTGTGTGTGTGTGTGTGTGTGTGTGTCTGTGTGTGTGTTTGTGTGTGTGTGTGTGTGTGTGTGTGTGTGTTTATATGTAATTTGATTATGTTTCGCTTTGGTTTGTTTTAAGTTGTATCGGCAGTTGTCACTGGCAAGGTAGAGAGTGATTTTTTGTGGTGTCTTCTTTCTCTGTCTGTTGTGTGTGTGAGTGTGGGTTAGAAAAAAAGAAAAGAGTGTGTGTGTGTGTGTGTGTGTGTGTGTGTGTGTGTGTGTGTGTGTGTGTGTGTGTGTGTGTGTGTCATGTCACGTTGTGTGTTACAAGATGGAGATCAGCCATAGTGAAGGACAAGCGTTTCTCATCCATTTATGAGGCCGACAGCATGAAAGCCAGCCAAGCATTGTAATGACCTATGACTCAACTCGGAGAATAATCTGACACACACACACAGGGCTGAGTCACAAAAAGTTCACATGTCGCACAAACAGTAACAAAACACAGTCATACTCACAATAGAAGACAGCATCAAGATTAGGGCTGGGTACCGAATTCAATAAGATTGCGTCAGGGAGCCAATCAGCATGCAGCATGCTTCTACCAAGATCTAATAATGTCTGTGATTGGCTGTTACGCAGGAAAAACTCTACGTTACACAGAGACGGGGCTCACGTAGCAGGAGCTGAAAAATAAATAATACAATTTGTGCCGTAATGTGTTATGTTGTAATTTCTTTTTGTTTTTCTAAAATTGGTATAGAAAAAAGTTTTGTTTTTGTTTTAGGAGCTGGTATCAAAGTCACGGTATTGGTATCTGTACCGAGCAGTATCAAAACTTTTTGAAGGATACCCAGCCCTAATCATGACCTCATGTGGTACAATTACATGAATAAATACATGTGCCTCCTTTTTGTCCTAGTAACCATTATATTAGTAACTTTAAACAGATGGTATACAGTATGGACTTCAATAGCTGTCTGAAGATGAGGCACAAAGACGTCCCCCACTGAGTGTACAGGAGGTTGCCAGGTTAACGCCCAAGCCCCAAATATATTTTTCTTGCTTCTGTCAGGTTGGACAGCCAATACGTTTAGTTTATTACTTACAAAATTGCATACAAACACCAAGTAACACGTTAAAGCTATAGTGAGTAGTTTCTGTCGCCCCCATGAGGAATTCTAAGTATTGACAACAACACTGTCGGCGTGTCCACATGATACAGCCTTTCCCCCACCCCTCCTCCACACAGTTACTAGTAGCCAAGGAGGACGCGGAGGATTAAAAAAACATAATGGTCTCTTCAGAAGAGGTAATTATCTTCACTCGAATTTCAAACAACACAGGACTTTCACCCAGGAGACCGGGGATCATGTACATGAGACCGGGGTTACGTACATTTTTTAACCCCACCCGCCATCGTTTCCTAAACCTAACTGTCCCGTTCTTGTGCCGCATGTCAGTTAAACATACGTCCCGACCCAGAGCTTCAAAAAGTGACGCCAAGAATCCTGACCAAGTCTAAATATGACGCTAAAGGAGACTTTTTGGGTCAACAACAAACGCCAAAGGCACCTGACCGAGCGTCATGTGTTGGTTACAATCAAAATACCTATGCCTTTGCAATGCAATCCCAAATGCAAAAAGAAAAATTGACAGAAAAAGAAAATTGAGTGTGTGTGAGAGAGAGAGAGACAGAGAGAGTGTGTGTGTGTGTGTGTGTGTGTGTTAGAGAGAGAGAGAGAGAGAGAGAGAGTGTGTGTGTGTGTGTGTGTGAGAGAGAGAGAGAGAGAGAGAGAGAGAGAGAGAGAGAGAGAGAGAGAGAGAGAGAGTGTGTGTGTGTGTGTGTGTGTGCGTGTAAGAGAGAGATAGAGAGAGAGTGTGTGCGTGTAAGATATTTTCCCCTCTTCTCTCTGTCTCTGGGGAGTTTATTGATCTGTGCTGAAAAAAACGAGTTTGTTTACTCCTCAGGGTTTAGGATTAGCAGTTAGCATTCTGGAGAGATTAAATTTCTAATCTTTTAATCAGTGGTGAATATTTATGATTTTACATGTTATTATGGTGTTCCACATGGTGGCTATGTTGTAGTGGAGGGAACACTGTCTTTGAAATTACTGAAGTCCAAGACCACACCACAAAGAGTAAAACCTCCAAAATATGTTAAGTCGTTTGGATTTTTTATTTTTTTGTCATTCACCTTCTGTGAATTTCCCAAACTGAAAGTCTAAATTATGTTTCAACGCACGCTACAATTCTGGTGGAGAAATACTAATGATTTGATTTCTTTGCTTATTTTGTTGGCCTAAAACATCTTAAGTACCTGGATACTAAAAACAATAGAATATTGTTATTATATTGGGCCAAGGGACTATGCATAATGTAAAAAGAGGTCACTATAGTGACAAACCCACAGAAAATGATCACCATGTCTGCAGTTCCCCTCAACTCTACGGAGCCTTTTAGCCTTCTCATTGTTTTGGTTTTCCGGCCATCAACGGTTTCAACAACTCATTCTCACTCCCAACTCGTTAAAGGACCCATGGCATGAGAATTTCACTTCATGAGGTTTTTAAACATTAATATGAGTTCCCCCATCCTGCCTATGGTCCCCCAGTGGCTAGAAATGGTGATAGGTGTAAACCGAGCCCTGGGTATCCTGCTCTGCCTTTGAGAAAATGAAAGCTCAGATGAACCAATCTGGAATCTTCTCCTTATGAGGTCATAAGGAGCAAGGTTACCTCCCCTTTCTCTGCTTTGCCCGCTCAGAGAATTTGGCCCACCCATGAGAGAGACATCATGGCTTTCAAACGAGCAAAGTGGCAGTTGGTCAAGGCCACACCCCCACCCTCCACCTTGCCCCCCCTCTCTCCTCCTCAATAGCTACAGACACAGAAATGGCACATACTAAGGAAAGCTCATTGTGGGACTGGCTCTAGTGGCTGTAATTCTGCACTAAGGCTGAATTTCGGGAAAGAGATTAAAGATACAGTATTAGGGGACCACTAAGGCCTATATAAAAGCATCCAAAGACCACCATGTCATGGGACCTTTAAATACTGACACTTGGTCATTGTCTCTCATCACAAAAATCACCTGTATGGAACACACCGAGGACAGCAGCAGCTCGACTGCGGCGCTGTAAGATGACGTAGTATTTAGATACACAACGGTTGAGAGTAGTATGAAAGAAAGAAAAGAAAAGAAAGAAAATCCTCATAAGGAGGCAGGTTGGGGGGGACTTTCACCCAGGAGACCGGGGTTCATGTCCCGTTCTTGTCCCGCATGTCGCTGAAACGTACATTTTGTAACCCCAACCGCCATCTTTTCCTAAACCTAACTGTCCCGTTCTTGTCCTGCATGTCAGTTCAACGTACGTCCAGACTCAGACTGCAAAGATTCGCCAAGAGTCCTGACCATGCGTGTCAAAATATGTCACCAAAGTCCCAAGTCCCAAGAGCGTCAAATAGTGACCCTAAAGCAGACTTTTTGCATCAATAACAAACGCCAAAGGCACCTGACCAAGCATCACTTTTTGACGGGATGTTTTAGCTCAGCAGCAAACAGACAGACACAGTTAGCGACTGGCTGGTGAACATAGTGGAGCATTTAGCAGCTAAAGAGACATATTTTCTCAGGAGTTGGTTGTACCCAAAAAAGAGCTAAAAAAGGTGTGAATATTAGACTTATCTGTCTGTCTGGTGGACACAAACAACACTCTAAATGAATGCTAATAAAGTTTAAAGTTTATTTATATAGCACTTATCACAGACAGAGTCACAAAGTGCTTCACAGGCCAAAATAATAAATACGTTAAAACAAATCGATAATAAAAATCACAATAAATCACAGTAAATTACAATAAATCACAAAGGCATAAAATACATAATACAGTCACACGTCTGACCTGCGGCCCTTTGCTGCATGTCATTTCCCCTCTCTCTCCCCTTCATATCTAAGACGTCCTACCAAATAAAGGCCTAAAATGCCAAAAGAAATCTTTAAAAAAAAAAGTGTGGTTAAACAAACGGCCAACTAAAAAGATGCGTGTGCAGTGTCCTCAATGGTAGCTACAGCCCCTAAGTACAAAGCGTTATGTTATATTTATGAGTTGCATGTGCACAATGATACGTTGAATCATGTGAAATAATGCATTCTAGTGGTTCTGTTAGATCAAAAGCTCAATAAAACATTTTCCAGTGGTGCAGAGAAGTAAGTGAGGTGTAGAGTAAAGTGTCCATGGCCTCAGGTCTTGAATTAAGGATTTAATGACACCCGTAGCTAACCAGCAAAAGACAATCAAAACAAGCGGATCTCAAAATCTTTCCTGGCAGTTATTAAATTATCCAATTAAAAAGAGAGATTATCCTCAGAGATAATCTGAGTCTACGTTTTGCTCTGCATAGCTCTCATCATATTTCTTCAACAGGGAGAACGCAAAGTGACGGTTCTCTCAGATTCTGTATGGTCATCCTGGAATTGACTTACTTAGTGCAGCTGTAAGCCTCCTGTCCTGAAATCAAAGAGGGTCCAAAATGCTTCTGTGAAATTAAGACTTTTATATGTTGGTGATCATACCTGATTGCACTGTATCCCCTGATGTCCAGGTGATGATCATTTAAAAAAAATAAACTTTTTTATTTACCACTTGGATTTCATTTTGTCAGCTCTGGCCATCAGTTCAATCGTTTCTCATAACACTCTATTGCTACTAATGCCGACCTTACACAAAACAATTTTTGTTTGGGGTTACCCGTCATCTCAATAGTTTGGTGTAAGGTGGCCATAAAACTCAGTCCCAGTCAGTCTTTTTCCCGTCTGGACGTCAAGACAAGTTTTAAGTCATGGTAGTGAAGTTAAATCATGTGAACATTGTCAACAACCAATGGGTGTGCTCCCTCCAGCACCAAACAGGAAGCAGCAACCGGCTAGAGACAGTGTTGTTTATGGTTGTTATGGCGCCGCGCTAAGGTAAACGCTAAAGAGGCAAAGTTGCCAATTTTCAACTTCCTCTGGGTACTGGAGACATTCATCTGCATGTACGGCAAAACAGAAAATCGTCAAACTTTCCTTTAGGTTACTAGCTCCCGCTAGCGCTAGCTAGCTAGCTTGGTTAATTTTTTTTCAAAATGTTCCCCTGCTTTATGCCCCTGGCCTGATTTGGGGTCACCGTTTGTGTGATACCATTGCTTGATGGTCTCTAGTTGTAAAATAGTTATTGATTGGTAACATGTTAGCATGTTAACAGTTACTGATTCAGCTTATCTAGCAGTTACAGAGCAACATTAGCATTCATCTGGAGTCGTGTTTGTGTCCAATATTCATTCTCCTTTTAGCTCTGGTTTGGTCTTTGCCAACTCCTGAGAAAACTGTCTGTCTCTTTAGCTGCTAAATGCTTCACTGTGTTCACTGATGTAATCCTTTGACCCATTGTTCATATACAAATGCTGATTAATGCCGCTTTAAGAGGACTGCTTGGGATAATTTATCAGAATTCTTTACGGAAATGAGTGCATAACATTGTAAAATATCATATTTGTTGGACAGCAATAAGACAACTTCACGAAAGACGCGTGTTCACTACATCCCTCGTGGTTGGATCCATTCAGTGTGAATTTTAAAACATGATGGCACTTTTTCGACAAGGCATCAAATTCATGCCAATAAAGTGAAGTGGTTTTTTTTATTTTGATGTTTGCAGGAAGGATCACAGGAACAGACAACAGTGTTTTGTGGGAATTTAGGTGAGTCAGAGAGAAGACTGAGAGAAGGAGGTATAGATTAGATAGGGCTGGGTATCGTTCAAAGATTTTCAATATCGGTACCCAGGGTGCAATTTGCCAAGTGGGGGGTGCGTGGGATTTCCCCCTTTCTGGTCTACATATCCCTGCCTCTGCTGAATTATTTTTTATCCCCTATGGAGACAAAATGTATCCCCCCCTCAAAGTGATCAATGCTACTTCACCAATAGACCATATATTAATGATATACCTAAAATAGGAGTAGCCTATTTTAAACCAAATGAAGCGATGTAACGTGAACAGTCTATAGTGTGATAGACCAATAAAATCAGAGCAGCAGCTGTTGTATTTAGCTGCTACAGGCACCGCCATTTGACGCTCCTTTCAGGGGCCATGGTAGTGGAGTTTAAAAGTGAAAAAAAAGTGAGCGTCTAGTGCGACTAGTTAAGTTTAGGGAAAAAGATTGTGGTTTGGATTAAAACACTCCAGAGGAACGAACGGGCGTTCCCTGGATGAAAGTATTTTGTTTTCACTGCATAGTAAACCCCGCCCTCTGGCTTGAAAGTGCTGTGTTGACATCACGTAGTGCTTTGGCATGCCTGGCCGAGTGGTACTATCTCCATGGTATTGAAAGGGGGGATTTAATTCTTGCATATGTTGTTATGTTGTGCATGATCAAAAAACATCCCCTCCTCCGCTTTCTTTACAAATCGCACCGTGCCGGTACCGATACCAACACCGTGACTTCGATACCGGTTCCAAAACAATACTTTTTTTCGAAACCACTACGGCACAAATCTTATTATTTAGTTTTCAGCTCCTACGACGTGAGCCCCATCTCTGTGTAACGTTGAGTTCCCTGCCTGCCTCTACGACGTGTAATGCTAGACAGCCAATCATCAGAATTGTTAGATCTTGGTGGAAGCATGCTGCATGCTTATTGGCTCACTGACGCTGATGAGATTTACTCCTTAGGTATTGAAATTGGATATTGAATGACGAGACATTTTTCGATCCTCCATACTTTAGAGGTAATTCAGTATTGAATTCGGTACCCAGCCCTATAGCGTGCTGGTGTCTGTTTGCTGGCTGCTTTCCAGTGGACCAAGCCAAGCAGATAATAAAGCAGCAGCACCTCGCTGACCAGCGGCTCAGAAAACTCTTATCTCTACAGTAGATGCTCAGTGTGTGTGTGTGTGTGTGTGTGTGTGTGTGTGTGTGTGTGTGTGTGTGTGTGTTCTGCTAAGCAGGCCGTGATATTAGCACTTGTTGAGGGGGGTCAGGGGAGAAGATTGAATGGAAAGAGACAATATTGATTTTTCTCTTGCAAAGGCTAACTTGGGAAACTCCTCAAAAGGCAGCTAAACATTATGGGGATAATGATAGATGCAAAACTAAACAAACAGGCAATTTACCACCCGACTTTCTGACATCTCTTCAAAGACATTGTACCCTCTCAGAGGAAAATAGTTTAGTAGTTCTTTGGTGCTGTCAACCAATGTGTGATGAGAATATTTCCTTCCAATAGGTAATGTCATTGCTCTTATTTTCTCCTTTTACTGATAATACATCTCCAGGATACTGCCTAGACCTGGGAATGGGGCAACAGTAGTCACCCATTGCCAGACCTTCCTCCACAGCGCTGCAGAGGAGGGTCGGGCTAGTCCACACGGCATTTTGGGATGGGAGAAAAATGTGCTGTGGTTAACTGTCATTTCTTTAAACCAATCGCAATTGTCATGGGCACTAAGCGTCGGACGGAGCTACGGTGCCTCTGCAAAATAGTTTTGGTGGAACGTGTGTACGTTCAAAAGTTGTTTAAGTCGTGCAACAGAAAACTCAGATTGGACAGATAGTCTAGCTAGCTGTCTGGATTCACCCTGCAGAGATCTGAGGAGCAGTTAACAATAGTCAAGTTTAAAATTTCAACACAAAGAAAGTGGAACGTAAGGGACATCTGGCCGAAAACAGTGAAATCCAGCGGAATGTCCTGCGGCACCGGAGCAATCCCGGAATTGGAACTTCGAGGATATAGACTTAGAGGGTAATAAATAACCAGTATACCAAAGAATACGAATGTGGTACCAGTCCTTTCCCCAGTCAAAGTAGTCCTTAATAGACTTTAATACAGCAAATCCCCCTGCCTGACCAACAGCTCATGACCATGTTCGTTAACACATCCTAACTCAGAGAACTGACTCAGTAATGTCAGCTACTGAGCAATATGTATCTATCTATTTACCATTATAAGCTAACATTAGCCACCATAAGTTACTGGTCATACCAAACCAAAAAAGGTTGTATCGGCAAACCCTCTGAGTGATTTGAAATGAGCAAGGGTGTGTTTTATTTAGAAATGTTCCAATACCATTTTTTCATTCACGATATGATTCCTATATCTGAACTTGCATATCGTCCAGTACCGATTACCGATCCAATACCATTGTGTAAAATATATTATTATTATTATTATTATTATTATTATTATTTAACACCTATAAACTACTAAACCTGAATGATTGTGATATGATTGCTATCATTGTTATATATCCTGGCTCAGGTTTTTGTAAAAAATTTTAAAAATACTGTATATAAAGACAATAAATGCCAAATAACTTTCTTTGATTATTATTATTATTATTATTATTATATTATGTATTTTGAAAGTCAGTCGTGATGGAAAAAGAACATAGATAAACTACCTTAATGTTGAGTTTTTTGGGAGAATAAAATACATGGTATAAGATGGGTTAGACCTGTATACTCGTCGATACTGATACCAGCATTTTAGGCTGTATCATTGGTATTGCCGATACTGGTTTGGGCATCAGAACAGTTCTAGTTTTATTGATCAACAAGATTAAGCTGCAGTAGTCTCATTTTAAATATTTAAATTTTTTTTTAAGTTTTTCGGGTGGTTTTACTCTTCCAAAAAATAGTTGCGCTCCACACTATGAGTAACCAGCAGTGCACCAGAGCCCATAGCATCACTTGAGCTATTTCTCAGTGCTTGTGGGCTAATACTCCTCCATAGCTATCATCTGCCAGACCCCAAACAGCCCCCCCTCCACCCACAAGTCCCTGAAGTGCTTACACAGGCTGACTAGCCTTGGCAGGATATGACACGACATTAACCGGCCGCCATGTCATAATGCTTATTTAGAGACATCTGGAGCTGAAAATATTTTCATGACTTCTCCCAGGATCTCCATGGATTAAAATAAGAGGGCCTGGCTAGTTTAAATACAGAGACGGAGAGAGCGAGATAGGGGAGCAGTGGAGGGAGAGAGAGGACCCTGTAGAGGAGTCCAATGGTGACAGTACAGCCATAGCTAATGTGATTCCCCTGCCGTGACTCATAGAAGAGGTATATAAATACCCACACAAGCCCCTGTCACTGACACGCAAACCCTCCCAGACTTTTGTATAAACCCATGAGACAGAGAGAGACAGAACTTAAAGGGCAGACATTTTTCTTTTCCCCCTCCGAACTGTGAACTTGTGTTTATCTTGCAGTGGGGAAGGTGTATGTGTGTCTCCCACGCAGCTGTGCAATAAAAAAGAAAAGAACATTAAGAATACTGAGATGGATTATCAGGGGTTTCCTGGAGCCTCAAATGAGCAGAAAAGGAGAAGAGGAGTAAATGAGAAATCCAAGATGGGCTGAGGGGAGGGGGGGTTCCAAATTCCTCCTTTTAGACCTCGGTGTGAGACGAGTCTCCACCGCGCAGCTGTTAACACACTGGGCTTCTTGCTGATGGAGATGAGCGGAGTAATATGAAGATGATGCTGCTAGCCATTTGCAGCTGCTATGTAAAGGCAAGCTCTGTAATAAAAAGGGATCTGTTCGTCCTTCAAGCGTTAGTAGAAGGAACATCACCTGTTGTGTTCTTTGAGTTCAAATTTCACTCATAAATCACGAGATTATCTCAAGGCACATTCACACCTCCACTTTCAAGTCTTCCCCCCTAAATTCCACCACGGAGGCATGTCTGCGCTGCGTGCCGAGCTAGAAGGGGGGCACGGGGTTAAACCTAACCCTAAGCGCCGGACGGAGCAATGGTGCCTCTGCAAAATAGCCTCGGGAAGGAACTTGTGCTCTTTCCAAAGTTGTTTTAGAAAACTCAGATTGGACAAAAAGTTTAGCTAGCTGTCTGGATTTACCTTGCAGAGATCCGAGGAGCAGTTAAACATAGTCCTCATAAATCCACCGGAGTTCAGAACGCCAACACAAAGAAAGCGGAAGGTGACGGACATCCAGCCGAATTTCCAGCGGCAACGGAGCAATCTTGGAAGTGGAAGGTCGTGGATTTAGACTAGGCTACCTCTAGCGTCTTTCCCCCTTAATATCTAAGTGTATTTTGACGTGCTTCCTAAAAATGTCTTGTATGTTTTATAAATGTATGTTTTATGTTTTGACAACACCGTGGTTGAGGTCTGGTTCGGTGTCGGCACAAAAAACACTTGGTTAGGGTTAGAGAAAGATCATGGGTTTGGATACAATGATGACTTGATCTCTAACTATATTCAGGGGGAAAAACCTTAGGGGGAGTGTGTATTTTTCGGAGCAACATGCCTTTGGAACAGCGGACTTTTCTTTTTGGGATAATGGACTGTCGGACTAATGGGCTTTCAGTTTAATGGGATATTTTTCAGACTATTGCCGTTTCGGAACAATGGGCCTTTGGGACTAATGGCATGGCACTTCTCTATGAGCTTAAAACAAAGAAGACGGAGGAAGCCTAAACATTTTTCTCTTAATACATTCATGGGTTCACCACAGAGGGCTGGTAAATGTGCAGCTAAATGTTGGTACATACTGCAGTTTAACATTATAATCACAATCATATTAGTGGTGGTAGTTTGAATTGAGAAGAAAATGTTGAGAAAGATGCATTACAGGGAAAAGAGAGCAGTAATACAGCGCTCAGTTCTTCGACTCTCTTAGGAAGCCATACTTGAACCTTTTTAAGACGCAATGATTTAGTGTGTACATAAATATCTTTTGTTGTCACACGCATTTTTGGCCAAGTGGCTTTGTGATAATAATCATTAGCCTCGGAGTCATTATCCTGGAAGTCAATGGCTTTACATGTGTTCTCTTGTAAAAGATAATATCCAAGCTCGAGGTTATGGATTAGTGGCTGTTCTTGAGTGGGAACTGTATGACGTACACCCACTGATTTCCTTCTTTTTCTTTTGGAGAAACATTACTAAGAGACAACCTAATGAACTGAACTATTTGAACAGTTCAGAAATTCTAACATTTCGACCAATTAGGTTGTGACACTAAATCATGTAGAAGGGGCTCTGACAGCAAAAAAAAGAAAAGAAAGTCAAGATCTTTACTGTATAACTAAGGTGAAATGGGGCACGGTATTAACTCCCAAACAAACGATACTTTGACTGTGTGTGAGTATGTGGAGGGGTGCTGTCTGTTTTTGCCTGTCAGTCTTTCTCGCTCTCCCTCTCAGATCCTCTCGACTCATGAATATTCATGCTCGGCATGATTATACCTAATCCAGGAAGTGAGTGGGATGGCAAAAAGCCCCCCGAGCACCGCGGCCGCTCCTCCGACACTGAAATAAACAAATAATCTACCGCATCTCAAACTCGCCTGCACAAACACAAATGCACAAATTCAAAAGAGACCTCGCTGCTCATTCCTGACAATGTGGCATGATGAAGGGTGATTGAGTTTGACGTGCGGCGCACAGAAAAGCCAAACGTCAAGGCTGGTAAGACGGTAAGTGTGTTTGAAAGAAGAGAAGCAGGGGTAGAATGAGTGCTCTGTGATTTCATGACCTCGGTCCGGGGCTGAAACTAACGTGAGTCTCATGAGAAGAAAAAAGCTCTCTTTCTTGTAATTGCATCAGCACTTCGTTAACAATAATGCAATTAAACAGAGGGCCCCTGGAAGAAATTTTTTTTTTCTTCTCCCTCTCTGTTTTCCCATATGAGGCATGAGGTATTTTAATGTCAATTGGATTCTGCTTGTTATCTCTCCAGCCGCCCTAATCTGATCCCTGGGAAAGTAAGGGAACAAGATGTCGAGTCAGTTGAAAAACTTCCCGGCTGATAAGAGAGAGCGTGAATGTCTCTTCCCACAATGACGCACTGCAATTTAAAAGAATGAAAATAATGCCAAATGTCACAGGCATAAAGGGCAGGGCAGAAGGGAAGAGAATGAATGTGTCTTGATATACTTGCCACATTATTACAGTAGGTACACCTGTGCAGTTCTAACACAACAGCCGTGCAATACATCATATGCCTACCATATACACGAGAAGACTTTGAACAGACTTTAAAATTACTAACATCTAACGTTAAATATGTAAAGACTGGTACTAAGGCATTGGAAAACTAAACACATCATCCCTTTCAATGAATGGTGTGGAGAAATGACCAAAATGGCCAGCTATGAACAATACATTTTTAATATGAATAACAGACAGGAGGTATTTTGGAAAATATGGGGCCCCTATATGAATGCGATATTGCATGCTTAATGGGGGTGAATTTGACTGAATGATTTCAATATATGTACTGTAAGTCACTGCTAAAATGTAAAAGAGAGGACTGGTATTGTATGAGATTTTTTTGTTTCTTTTTCTCGCTCATTGTTATCTTTCTCGTTCTTGCTTAGCCCCTTGACGCCTGAATTTATTCACAATTATATAAACAAAATATTATGTGTGTTTCTGGCTCCAAGCTGATGCTAAATTAAGTTGAGATTGTTAATTTGTCTATAGCATATGGAATAGATATAAATTTAGGTATGATGCAAATTAGCGACAACAGGCATTATGGTAAAATTCTTTACAAAATGGTAAAATTAATAAAACACAGTAGATTTCATTCATGTCACAAAGTTGTTAGAACTTCTAAACTGTAAATGACAAATACATGGATCTTGACAACGGCAAGAAAGAAAACACTCTCCTACTCCCTAACATTGACAGTAGTTTCTTTAGGGTTAGGGGTAGGGTTAGGTTTAGGGGTAGGATTAGGTTTAGGGGTAGGGTTAGGGTTAGTGTTAATTTCGCTTCCGTGAACCGGATGTATCTCCCACTCCGACCGGTCCTACGAGAAACCAGCGCATGCAAAAGGTTCCTAGGTATATATCTCATGTAAACAAACCGGCATTGGGGGGAATACACACGCTATCTCGCCTGCAGTCGGAATGGAAGGGGTTTGATGCAAATTAGCGACAGTCGGCGTTAAGGGGTTAGAGAGAGAGATCACTATTGTTCTTGTTTCTGAAAAAAGGCAATAAAAATGTGAATGACAAAAAAAAAAATATGTAAAGACTGGGGATCTTGCAGGGTCACAAATCGCAAGACTACAAATATATTTGTTTTAAAAAATGTAACCAATCTGCCAAGCTAAAGGCACGGGCCGACCCCTAAAAGCTTTTTCATGCTTCCTGAACTTCTTGAGTTCAGCGCGGTGCGGACGGCGATATGACGCAAACGCGGCCTGGGTCTGCGAAGGGTCTGATTGCCGAGCCGAGCAACTCCAAGATATTGCAACAATGCGGACGCAGTCGCATAGACTGCGTTGCAGTGACTGGTTAAGAAGTCCGTTCTTTGAGCCGCTCTGGCCCCAATCAGTATGAAAGACCAGACGGTTTGTGGTGACCATGCGCGGCGCCGGCAGTGCCCCGACCGTGCTGAACGCAAGAAGCATGAAACATCTTTAAGGCCCCTGGCCCTATGCTGTATGCCAGTTTGGTAATCTTTCCATGTGTTCTAGAAAAGTTGTAGGAATGCAGAATTTAAACCAGGGGTGTCAAACTCAATTTCATTAAGGGCCACACTGGAAAATGAAAATCACATCAAGGGCCAGACATGTGTAGTTTGACATTTTTTATATTTTTTATTTAACCTTTATTTATCCAGGTAAGTCGATTGAGAACTAATTTTCATTTGCAACGGCGACCCTTCACATATACACAGTTCCACATTCATACCTGGAAGCCGCCCAGTACAACCACAGGCTGATCCTGCTGGCCACTGAGCAGCTCCACTGGAGGTTGGGGTTAAGGGCCTTGCTCAAGGGCACCTCAGTGGTGGTAATGAGGGAGGGACAAGTGCTGCTGTTTCACTTTCCCCACCCAGATTTGATCCTGTCAGTCTGGGGATTGAACTGGCAACCTCCCAGTCACAAGCTTGCTTCTTTTACCTTTAGGCCACCACATGCTGTTATTTAATCAAAAAACCCAAATATATTTGACTGTGTTATTGCATGTCTCATATAGCCTATATGCTTGACATAAAGTTCTAAAAAAGTCAGCCCAAAAGGTCCTTAGCCATCATAGAATTTGGCAAATCAAGCAACACAATGATTTTCTCAAAAGACTCTCTAAATTTGATAATAGCCCAATAACCCAACAGAGTCTTCACAGAGCTTTGAAACTCATTATTCAAGGTTAAAAATATGAACCGTAAACTGAGACTAATTTGGGGAACCGGTGGCTCCTCTGGGACGCTAACACCAAATAGGAGAATGAAGTCAAAAATGTAAATGAAATAGAGGATTAACAAACAGAAATGAATCAAAAGTGATTATGTATGTGCAGGGTTTACTTCAACAATGAAATAAGGTGTATATATATATATATATATATATATATATATATATATATATATATATATATATATATATATATATATTAGGGCTGTCAATCGATTAAAAAAAATGAACTAATTAATTGCACAATTTGCTGTAATTAATCGCGATTAATTGCTTTTTTAAATTGAGACTGAAGCTTATAATAATGGATATTTAAATGCTAAATCATTTAACTTTGCAAATATGAAGAAAAAAACAAACAAGGAAAGGTTCTGCTAAGTTCAGAATGTTTAATATCTTTCAGAACAACAGCAGCAACAATTTGGCTTAGTCCTGCTGAAGGCTGCTGGAAACGGCTAGAAACTGTCTGACTTGAGAGCAGATTTTTGTCACCGTCCCCGGCTGCTGTCGCCTGCTCTCGTCTACTTTACAGGCGAGGCGCAGTTCATCTCCAACGAGCCGAGAGTTCAGTCGGCGGCAGGGCAGTTGGGACTCACCCGGAAATGGCGAGCGGAGTGAGGTGACGTGACTAGTCTCTCAAAATCTGACGAAAATCTTCTAAACTGACCTTTGTTGAGTTGAAATGAAGACAGATTCAGCAACTGCATGGCCTATTTCTCGCTTAAAATGTTTTCAGAAACATGTTTCAGTGAACTATCTTAGTACAATATGAGATCGTATTCTGAACGGCCGCCATGACAGTCTGGCTCTCAATACCCGGAGAAAACAAACCCATGTGACGCGTTCGTCCAATCAGCTGCCGGTTTTCATTACTTGGGCAACAATACAGAGTAGCGCCGCCTGGTGTTATGGAGACGTATTACGTTTCTCAGCCGCCACATGAAGTAAACAAACACAGCTGCGTTAATGTCGTTAATTTTTTTTAACGAGTTAAATATTAAAAAATTAACGCAAAAATTAAGGCGTTCATTTTGACAGCCCTAATATATATATATATAATTAAGAGTGGAAACAAGCTCCCTAAAAAAAGCTGCGTTCGTCATCTATCATCTCTTTTTCTCGTATGCAAAGCATGCCCTGGCTACGCCCTAGAAGGACATTTATTCATCCATGTTAATGTTTTAGTGGGAAATAAAAAAAAGAGTGGGTGGAGAAACAAAAGGACAGACAGTCGCCCGCTCTGTCTTCCAAGGAGGCAGACGTTTGACCTAATTAGTATGCAAACGTCTGCACGGGCGCGGGAAGGCGTTCGGTCGGAGGTTGTTGGTGATTTAAGGCAGGAGAGGAGAAAACTCTTCCTGCCCTCCATTCATCCGTCCATATCTGCTGCTCTTTGTACCCAGTATAGCCCTGCATCTCCCTGGCCTACATTCGCTCCCAGACATCTTTGTGTTTGGGTTGCTGAAAGGACAAGGCCAAGCGGGTAAGACCCAACATCCATAAATTAAGATGCGGGAAAGTAGAGAAAGCAGGGCACAAGGCTTTCTTGTATTGTTTTTTTTCCCCTGTGATAAGAGGAACAACAGTTGGTAAAGGAGCTTTGTTTGTGGGTTGTGTTCCTTGCATTGTCTCAGACAAAGATGCATTTAGTCGAACACTCAGATGATCCTCAGGCTGAGAAAAGACAATGGGCAGAATACCTCACACCGGCTGAATACATCATTCCCCCTGTAGGAGCCAGACAAAGCTGCGGTGGTGATGATGTAAATCTGAAAACAAAAGGCAGAAAGAAAAGAGGCGAAAGGAGAAATTGAATGAGCATGTTGGCATTTGGTAAGAAGGGCACTCGGAGACCCCCGCTGTTTCATCACATCACGCATCCCAGACACACTTCTCCTCGTCTCCTCCGTGGCCTTTGGCGCGAAAAGACATTGGCGCTAATTGTCTGTGATGGTTTCGGTCCCGGGAATACGACAAGGAGTCGGAGCGGTTGAGGAGGACGGAGACCAGACGAAGGGCGGACGGGATGGAGACGGGACGGAGCGGAAGAGGGGAGGGAGGGGTACTGGAGAAGGAAATAAAGCCAAATGGAAGCGAGCGCGGGAGGAAAAGGGCAAAGAAGATGTGGACAGACTGATAGAGGGCGAAGAAGGAGACAAAGGCAAAAGGGACGAACAGGAGACGGGAAACAAAGTAGGCTGTAATAAATGTCTCACAGAGGCAACACATCATCACAGACTGTGTTATATATGCAAGAGGTGACCAGGTTCAATATCAACCCAAACAGGTTATACATTAAGATATCTCACTTCCTAAATCACTCAACTCTTCTTAACCCAGAGATTCAGTCGTGGAGACTGTCAGGAACGCATATATATCAAAATGGGGTTGTGAGGACAAAATCCAAAAGGACGGGGAGAGGGGAGGACAATCGAAGGAGGAGTAAAGTGTCATGGAAGAGAGGAGAAAGAAGAGATGACAGGAGAGGAGGGAAAGGAAGATGGAGAGAAGAGAAATGAGAATAAGCAAGGAGTAAAGCGAGGAGAGGAGAAATGGGAAAAAAGGATGCAAGGAAATGAAAGAAGACAAAAGAGAGGAGTAAAGTTGTCTATTTTGACGACATTCCACTTTTGAATTGATTGTTCAGGTCCCTCCGGACTATGGTTAACTGCTCCTCAGATCTCTGCAGGGTAAATCCAGACAGCTAGCTAGACTAGCTGTCCAATCTGAGTTTTCTGTTGCACGACTAAAACAACCTTTGAACGTACACATGTTCCACCAAAACAAGTTCCTTCCTGAGGCTATTTTGCAGAGGCACCGTTGCGCCGTCCGCCGCTTAGCAACGCCCAAGACGATTGGGATTGGTTTAAAGAAATGCCAATAATCCAGAGCACGTTTTTCTCCCATCTCGGGATTGTTGGATTGTGGACTAGCCAGACCCTCCTCCGCAGCGCTGTGGAGGACGGTCTGGCAATGCGAGACTAGGAGTAAAATAATAGCGCGAAAAGGAGACAGATGGAAAAGGAGAGGAGAGGAGAGAGAAAAAGAGGAAGGAAAAGAGTGGAGAGGACAGAAGAAGGAAATTAAAGATAGAGAAGACAGGAGAAGGGGGAGAGGAAAGAATAAGAGAAAGAAGGAAAGAAAGTGAGGTGAAATGGGGAGAGGAAAAGAAAGGGGGAGACAGAGTAGGTGATAGATGAGAAAAAGAGAGGGAAGGGGAGGATATCAGAGGATAGGACAAGAGTAAACAAAAGGCAAGGAGAGGAGAAAGAATGAAAATGAAGGAGATAGGAGGAGGGAAGGGAAAAGAAGGAAAGGAACAAAGGAGGTGAGAGGACAAATGGAACGATGACAGGAGAATAGAAGAGAGGAAAAAAGTAATAGAGTAGAGAGAAGAGAGCAAGACAAGGCAGGAAAGGAAATTTAAGGAAGGAGTAAGAAAAGGAGGAGGAGATGAAAGGACAAGACAGGAGAGAAGAGAAGCACAGAGGAGAGGAGAAACCATGAGAGATATAAAAAAGAAAGGAAAGGAGGAGATGACAATACTGGATTGGAGGAGGGGAGCAGTGGTGGAAGAAGTATTCAGATCCTTTACTAAAGTAAAAGTACTAATACTCTGTTACAAGTGAAAAGTCCTGCATTGAAAATGTTACTTAAGTAAAAGTGTGTAACTAGCATCAGGAAAATGTACTTAAAGTATAAAAAGTAAAGAAAAATCCTCCCATTTTAGAAAGTGGAAAGGATCCAAACAGTTTTGTGTTTTCAGCTGGACTTCTAGGCCGTTACATTGTTGGCTAGTTTCATTTATAATAAAACAAAATCTTAATGTGTAAAGTAACTATTAACTAAAGCTGTCAGATTGAATGTGGTGGAGTAAAAAAGTACAATATTTCTCTCTGAAATGTAGCGGAGTAGAAGTAGAAAGTGGCATTAAAAGAAAAAGACTTGAGTAAAGTTCAAGTACCTCAACATTTGTACATAAGTAGAGTACTGGAGTAAATGTACTTAGTTACATTCCACCACTGGAGGGGAGGAACAACAAGGAGCAGAGAGAAGAAGACAGGACAGGAGAGGACAGGATGGGAGGAAAGTCTTAAATATCACATCATTTCAAAACCCACCAGTCCAGCCAAATCATTTTCACCTGCTTGTTTTACAGAAGAGAATGTGAAAGCACCAAGACGTCCCTGTGCAGGAGAGTCGCAACAAAGGATACTAACTATTCAGTGTTCAAACAGTGTTCATATAACTGATCTCCACTAGTCTCTGGCAGCGTCGATTTACCTCTGCTCTACATCTTAAACCGACCAGTCCTCAATCCGGCGGCTGTGTTTCAGTGGTAGAGCGGTCGCCTGCCAATCGGAAGGTTGGTGGTTCGATCCCTGGTCCTGCAGTCCCATGTCGAAGTGTCCTTGGGCAAGACACTGAACCCCGAGTTGCCCCCCGATGCCGCGCATTGGAGTGTAAATGTGTGTGAATGTTTATCTGATGAGCTGGTGGCACCTTGTATGGCAGCCTCGGCCGCAGTGTGTGAATGGTGAATGGTTCCTGTATGCTGTAAAAGTGCTTTGAGTAGTCGTTAAGACTAGAAAAGCGCTATATAAAAACAGTCCATTTACTCCCAACTCGTCAGATACCGATGCAAAAATCCCCCTTTAGCATCTGTATGGAACGCACCGGGGAGAGCAGCAGTTTGACCGCGGCGCTGTAAGACGACGTAGTATTAAGAGAGACAACGGTAGAGAGTAGTATAAAAGACCAAAAATGGGTTCGTTGGGGTGGTGGATGGGTCAAACAACACAGGACTGTGGCCAGTTAGCTCAGTTGGCAGAGTAGGCACTAGAGGTAGGCCATATATCGATATTATATCGATATCGTGATATGAGACTAGATATCGTCTTAGATTTTGGATATTGTAATATGGTGATATGACATAAGTGGTGTCTTTCCCTGGTTTTAAAGGCTGCATTACAGTAAAGTGATGTACTTTTCTGAACTTACCAGACTGTTTTAGCTGTTCTATTATTTGCACATTACTGATGATTATTTATCAAAAATCTCATTGTGTCAATATTTTGTGAAAGCAAATATTGTAGTGTTGAAATAGTCAACTACAGTATCGTTGCGGTATCGATATCGACGTATTTGGTCAAAAATATTGTGATATTTGATTTTCTCCATATCGTCCAGCCTTAGTAGGCACACATATATCGAGGGTTATTCCTCGATGCAGAAGGTGCAGGTTCGACTCCGACCTGTGACGGTTTCCTGCATGTCTTCCCCCTCAGCAGCATGGTGGCTGTGGTTCTGTGTTCGAATCCAGTTTGCATGTTCTCCCCCATGTTTGCATGGGTTTCCTCCGGGTGCTCCGGTTTCCCAACATGTACTAGGTTCTCCAGGCAGTGCCCTTGATCAAGGCACTGACTCAGATCTGGAGTTGGTCCCCGGGCGCTGTCGCTGCCCACTTCCCGCTGCCCACTGCTCCCTTGAGGGATGGGTTAAATGCTGAGAATGAATTTCGATACATGTATGTGTATGTGACAAATAAAGTACCTTTACTCTCTCCCCTTTGAGTGGGAAAAAAAGGTGGAAATGGCCATAAAAAACAAAACAAAAACACAGGACTTTCACCCAGGAGACCGCGGTTCATGTCCCGTTCCTGTCACGCGTGTCACTAAAACATACATTTTGTAACCCCACCCGCGAGCTTTTCCTAAACCTAACTGTCCCGTTCTCGTGTCAGTTAAACGTACGTCCCGACCGAGCGCATCTAAATATGACGCTAAAGGAGACTTACACTAGATGGCGCTCTCTGTTCAACAAGGATTAAAAGCACACTGAATTGCCATTCCTTGAGCCTTTTTACAAGAGCGCCATCTAGTGGGCTCAGAAAATAAAGAAAATGGTTCACAAAGCTTCATGAAGCTTCATTTGGCCATCACTGATTTAAAATCGTACCGTGTTCCCGCCGTTGATGAAAAGAAGAAGATTGGGAGTGTGAAGTAATTCATATGTGTGGTCGTTTTAGATCTAAAACACGGCAGGGAGTGAATTGGGAAAAGACTGAACTCTGAGCAGCTGGCCGACCAATCATAGAGTAATTGGTATTGAGTAACAGCCCAATCAACCCCCTGCAGATAAATTATTGCCATTCTGTGCAATGGGACAATAAAAATGTCAATTATTTCGTATTTTTTTGCAGGATCGCAGGCGCCGACAGGGAGAAGTTTGGAAGGGAGCAACGGTGGTGTCAAGGATGGAGGGATGCGGAGGGTGGATGGGTGGATGGATAGAGGGATAAAATAGGAGAGTTCCAGTGGGCTATTGGAAAGGCACTCTTCTGCTGTGTCCTTGGGGGTGCAGGCATAAAAGCACTCTGCATCAACACCATTATAAAACAAGAGGAGAAGAAAGAGAAGAGAAAAGACATGAAGAGATGGAAAATGACGTGGCCCTTTTATTACTCCAAGAGCCGTGCTATCACCTCTCTTTTTTTCTGGATGTAAGCTGTCTTCTATTCTCTCTCTTCCTCCATCAGTCCATCCAGCTCTGTTTGTGTAGTCTGATAACGCTGCTGTGTGAACGACAGCACAAACCAGAGAGAAGAGAAAGAACAGCAGAAAGATGAAAACACACATGTAAGAGGTGATCATGATATCCTAACATGCACACGTTGCCGCCTAAAACTCATAAATTACTCATCATGCATTCCAGCTGTAATCTGTGGCATCACTCTATGCAACGTTTCCATAACATTAAAAATCTTCTCTTCCAGGATTCTAGGTCAGCTAGCTTCCACTGAACGGTGTCCAGTGTTGGGGAAATATCCCTTTTTCATTATCAAGGACACGCACATAAGCATAAATTTAAGGCCTGGAAGGTACACCATACAAGTAGGCCACATGAACACTTTGAGCTAGGCTAAGTCATTGATAATGGTAACATTCTGAATACTCTGCAAACCTGAAGCAGAGGATATAATGTTATAGCAGAAAAACACAAAATAAAGCCATCCTTTGGTTATGCTACCACTCGGTCTGGCTGCCTAGTTTGACCAGTCTCTTGTTGTATAGTGATAGTATTGTAGTACCGCCATGTTTTATTTCAACAGGGACATATTGTAGCATATCAAAGTGTTACATTACTGTTACATTGCAAACACAATTGTACAGCAGATGCTAGCTTTCAGTAAATCAACCTGACTATCTGGAAAACTAACAATGTAGGTATAAAGGTAGCAACATGACTATCTAGCAAGCTAACAATGAAGGTATAACATTAGCAACATGACTATCTGGCAAGCTAATAATGGAGGTATAAAGTTAGAAACATGACTATCTAGCAAGCTAACAATGTAGCCTATTGTAGATATAAAGTTAGCAACATGACTATCTAGCAAACCATCAATGTAGGTATGAAGTTAGCTAACGTCCTGAGTCAGAGACACTTTTTTACTAACCTTTTATCAAAATTTCACTTTAACTACTAATATGAGTGTGTTTTTGTAATGTTTTCAGATAAATGGAATGTTTTAAAACTAAAGTCTAACTTCTTACCTTAGTAAACAAATATAATTTTATTCATTTTTGTTTTAACCAGAGTCGGCAAAAGGACGCTATTTCTGGTGATTTAGCGGTGTCTGTCCTGAATCCATCACCCTTATCTCCTCACTGTTAACACTGAGTGCTGGCTTTGCTAGGTATCAGGTTGTTCCTGAGTCAGCCAAATCAACATCAGAGCTGTCCTGACATCACCTAGGAAAGTACTTTTGTCCGTCACATTAACATAACATGCTTTAACAGTTACAAATTATGCAGCCACCACCTTCTGGATGATCTGTTAAACTTGCAGGTGTGGAATACCAGCTGATGCATTTCATTTAGTAATTATGCACAGATACAATAACTATTAATACACACAGACCACGTAGCTATAAATATAAGCATTCACGATTGAAATGGTAACTTTTTTAAATCAAAGTCAAAGACTAGAGCAAACATAATGGAAGATATTTATTCAGTGATAACATCCATCCATCCATCCATCTTCGTCCGCTTATCCGGTGTCGGGTCGCGGGGGGAGCAGCTCCAGCAGGGGACCCCAAACTTCAGTGATAACAATATTTTTTAAATAAGACAAGACAAAAAATGAACAAAGAAAATGAAACATCAAGACACCAATGACACCAAATGTTATCAGAGTGCAGCTCCGGCTGGGAGCTTAAAATGTGCTCTTAGATGAGGTTGTGCTCAGCTGCTACAATGCTTAGTAATAATAACACACTGCCTTAGCAACACAAATTATTTTAAACTTTTATTTTTTATATTGTACTGTATTTGTTATCGGAAAATATGGGTGATCGGGGCCTGTGTATCAACCTGAGCCTTACGCTGCTGCTCTTGGACATGATGATGTTGGAGGCCTATCTTGGTTATTCATTTTATCCTGAAGAAACCCTGATCTCCAGAACATGCATTGAAAGTTGTGAGAGGGCAACGTTTCCATACTGTCTTTCACAACCAACTACAATCCATGTCTCAGCCTGATAGGACTGCATAGGATCAGTGAACAAAGTGGCATTGCAACTGGTAAAATTAGCAAAGTTGCATGTCAGAGCTTATTTACCCATGATTCACAGGGACACAATTTAATGGAAAATCTTGTCATATATTCTAGAGTGACCAAACCCCATGGATGTGAAGCCAGACTGTGGTGGTGGTGGTGATTATAAATGTAAAATAGTTAAGGCCAGTGTTGTTGTACTTGAGATTGGGCTTGGTCTCTTATTGAAGGTCTCGGTCTCGTCTCGGAATCAACCGTATTTATACCCGGTCTTGTCTCGGATAAAGAGGACTCTATTTAAGACTCTATAGAAGAGGATTTTATTTTAAAACAGGTTAAGACCACAACTGCGCAGTGATATCACTAAATTACCTGTGCATTGTCTACTTTACGTGTTAATATCATAACTGCGATTGGATGTAAAACCCCCTGCTTTAAATGCAACCAATAAGTTGACTCATTTTTAAATTACTGTTAACCCACTCTCCCTGCCCCCTTAACACACACTCCCAAGAAAGTGAATGTGGGAGACAGGAAAAGCTGGGAGATGTCAGCCAAATCGTCAGTAATAAAATCTGGCTACCTAAACTATAAGGAGTTTATTTGTTTTATGTGGGTGTTTATTTTTTTTATGGGAATCTTTATGGGAAAAGGATTAATTTAAGGAATGCCTATGGTTAGCGTTTTCCACATTTTGTCGTGTCATAGAGTGTGGGACTCGCACTGGTCTTGGTCTTGGTCTTGACTAGGTCTCGCTCTGCCTTGGTCTTGGTCTTGACTCGCTATCAACCTCTCAAAGTCTTGGTCTTGTCTCGCTCTCGATACACTCTGGTCTTTGTGATGACTTGGTCTCGGTTTAGGTGGTCTTGACTACCACACCAGTTTAAGGCATTGCTTTTTAAATTAACACAAGATCTTGGCTTTCCTAAAGAAGCTCAGGCAATTTATGTATGTGACTGAATAAATGTGGCCTAGATTAAACCTGCAACTCTCCACTTAAAAGGACATGCTCTCTCCTGTTACCCGACGAATGCTGCAGGTATGTTTTATCTTCTCCACCCTGTAATGGCAGTGAGTTTCCTTACTTCAGATTCCAGTTGTTGTTTCCTCTTTGGTCACAGTATCCTGAGGGAAAGGCCCACTTGCAGAAATATGCTAATGACAATATTATTGTACCGCATTTGTGTTATTCCATATTCATCATTTTTTATTTTTATTCCTTTAATGTGCAAATGAATGCAACACAACACAAATCTGTCTCACCTACAGCACACCCATCAGCAGTAGTGCTGCAGATGCTGCACATCACAGGGTTCAACAAAATCATCCCAAAGCCCAGGCTAATGAAAATGGTCAAGTTTATCATGTAGTGGCTTAGGGACATCATGTCCTGTCTAGTTTGTAACTCAGGTGGGAAGTTTCAGAGGGTGTGGGGACCCTTTCTGAAATACTAAGAGTGTGTGTTTTTTTTAATAAATCTATTTTTTGTATTTACAATTGCGGTTTGGTACTTGACTTCCAGCAGATTCCTGCAGTGCTCAAGGTACAGTGCTCCGTGGGAGGTGTCGTTTGTGGATGTGGCTACATGTCGTTTGTGGATGTGGATGTGGGGGTTATGCTTTGACACTTTGAAAGAAAAAAAAAGGAAAATGTGCATTGTATGAGCATTTCCGTGTTTGTGATTGAACTTCAATAAAAATATCTGAGAGTAGAGTTTATCATGTCGCATGTATGGTTTGTATACTGTCATTTGGGGTCTTTGAAGGCTTAAATTGTAGATATGCTCTTAGATTTAAGGCTGGGGTTTTAACATATAAAGAACTTTACATTTACATAAATGTAGTATTGATTAGTTCCTAAAAAAGGTTTGTAAAATACAGTCTTGTATAAAGTACTTGAAAGCAATACTTAAGTAAAAGTACAAGTCTCTAACCAGAAAATGACTTTCGTAGAAGTTAAAGTCACTTTTTAGAATAACACTTGTGTAAAAGTCTTGAAGTATCTGATATTTACAGTACTTAAAGTGATGGTCGGAGTAATTTCACCTTAGGCTGCTTTGCACCTTGACCTTGAGCCAAAAAAAAAACCATAAGCTTTTTTCCCTTGTTATAACGTTGGTCGAGTTAGCGTTATCAGCTGGTTAGCTTAGTGCAGGCGCTAATGGATCCACGTTTGTATCTCGTAAATTACCCCACTAATAATGCCCGGAATGATACCAAACTTCTACAGTAGTGCAAATAGTTTCTATAGTTATAAAACAAGGCATTAGAAACTTTGTAACTACACCAGAAGTATATTTAAATAACACTTGCCTGATGGATACTCCTCTCGGCCCAAAACGGTCTCCTAAGCCCCTCCCCCCACAAGGGAGAATGAATGTGTGTGCATGAGCAGTGATTGACATGCAGTTAGACACCCACCCCCCCCCCCCTCCACGGCCCTGATTGGTGCATCTGAACAGGGAGCGGTAGATTTTTGCAAATCGCACTACAGGCTGTAGGTGGTGCCAGAGGAGCCGGATTTTATTTTGAATGAACTGCTTCATGTAGTTCTACTGGAACATAGGGTCAGCAAATATGACAGAAAGTTAGTTTTATAAGTCTTACCTACTGCACCTTTAAGTACAGTAACGAAGTATTTGTACTTTACGGGTAATATGTCAGATTGCATCATGTCTAACCCTTTCTTAGACCTAACATAAATAGGTCACAACCAATTTTAGGTCATAAGACATAGTTTCAAAGACTATTGTTATTTTGAATGTGTGTGTGTGTGTGTGTGTGTGTGTGTGTGGGGCGCTCCAAATTACAGTATACTGATACCCACTTTTTCGACCCATTTGGCTTCTTGTTGTGCCAGCCTGTTACCCGTCTGCTTGGACACGTCTGCCACCCAGCTGCTTTATCTTAACCATATTACCACTGATTCCCACCACAAAAGACACATACACACGGCCTCCTACACATTTGTCAACACATTAAGCATGTGCCATTGGAGGCCTTTTGTCCCATGTGCAGACAGGATTTTGGACAACTTGGCCTTTTGTTTGCAGGCCCCTGCTGCAGAGCCACATAACCAGACAATGGGGGCCATTGAAAGTGAATTTGCCCTGACACACTTGGCTGTGTTGGGGGTCGGGGCGTGTGGGGGGTGGACTGGCACAAGGAGCACTAGGGAAGTAGTACTGAAAGATGTTAAGGCAGGAACGTGTGGTTGTGTGTGTGCGTGTGTGTGTGTGTGTGTGTGTGTGTGTGTGTGTGTGTGTGTGTGTGTGTGTGTGTGTGTGTGTTTGTTTGTGTGCATGCATGTGTGTGTGTGTGTTTGTGTGTGCATGCAGGTGTGTGTTTGTTTGTGTGGGGGGTGGACTGGCACAAGGAGCACTAGGGAAGTAGTACTGAAAGATGTTAAGGCAGGAACGTGTGTGTGCGTGTGTGTGTGTCTGCGTGTGTGTGTTCGTTTGTGTGCATGCGTGTGTGTGTGTGTTTGCTCGTTTGTGTGCATGCATGTGTGTGTGTGTTTGTGTGTGCATTGCAGGTGTTTGTTTGTATGTGTGTGTGTGTGTGTGTGTTTGTGTGTGTATATGTGTGTGTGTGTGTGTGTGCGTGCACTTTGACTGATATTGTGATATCCAATATTATCATCAGTTAATCCTATGAATCTGCAAAAATCTAAAATAATTGATTCTACCAATAAGTATTGTGTTTATCCAAGACTGATATATGTTATTTTACTGTTATAGTAATATAGTAGAGTTAGTAGTAATACATAACTACTAATAACCTTACCAAGTAAAGACTGTAATTCTTATTTTATTCTTGGATTTCCACCATCTGTGACAGTAAGGAGAAATGCAGGCGAGAGTTGTGTTTTTATTCATCTGGATATCTGTGAAAATATATGAAATAAGTTGCCTTCTACTTTGCAAGAACAACACAATGTTGCAGGATTTCTACACGTCTTTTGTCTAAAAGGTAGAATTGCTGTGATTGCAACACTTAGAAATGACTGTGTATCATCATTTATGAACTCCAAACAGTGGAGTTTTCTTGTACACAAAGGACCTTTCTGTTTACAGTCAGTGTTTCTCATCAGTACTCATTGTGTGTATTCTTGAGGTCAACATGTTGAATGCATTTTCTTCATCATAAAACATTTGCAAAGCCAATTTTTGTAACATTTTGAAACCTGCATTGCTTACATCTATGTTTACTTTAACAGTCTCCTTCTTCCTTTCTTTCTGGTTGTGTTACTCCCAGTGTGAAACTGTTGCCAAGAATGTACTGTTGTGCTGCCCGTTTGCACGTGTATGTGCACCTTCTTGCACTGGACTTGCTTCTCTTGGGTTTGATTGTGCGTAATACACTTCAAAGATATCCTTAAGGAAAAGAACATTTTAAAGAGCAACTTTTACAGCAATTCAGCTTGAAAATCCCCACTTCACAAAGGAAAAAGGGATAAAAACAAAAATCCATTCAACCTAAGACACACACCCCCACGACTATACTTGACACTCCCACCCCCTCAGGGCTCAGATTGTCGCTCTGGTGTGCTTCTGTTTCCCCGTCTACACTGACGCAATTCAGCAGTTTTTAGCTGTGTTAATTCCGCGCATTGCCTTGCACTTTGGAGGCGTGGAGTACAAGCCAATGCCATAGATTTTTCTAAATCGTTAGTGATTTTTCTGCCCAACAAAGTCATAGATCACATTAAGTGCTGTAAGCAGGATGAACAATTTCCACAATCCTAAGCCTGTGTCTGTATTGTTGGACAGACATGGCTTATTAGAAAACTAATTTTAATACTTCAGGACGATAGTGAGTAGATGGTGTTTTTTTTTTCAGTTCTGTCTGTGTCAGTTATGTCTGTGGACAAAAGATAGCTGATGGTGTACATTGTTTTCCAGCCTAGCCTTACAAGGAATTGTTAACATTTATGGCAAATGCATCATCCAATCTCAATGTTAAGTCTAGCGATATGGTTGCATTTTTAGGCACAGTTACAGTAGGAGTCAAGTACTGACAGATAACTTACGCTCGCAAATAAACAACTGTTTAAAGGATACATCAGAACTCTGGGCAATTTTAGCCTTCAGTGACGCTATTACTGTGCAACCCACAGATGTCATTTATCGTGTTTCCATGTAGTTACATAGTCACTGATATGATCATAACCAATACAGTGCTCAATTACCTATTTTTGAGGGGGAAATAAACTACAATTTTTCACCGCGAAGGCATGACCTGTCCTCTGTAGGACAGCCACCAGACCAGCGGGCGCTCGTTGTATTGTTGTCGGCCGTGGCAGGCGAGGAAGGCGGGGAGGAAGCAGAGGCAAGGACGCCGGTTGGGCCTGCTAGCCCGGCTAAGGAAACTACCACACAAATCGCCACTGCCAAGACTCCTGCTCACCAACGCCAGATCAATGTCACACACAATAGATGAGCTACAAATACACATGGAACTGCTGCGTGATGATTATCATCGAAGCCTGGCTGAATACACTTATCCCAGACGGCAGCTGGCAGCTAGCAGGGCGAGCTAGCCGCAGGATGTATGAGTTGAAAACGCATCTTGTTGTCACATAAGAGCCCTGTTCATGTTGCACAGACATTATAATTGCATTTTGTGTCTGTTAAGAGGCACAAACGCACTCTTTAGAATATGTATGCCCCCAAAACTGCCATTTTAGCTAACTGGGAGCTATGGGCATTAGCTGCAGGAACTCCAGTTTGCTAGGACCGATTCTGTTCAGGTTGTTTTGCTGTTGCTATCAACAGTAATAATAAATTTATAGCGATCAAGATTAATGGAAAGCTCATCCTTCTGCACTATAAGTTAGTGAGATGTCATCTAAAATAGATGTATTCAGATATTCAGGCTACATTCAGACTGCAAGCAAAAGTGGCTTAAATCAGATTTGTTTTGCTCAGACAGTATGTTTGTTTTTATCATAACAGTGTGAACAGCACATGGAATCTTATCTTTTCCATTCTTGAGCCACTTTCATGTGTGTTCCTAATTCATATACAGCATTTTTGCCATGTGACCTCAGTCTGAGCAGTCACACCGGAATTAATGTGATTTTTCCATTAGCTTTAACAGAGTGTCTTGCCGTGAGAGTCTTGTGGAGACGGATGTAGTTAAAAGTAGCCCTCGACATCCAGATTTCTTTTTTTTTTTGGATGGAAAAAAAGTGAACAGCCCAAAAAAACCACAGATCTAAACATTAAGGCTTGCAGTGGGAATGTAGCCTGAGCTCTAAAGGTACAACACGTAGTGCATTCCTCAAAAAATGTATGTATGTATGTATGTATGTATAAACTAATACAAAAGCAATCCCTCTCAATCATCACGTGTGACCCACCAGAAGTGTGTGGTGGTGTCTGTATCTGCAGAGACCTTGCACACCTGGATTTCTTTTCTTTTTATTTTGCTGTGTCAGGACGTTTCTGGGCGTGGTCACATGTGGGTGTCTAAGGCACAAGTTTAACTGACACAGACACTGAAACAGACAAGATGAAGCTCTGCATTCACTCATAATCCAGCAATGTGGCAGTTTCCCACATGTGTGTGTATGTGTGTGTGTGTTTGTGTTTATTTGTGCTTTGGAACATAAACGCTGTGAAACAATCAGAAAAGAGACTTTTTTTCCCTCTGATTACTGCGTTGTTCGGCGCTCCTTCTCTACACTCACTTTCAAGCTCACTCGACCACTTCCGGCTCTCTCTGGCCGTTGAGCCGGGGAAGAGGGGCCAACTTTGAACACTGTGTGCTTATAAACAGTAAGCCAAACTCATTACATATTCTATCTTTAAGTTAATAATTAAGTAATTTTAAGAATACCAGTTGTATATTTGTCCCCTTGGATATAGAGCAGTGAGCAACTTAAAAGCCCATTTGACCTCCAATCCTGGCTTCAAAGATTTTTACTATTAATTATGTGTAAAGATTGATTGATAACTGGATTTGGTAAAATGAGGTGTCCTGACATGGATGAGGGGGGGGGAATGAGTTATACATTTATATTTGTACAAGTTTGTTTGTGTGTTAAGAGAACATATAAAAAAGGAACAAAAGATGGGTCTCTTCATCAGTTGATGCAGCTGGAGTGGAAGAAGAGACAAAATTCAAATTTCTCAGTGGTGTTCACGGAAGGCAGTCATATATTGTGCATCTCGTGTTCACATCTGCTCTCTCCATCCTCCTCTAAGTCTCGTCAGTCTGCCCACATCAGGACACCAACACCTGCTGGCGTGTCTCTAAAAAGGTAACACCTCTCTTCCTCATAGATCAGAGAATTACAATAATGACTTCTAAACTTCTAATCTAATCTGAGGTTATTATTTTCCTATGCCCAAAGGCAATTTTTTTCACTCTGGGCATACATTACAATTAAACCACTAACACAATGCCTGTGGCATTATATAAGAAGAGGCTGTAAGCTCTGTACAGGAGCTATAAATAATGTAGTCTCACAGGCGACTGAGCACATATCCTTTCTGCTGAGTTTTGCATTATTGCTTAGCTTTTGAGGAATTTACACAACACAGTGTACCACAGTGCACCATGAGGTGAAACAGCTATTACTGAACCAAGGATGGGTGTCAACTGGCTCCTAAGTTTAGTAGGTAGTGTGGATTTCAGCCACTTAATACGTCACTGAATTAACATCAGGACACTGATGAGTTAATTGACACGCAGCTCATGACAGTGTTACCAACATAATGCATTCCCCTTCAGTTGGGAAGGCTGAAATATCAAGAGGCATGAGTGTTACAAACTGTATAAAGGGTAAGTTTGTTTGTTTTTTCAACCTGGACCTTTTTTTAACCATATTAACGTTGGGCAATTGCGCACCTTCGATTTACGTCCACTAAAAGAGCTATTTTTGTCACTGATGGGCTCAGATTATTATTCTAAGTGTCTGACAACATTATGGAAAGGACCCCCTACAGAGACAGTCCTTTTTTGTTAAAGAGTAAAATCTGTGGGTGCCTGGGTAGCTCACCTAGTACAGCATGCACCCATATATAGAGGTTTACTCCTCAACGCAGCGGCCATGGGTTCGACTCCGAGCCGCGGCCCTTTTCTGCATGTCATTGCCCCCCTCTCTCTCTCCCCTTACATGTCTTCATCTGTCCTATAAAAATAAAGGCCTACAATGCTCAAAAAATAATCTTAAAAGGTTCCCCTGCCACACAAAACTGTTTTTACTTGCATTTTTTGAAATATGTTAGGTCCATATGTTTTTGTGTTATGTGGTGAATGTGAAAATGAACTGCTACCTCCTCTGTCAGCTCTAGCCACTGAAAATAAATAAGCTGAGAAATCAGGCCAATTACAAAAGCTGGTCAGTCTGACGTGGTGTTGCCTGAGCTTATTACTATTCATGAGCTCGCCCAGTTGTGTTGGGTAAAGGATGCTGATAGCCAGGCTCTCATTGGCTAGCTGTTAGCCAATCAGAGGCAAGCAGCCTAGCTCATTGAATATTAATGAGAACTGGCAGAAATCGAGCTGAGTCTTCCTGCAGGCTTTCTATACCACGCTAGAATGGCTTGAAACAAGGTAACCAAGACATTTTTTCCACAAAAACATTTTACAGAGTCCACGGTAGACCTTCAGACATTACCACAAAGTAATGAAATATGTGCGGCAGGGCACCTTTAAAAAAAAAAAAAAGAATTAAATCTGTTTTGTTTAACATGAAATAGCCCCGAAATCACCATCACCAAACTCACGAGTAATTTTATCATCGTAAAATACTTCATTCAAGGGCTGTTTCTGGTTATACAAAAATGATTTTACTCTTTAACAAAAAGGTCTATCTCTGTTGGGATCCTTTTCATTATGTTGTCAGACACTTAGAATATTAATCTGAGCCGGCAAAAACAGCTCTTTCAGTGGACGGAAATACATTATTAAATTGCAGCACGGTTGCAGTGTTCTCGGTCAATATTGAACCAATTTCAAAGATGTTTGTTCACATTAGCCATTTAAACACCAATGCAGATGAAAAATAGGGTCCAGGTTGAAAAAAAAAATACCCCTTAACATATGGAGCTGTGACAATGCTCATGTTTGCCTTTTTCCATAAAAACACAGTTTCAGTTACTGGATATGAAAATGGATATGTTTAATTCAAGTAAAATGATGAGCAAGCATCTGCTACCATTAGTATTTCCATCAATCTGCTACCATTAGTATTTCCATCAGTGCTGGCTAACTGGTACACCTGAATCAAATGATACCACTAACAATGAGCTGCAGCTGTGACTCTGAAAAAGGGTCACTTTGACATGTAGAGAGAGAAAAACAGCAATGACATCACTTCCACTCACAGCAAGGATGCTTTAAAGAGCCCCTATTATGCTTTACACCACCCCCCCCATAATTTAGTGTGTTATATATGTATAAAGTAAAAAAAAACAAAAAAAAAACACACATTTCACTCCGAATGGAGCTTTCTCTCCAACAGACAACTGCCTGAAAACGTCTCCTTTTAAAAAAAATCCTCAATTTCTGATGTCAGTGATTGAGAAAGCCAACCCAGTTTTCACATGTGCTGCCCATAGGTGCTGCAAGCACAGCCCTCCCAGTGGCTAGTTTGAATTTGGTTGACCAATCACAACAGAGTGGGCCAGCTGACCAATCAGAGCAAACTGGGCTTTTCAGGAAGGCGGACCAAGAGCTCAGACCGAGTGGCCGTTTCTCAATCTATGTTCTTCTCTATGGACTTGTTTTCTTGTGTCCCTGTAAAACGTTATCTTCTGCAAGTTCACATTTCACCAAGAATAGACACACACACACACACACACACACACACACACACACACACACACACACACACACACACACACACACAGAGAGAGAGCAGCAGGCAGAGGCCCGGCTCTCTATGAGAGGCTTGTAAATACATTATGTCCACCAAAACAAGTTCCTTCCAAAAGCTATTTTGCAGAGGCGCCGCCCAAGACGATAGTGATTGGTTTAAAGAAATGGCAATAAACCAGAGCACGTTTTTTTTCTCCCATCCTGGCATGCTGTGTGGACTAGCCAGACCTTCCTCCGCAGCCCTGTGGAGGAAGGTCTGGCAATGCGAGACTAATAACGAGTTAAATGGAATTTGCTCACACGCACGTTCTCTGACTTCGCTCCGTAGCTTGGGAAATCAGGAAGCTGCAGCATCAATGTTGTGGACAGCGTTGCCAACTTGGTGACTTTCTTGCCAGATTTAGCGACTTTTCAGACCCTCTATGCGACTTTTTTATATATATATATATATCCTTGGTTAAACACTAAAGAGCGCAGCTCTCTGTCCTGTGTCCTACTGCACAGAAATGGATAAATAAAAGTCTCTTTTGAGTTTGGTTCTCTCCACAAGACTATAGTTAACTTTTTTTTTTCTGTGTGTATGTAGCCTATGTGTAAATTTTTTAGCTTTTATTTGTATTTTTTTTACGTGTATTTATTGTCTGTAATGGCAGCTACTACTATGCACGACGCACTCTTGAGTCCATGACAAATTTCCCCTAGGAGACAATAAAGTATATTCTATTTTATTCTTCTATGTACTGTCCATGTGAACTGAGTACGCCAAGTCTCAAATAACACCTGAGCATTAAAAACTTGAAGAAATATCCCTTTTAAAGTACATTTAGAACAGATTACAAATGTCTGCGCTTAATTTAAGATTGATCGCGAATTAACTCGGACACTCATGTGATTAATCGCAATTAAAAATTTTGATCGATTGACAGCCCTGGTAAAAATGTATCTCATATTCAGGCAAAATTGTCATTGCCATCTCTTCTCATCTACCAGCAGCAGCTTGTTGGTAGGTTTGCAAGCTGCGAAACCTACAACCCATGCTAGTAAAAGTACATCACAGAACAGCGCCCCGAGTTAAGGTTGAGACAAGGAGCGTTGGATTTTTTTGCAATGTTCTGTTGAGTTAGCCAACAAAGGCTTTTATTTATTTTGTTATTTTTTTTCTCCTGAAGACTGTCACTGGCACTCTTTCCTTTTGTGAGAGACTTGAGCCAATGAGGCCAAAGAGTGATGACGGCGCTCTGGACCCACAGGCGCTCCATCCAGCTACATTCAGCACCTTGACTATTTCCCGTTTCCTCTGTTCTGTGCTCTGAGATGTTTTTATCAGCCATTATATTTTTACTGTGACAAAAAAAAAAAAAAGCCACCTCCCTGTCTGACTTGTTTTATTTCACACAGCTAAAACGGGAGGGAAGAGACAGAGTTAGTGTTAGAGAAATGGCTCTGGAGAAAAGAGGCGAACAAACACAAGATAACAATGAGACAGAGAGCGACAGTGAGACGCTTCTGGGGAAGAAAGAATGAGGGAAAACAAGAGAAGGAGGAGGAGGAGGGAGAAGAGGCGAAAGAACAGAAGAAAGAGAGTTAAGCCAGATTGAGAGTGTCTGCCTCGGGTGGTACTAGTCACCCTGAATTATAAATGGTCTCTCACTTTCCAAGCCAAAACACACAACCACAATATAATACCCATGATGCATTTCCACTGGCAGGCCACTCCGCTGTCCCCTGGGTTAGCCCTCGCCACTAATCTCTGTCCTCTGCTTTCCTTCGCCTCCATCCCTCTCGCTCCGTCTTTGCAGTCCCCGGAGTGAAGGATTTAGCAAACTTTGCCCTCCTCTGCTCTCTCCATCTTCCTCGCTCTGGCCAGAGAGCGCTTACACTCTGTCACAGTGAGCTGCAATCGCCACAGAAATAGCCCCCCCTTTCCCTTCTTTCCACCCCTCCCTCTATCGCTTTCTCTGGCTTTGTGAAAAGAAAATATTACATCCACCATTCCCTGAACTCTTTCCATGCTCGGCTGTCCCAGTTTCTTTTGCGGCTAGCTTTTCACATGTTGTTCTCTTCCACTTTATGCTGCTGGAGCTTTCATCCTTGCTATCTATTTTATCCAGCGTGCTTGCTCTTTTTTTTTTTTTTTTTTTTTGTACCGTGAGATCTCCTGACCTCACATACTGCCCCAGTTGATCAGCAGCTTTCATCTCTTTCTGCATAGTCAGAAACCAGGATAAACCAACTGTCTTCATCTGAAATCACAAAGTGGGTTGCCAACATGCCCAGCATCTGCCTCTCTAGCGAACGCAGCAAACAGACTGGTACACGGTTTACAACAATACAGGTTAGTTTGTGCATCAGGGAGTAAGTGAACATATTCACAGAGATACATTTATTAATAATTATTATATAATGTATCTAATTGCTCATGGCAAATGTCAGACCTAGGTGAAGGTTACTGGCAGCTGCTGCCGTGGTCCTGCTACAGCTATCATTTCTACTCATAGTTCTATTATCTTTATTGTTACTATTAGTGCCACGGCACATCATGCCAGCTGCTATAATTACTGTGAATCATTTTTCTGTGTCCCAACGGGCAACGCCGTCCACCAAGAGCCTGGGTCTGTCCGATGTTTTTGCCTGTTAAAAGGAAGTTTTTCCTGGTCACTTGACATGGGGAATTGTTGGGTCTCTGTAAATTATAGAGTGTGGTCTATAACTAATCTGTACAGTGTCCTGAGACAACTCCTGCTGTGATTTGACACAATAAATAAAATTGAATTGAAAGACTTTAGGGAAAACAGCTTTGAATGCTGGCACACTGGCAGGGGAATATTTTGAGTTCTGGTGTTGGGAAGGTTTTATTGGCTGTTGGGCTGGTTTTGATTGCCCATTGGGTTGGTTTTTGTCATACAGGCCTGGCAACCCTGGCTGCAACAGGGGAGAGCATTACTGGATCTCCAATTACCGGGGAGCATGACTCATCCTCTTAGAGCGAATTAAATTCTGGTGTTGGTGTGGAAAAATCTCCAAACAAGCTGAATCAAAACATAACAAATACTCCTAAAGAGTAAAGATTAAGCACTCTGATCCAAAAAAAAAGTGTGTACAATTATTGATTATAACCACTGGCTTAAATATCCCTTTGTATTGGATAAAAGTTACTTCAACACTATTAAAGTGATTATTACAAGTATTTAACCCTTGTGTTGTCCTTCGGGTCCCAGTGACCAACACAAGGGTTATTTACTTCCGTTTACATTGTTGAGAATTGCTCTCTAAACCCTGTCCCTTGTAAAGTAAGTCAGTAAAGTTTATTTTAGAGCACATTTAAACACACTTTAAGCTGACCAAAATGCTGTACAAAAAAGCACTAAGGTGCTGTAATAACCCTCAATGGTTATGGTTGGTCAGTAGTGGGTATCGTTTAGATTTTTTTTAGATACCGGTGCTAAAAAACATCTAGATGGGAAATGGGTAATTTACAATAAATAACTTTGAATGCACCACATGGCTTACCAGTTTCAAGTAAATGACAAACGACAGCAGCAGTGGCCATATAGCAGGCACGGTGTTATGGGTGGGCCTGACGGGCCTAGGCCCACCCACTTTTCAACAGGCCCACCCAAAACTTTTCTTCAAAAAAAACAAAAAAACTTTTAATATTATAATTTGGTGAAGAATTATTAAAAATCGGCAAATAATCTCATAATTTGTGCCAAAATAGTCTAAATGTTTAGTTTTCAAAAACAATTTTAAAAAAGCTGGTCATGTCTATTTTTATGTTTCTGCGCAAGTTCAGCAGACAGTGAGGTTTGGATCGGATGTAGCTTGTCGGTATGCTAGGCTAGCTCCCAGTGATCTGAGAGTGTAAAAATCATTTCCAGTAAAGGACAAGGTTGCAACAGTCGTTGTTTAGGTACCTTAAACGTGCACGAACGGTCTCAGAGTCATCCCTGCAACCAGGAGATGAAGGAGAGCTGAGATCCACAACACCGAGCACATCTTCTCTGCCAGCCCAGGATGCTAGCAAGGCTAGCGCTGTTAGCGCGGCTAGCGCGACCAGCGCTGGTGCTATTAGTGCCTTTGCCTCTGCCTCACGAGTGGATGATATAACCCTGTGGATCTGTCTTCCGTGGATGATCCCACAACTCAACCATGCTAAAGTATCCAGTCGCTTCTTCTGCTTTAGGGAGTTTAATTGGGTAGGACCGCCAGAGGATAACAGTAAGGTATGTGAAGGCTACTCTGCCTGTGTTGTATTATGTCTTATACGAGATATATGGATTAAAATAATCTATTCATAACTCAGAGCTGCAGGCGCAATTCTATTTCTATAACAGCTTGTTGCTGTTGTCAAGTTGTTTTTCCTTCTTGTCTCTTGTTATGGTCAATGATGCTTTAGGGCTTGTTAATGTGGTTTCTTTCTTTTTATAAAACATGTTTATAACATTATCACACTAAAGTAACAGTTTGTCTCGGTAGAACTTGAGCTTTGTTTTACATGACAGATGACGTCAATGAACAAGTTCTGTGGCCGAGTATTGATTGAAACTGTCGGGCAGTGTTGATCTGTATATTGTTGAAAACTTAAAACAATTAAACAGAATTGTGAAATATTCGGCCTCATGTTATACGAGCAGAACTAAACTATGTTTTGGGGAAATATTAGATTCCTGACCACTTTTACGGCCTTAGGTTAGGAGAGATGCGCTATAGCACAGCCAGGTATGGTGCGTAATGGAGATTCCATAGCGCTCTTCTTTTGGTCAGAACCAAGGAGAGCGATCGTGGATAGGTTCGTCCTTTGCACCAAAACTTTTTACAATGCAACAACCTATTTAAAGAGCATCAATCTATTACAATCTTTACTATGTGAGCACATATAATATAAAAGTATATTAGTCAGTCATTTATTAGGTTAAACAGAATTTGATAACGTTTTTAATTTAAGGCCCACCCACAATTGGTCTGGCCCATCCAAAACTGGAATCCTGGCGCCGTGCCTGCCATATAGTGCAGCTAGTTTGTGTCTTTAGCTGCAGACTGTTGTACGTCCCGCTGTTGGAATCCTCACCAGTGAAATACAGTTACACTTTACACTGTTTTTAGTTGTCAGCATTTTAACCGTGTTCAAGCCAGTTTCTATCCAACGGTGGGCTAACGTTAACTTTACCTGCTGTCAAGTGTAACGTTGGTGTTAACTAGCGTCACATGCAGCAATATTTTTGTTGCCTCTTCAGGCATTTAAGTGGCATCGAAATCCGCAATGCTATTCAGTCCAGTAGATGCCAGTTGTTAAAGCACAGGTGCCATATTAGCACCGGGTCTCGGTACCCAACCCTAGTCAGTAGTCCAGAGACACCCAATGGAGAGGATATAATAAGAGAAAGATGATTTCCAAGGAAGGCATTTTCCAGTTTTTGAACCACAGCAGTCGATTACTTTAAGAGGTGATAACCACTAATAAGCTGCCAATCAGCAAGGTCTATCATATCAAAATCTAATCTGGGGATGTATAGCAATTTAAAAAAAAAAAAAAAATCACAACTAGAATTTGCCCACCCAGATGGTACCGATAAGTTCAATTTTGAGTCTTGGCCCATGGACTAATAATGAAAAAACATGAATTTGAGATTGTTTTTTCATGTGTACCTATCAGTGAAGTGCCCTTTGTGATGTGAGGACTTTTTACATGCTGATAATTCGGCTTTTAGTGAATAGCCTTCTTGTATCCCACAACAGAAATGTTGCTTTGGGCTACGTTTCAATTGTACAATTTCACACACATCAAATATGTTTGCTGATTTTCTAAATCTACTTCTTTGCATACATTCCACATATCCCCAGCACTGCATGTGTCCCTGCGGGGGTGTCAGTAATGCAGTTACTGCTTCCATAATGGAAACATATTACAAGAAATGGCCCTTATTCCTCCTGCCTTCTCTTCTTCCTGTAACTTAGCCTCGACCAACATTACAGAATCTTGTCAAAATCATAGGGAATGAAAAAAAACGGAGAAAAAAAAAAATACTCATCATCATCTCCCCAAACACACACACTTGCCCTCCCCTCTCCTTCTCTCGTTCATCATGTTGCGAGAGAGGAAAATCTAATCATGTGCGTCCCGCGATTGATTGCCAATGAGCTCCCCTTCGAAATATTCACTTCTGACAAGACCTCATCTGTTTCCCATTTTCAGAGTGTGGAAATACTTCTATCCATGCTTTTCACTTGTACACTAATGTGTTTCCATCACCGCACTGGGCTCACACATCTGTCTGTTCCACTGTAAACTAATGTGCGTCAGTGCAAGAATAAGGAGAAATCTGGCAGGAGCCATTCCTTGATTTAGTTGTGTGAAGTGCTTAATGCGGAAAATACATTAGAAAAAAAACGCACCTCTTGTGTCATGAAATAATATTTGCATAATTATGTAAAAATGGAGCCACGCTGTGCGTTGCAATAATGAGGAGGATTTTTCAGGGGAAGAATGGGCCACACAGCCTCGTTGATGTGTACACGCACTCATGTACTGTGCTTAGGACGGCTTTGGTTTACGCACACCCATACGCACACACACAATTTTTTGTTGTTTCTGGTGTGAGTGTCTTGCTTCACATTTGCACTCCGAGCTTTAAAAGGAAAGCAGCCTTGGAGTGGCCCGGCACACCTCCAGGCTCACCACAATAAGGCGGCACTTCCTGTTTGATCTCTGCGTCTGAGATCAGTTTATCATAACATCTCCTCCCTCTTCCTGCAGGGTGAACTGACTCCATAACAGACTTAATGATCAGCAGTATTGTGCAGAACTACAACTTCTATAAAAATGGCTCCATGATTTCAGTGTCACGACAACCATGTTTACAGCGTTTCTACTAGTGGCAATAGCTCGACATTTTGGGAAAAGCTCAGCATGAAGACTAGAAGCAGGGCTAGTCTGGCTCTGTCCATATATTTAACATAAATAACATATTTACGAACTTTGTGTGGGAAAATAAGCACCTTCATCTAAATAAAGTCATGCTTTCTGGATCCAACGCTGAGGGTGGCTGTGGGTAATTGGACTTCATGGGCTTGAATAACACCATATACAGTAAAATGTTTAAAAGAATGTTTTAAAGCACCAAACACATTATTTTATTCCACACAACATATTTAGCCCTCTGTGGTCTGCAAAAGTATCATTATGAAAATGAAATTTCTCTAATAATAATAACAACAATAGTACATAAACTGTCACCACAGTCAAAATATTTTTAACCTTCAATAATAATGGCATGTGTTGTTTTGCACATGAGCTGGGAAATATATCAATATTATATCGATATCGTGATATGAGACTAGATATCATCTTAGATTTTGGATATCGTAATATTGATATATGACACAAGTGTTGTCTTTTCCTGGTTTTAAAGGCTGCATTAAAACTACAGTAAAGTTATGTCATTTTCTGAACTTACCAGACTGTTCTAACTGTTCTATTATTTGCCTTTACCCACTTAGTCATTATATCCACATTATTGGTGATTATTTATCAAAAATCTCATTGTGTAAATATTTTGTGAAAGCACCAATAGTCAACACTACAATATCGTTGCGGTATCAATAGAGATATTTGGTCAAAAATATCATGATATTTGATTTTCTCCATATCGCCTACCCATATATGTAACTCATATATTGACATTGGCAAAGTTCTTAGGTCTTGCCTACGGGACACGGAAGGGCCCATCATAGGGGGGCCTTCAAGGGAGTACGGTGGCCATCATGAGGGATGAAGACGTATCTGGCCGACAATAGATCCTTGGGGACATAGGACAGAGGAAAGCAGTGGTGAGATGTAGGGATTGGAGTGAAGGGGCTGGCGTCGTCCAGGGCCAAAGTCCGATGTGATCCAACTGATCAGGGAGCAGCGGCATCCAGGAGGATCTCCCCCGGGACTATATATATATATATATATATATATATATATATATATAAACATTTGGCTGTATGGTGCTAATTGAGGTTGCAGATGCAAGACTATCCTCACCAGAAAAACCCAATTGATCATTTGTTTAATAAAAATGTAATGTTAAATGTTTTTGTAGCATGATGTTCCTTTACTGCTACAAGAAATCGTTTGGGTGCGGTTCTGATCCTGTCTCCTATCAACAGTCAACATTAGTTTCTTTGAACCATGATCAATTTTTACTTAATTTCACACAAAAACTGCTGCTGCTGCTGCTGCTGCCGCTTGACCGGATCAGCAAAATGCTCATATGGGGCATTTTTTTTTTGCAAGGCAGTGATAAACAACCCCCTATTTGGTAATTTAGTTATGGGAATTTGTTGCCAATACAGTTGGGTGTGTACTGTAGTCTGCAAGTTAATTATCTGAGCAAAGTAAGTATTGGGACCGTGTGCATGCACATGTGATTTAGATTTGAATGTGATGTGTGTCACGTGTTTGTAACGCGACAGATCGTTACTGTGCAGACGCAGCACGCAGACCTCGGGTGTCGACGGTGCACCTCAGGCTAGAAAAATGTCTGCATGTGTCTGGGTCTGCGGCGCACAGCGCGCCCGCTCAGCAGAGCCTACACTCCGTCCAAATGTCAGGAGCAACATTAAACCTCAGGGGTGTTCAGGAGAACATATTCACGCACACACACACACACACACACACACACACACAGACATGGACGGAGAGTGAGAGAGTGTCGCCAACTAGCCTCTAAATGTGTTGGTTTCATTGTGCAAAGGATGCTGGGAGCCAGGTCTCATTAGCATCCTTTCTTTGCCTTGTTGACAACAGCCTAAAGGTGGCGGGGCGCTCTAGAGCGGCCTATGCGTTTGTTTAGTTTATCTGTGTGTGTGTGTGTGTGTGGGTTTTTTTATGTGTCTGAGTGTTTGTTTCTTGAGCAGTGGGTGCTTAGCTCCTCATGGTCTTTGGGCAATATTCTGTTGTTCTCTATCATTCTCACAAACAACATTTCTCATCCTGCCTCCCTCATCTCTGCTGCATCTTCAGTGTGTCTGATCTGTGGAAGTAGCTCATATCATGATCTTAAAAGTACAAGGCTCTAGCTGTGGTGTAAGTAGTTCTTAGCTATTGAGCTTCAACGTTTTCACATCCTAAATATTCTTTGTCAAAATAACAGACTAGCTGAATATATAAAAGCTACATAGATCACACTTAAGTTTGTTTTTGTTGGCATTTTTTCTTTTCTTTGACAGAATACAGGTAGAGTGTAACTGGGGGAGAGAGACGGGTATGACATGCAATGACGGTCCCAAGAATGGAATTGAACCCAGAGCGTTGTGGTAATATGGCATGCACTGTAACCACTCAGCTAAGGCTCTCCTAAGTCCCAGTTTTAACAGTTTTTTTTTTCTAGAACTGTGGCTTGTGATGGAACCTTGGGGTTTTCTAGAACTGGTAGATTGCAGATAGAACTTTGGATGTTTTCACAATTGGATGGCATATAGAACATTTGGATTTTTTTCTTAAACTGTGGATAATGAGACAACCGTGTTTTTTTTTTCTAGAATCATGGATTGCAGATTGAACCATGGGATTTTCTAGAACAGGAAGATTGCAGATCTTTTTTTTTAGAACTCGGGGAAAAATCACCCTTTAGGGTGTGTATGGCACGCACCGGGCAGAGCAGCAGCTCCACAGCAATTTAATATGACGTGGTATTAAGAGCGACAATTGTAGCGAGTAGTATGAAAGCCCGAAATTCCGCGTAGGAAGGCTGGTTGGGGTGGTGGATGGTTTGTGTCCCGTTTTTGTCCCGCGTGTCACTAAAACGTTCATTTTGTAAGCCCACCCACAATCTTTTCCTAAATCTAACTGTCTCATTCTTGTACCGACCCAGAGCGTTCAACGCGACGCGAATAGCCCCGACCAAGCACGTTTAGATTAAGCAGGTTTAGATATAATGCCAAAGGAGACTTTTAGCATCAATAACAACGCCAAAGGCACATGGCCATGCGTCCGTATTTTACACGATGGGAGAATGTGTTGGGATTGCAGATACATCTTTGGGTTTTTCTAAAATTAGATAGACCTTGTTTTTTTTTATAAACTGTAGACTGTGATAAAACTATGGAGGTAACCTTGGGGTTTTCTAGTACATGTGTATTGCAGTTAGGTTCTTGAGGTTTTCAAGAACTGTGGATTGTGATAGAATTATTTTTTTTTAGAATCCTGCAGCCATGTGTAAGTTCTCTCTTAAAGATGCAGTAGGTAAGACTTATTAAACTAACTTTCTGTCATATTTTCTGAAACTGCCCCTATGCTTGAGTAGAACTACATTAGGCAGGTAATAAAAAAATAAAAAAATCCAGCTCCTCTGGCACCACCTAACAACCTGTAGTGCGATTTGCAAAATAATCCACTATGCTCCGCAAAAGCGAAGAGGCTAACGGCTAAAAATAGCTAATAATGTTAATAACCAAACAACAACAGCAAGGTACGCAACTCATTTGGCAATGGCTTAAATGTAACAGATGTAGGGGTGGGAGATATTGACAAAAATGAATATCTCGATATTTTTGAAATCCTTCTAGAAGTTAAAAGAAGCCCTGTTCGGAGGCTATTTTGGTGGTTCTCTTGGGAAAATGTACAAGCAAGATGAAATCATAACAATAAACAAAGGGCTCTGTTCTGTAACAGTTGTACACAACCACGTCCTTATTGGAAGCAGTCTTGGAGCTGGGACAAGGCCGGGTCAGACTAGGTTCTGATAGTCCTACTACTTGGCTGTATAGTCCTTCTGACCGGGATTTATGCTGGGATCAGGAGTTGGATGTGACCTGACTGGCCCAGGTGAGGGAGAGGTGCAGTTCTGTGTGCTTTTTTGATGTTAGAGTATACATGGTCTAGTGTGTTCTTCCCTCTAGTAACACAATCTACATGCTAGGAGAAAGCTGGAGGGGAACAGACTTTAAGGACGCCTTGTAAAAGTCCCCTGTATCCCGTATCCAGGTGATCGCGCTGCAGTTTGTTCACTATGGATAGCAGTGAACCAAACTTTAGCATCGGGGGCTATGTAGACGGCAGTGTGCTGTTTTCATAGTAAATCAAATAGTCAGTATATTACCGACAGGGCTCCAGGTCAGGTGAGCCGTGCTGGGCAACGATCCTGCAGTTGGTACTCCATTCATTGTGCACAAAAATACAGTCCTCCGCCTCTGGTCGTGCCAGAGTTATTTTCTCATTCTGTCGGCAGATAGCTAGCTCGGCGTGCTAGCGCCGACAACAACCTGGAGGGTTCGGTCAGGCTATTTCCTCCGGGATGTTATGAGCAGCCTGGAAGGCTCTTGTAACGGCTGTGTTGTATCGTGGTCCTGTATTGATTAGTTCAGTGTGGCTGTACGTACTTGTATAAATATACACCAACAGGAGAGCCGCTGGACAATCGCGCACCGCCATCTTTGTTGACATGAGTGAACTTCATAACGCACAGGTAAGAACTAGTAGCAGCTTACTCTCGTGCGTGACGATCATGATTTTGTACAAAAAATACAGTCAAACAAACCCTTACAGTATTAAAATCGCTACATATAATTGTTTAGAAGGTTATAGTGTGCGTTATTTGTTTTCTCTTTAACTTCCTTCAGCTCTTTTCATGTTTGGGGGGTCGGATTGTACAAATTATGAAATATTCGATATCCCAATTTTGCATATCGTCCAGACAACAATTTGGATATTATCGTCCAAACGATATATCGCCCACCTCTAAACAGACGTTTATTAAAAGAGACCTCGAATATTGTATACTAAGAAAAACGGCATCTCTTATTCACATTTTAATCATTTTGTAGCAATAATAGATATAGACATACTGTCTTTTGCAGCTAATAGCTAACACTCCAGCCGTCACAGGGGTGTCTTTGGTGTCTTTGTAGCCCTTACAGGAGGTTTTCTATCCAGCCTGGAACTTGTGCCTTTTTTCGGGGTCGTTGAGCAATAAATCCAAACTCTTACATCCAAGATTTATCCACTTGATGCCCATCATTTTTCAATCATTGCTACCGCTAGCTTCGATGCTAGCGTCCACCTTGAAATTCCCCATGACGCTTTGCGAGAGTTTGTTGACATTTTGTCAACCAATGGAAGGCAGGTCCGTCACACATTAGGCCAATATAAGGCATCTTAGGAAGAACAAAGATTGTTCATTGTGAGGAGAAATCACTCACACGAGTCACAACAGTAACGTGTGCCAAAGATCGTCTATTACAATTCAAAACCATTCTACAGAGAAGAATGGCATCACTGTTTTGAGATTTGGCATAAATTTGGGCCTTTTTTGAAGAAATGTAAATAGTTTTTCCTTTATGAGTTCATTATGTTTATTTTTGCACTGGATGACTCCAAATATATAGAACTGTTTAATACCCAGTTTACATGTACATGGTTATTTTGAAAAACAGACATTTCCCTTCGTTTACACACAAACGGAGAATTTGCCTCTGAAAACGATTCTTTCTAAAAACTCCGGCCATAGTGTAAATTTTGGAAAACTTTTTTGCACATTTGCATGTAAACTGAGACAAACGGAGGTTTAGGCAGCCGAGGAAGTGAGGAAGAGAAGAGAGAGGAAGGGATACGTTGCTGTTGTTGCTATTTTCGGGATTCTGATAACGTTGGCTTGAGCTTCTCGGTACACTGCCACCTACAGGTTTGGCATGCTCTTGACGGCATATCATAGCACATATATGTATATCAATACATATTTGTGAGATTCATGTTCCATTTTATTTATTTATTTGTCTTTAAGGTCCTCACTGCAGCACAAATATTCTAGTAGCCCAGTTTTTCCTGAAAAAAATGGTGTTCATAGATTGACTGTGGACAACAGGGTTGATGTTTTACAAGCTTTTTAAGAAAATAAAACCAGACGGACCAAAGGTTGTCAAAAATCCTTCAAGGCTCTGAAAATATGAAAAAGTTACGCAATAAAACTTTAAAAGCGCAGCAGAAGATGGCCGTTTCATGTTTTGCCTATGAGCATTGACTATTGTTACTGTATTCTAGTACACATACTTTCTTTATTTATATATTATGCAACAACTCCTATAAAAGATGTACTTTGTGTTTTTATATAAAAGTCTTGTGCTCAGGAGTGCCTCCCCTGACTTCTGTTTTGCTGACGCTTTTGTCACATGTGTTATAACTGAGCTGCAAGCTTTGCTTTAATTAACATGCTTATTGATGAACAACAGTGGCTGCACAAATCAGTCACACTTTCACCTATGGAGGAATGTGACAATGTAAATACTATTGAATTACTGCAAGTCATATTTCTTGTCTTTTTGCCTCCCCCCCAAATAATCAAAACTTGACTTTTTTGTTGTTGTTACGATTAGGGAAATGCTGGACCCCAAAAATGCAGAGACAACAGGGCAGTGGTGAGCTTGAGGATTTAATAAAATAAAAAGGGATACAACAAAAGGAGTCCTGAAGAAAGCAGACAAAAATGGTACCAAAAACCATTGAGGAACCAGAAGACCAGGCAGTCAAAAATAAACTGGAAACACTGAGACAAAGGGGATAGACATACACACACAATGATCTGACAACAGGAAAGACAACACAGAGACTAAATACACACGGTAACGACGGTGAAACAAGGAACAGCTGACACGAGGGCTCAGGAACAGGTGAAAAACATCAGGGTGGGGCAGACAATCACAAAGGCGGGAAAACACACAAGGCAGGAAGTAAACAAAGACATGACATGAGAGAAAACAGACTACAAAATAAAACGGGAAACTGAAGCATAAAACATACACAAGGATGAAAACACAAGAGACAGTAAACAACAAGGAAACAGAGAATAAATTAACACAATAAAACAGGAAAAACTAGAACAGAAAATCGCAACCATGACATTTGTTTTGCTTTTTTTTTAACGTTGTTCAATGTTTTTGTAGTTTTTTCCTACATTTTTGCAGCTTTTTTAAAACTTTTTTGTTGCTTATTTTGTAGTTTTTGTCGTCTTTTCAAAAAAACTGTTTTTGTCGCCTTTTTCCAGGGATTTTGCACCATTTTTTTTGTGTTTTTTGTCACCTTTCTGGAGTTTTTTTTTCTTTTTCGAATTTATTTATTTTTATTAGCAACTATGTTAATGTAAATGTAAACAGTTGTTGACTCAACATCAGTTTTTAGTATTGTCTTAACTAATTAAATAAATAAAAGGTAGTTTGGACAGCACTCCAATTAATACTTTGTGGCAATAAAAAGTATTAATTAGGGTGCTGTCCAAATTACCTTTATAATTTATTATCATCCACATTAAAGCTACAGTGCGTAATTTCTACAACGATGTCGGCGCATCCACATGATACAAGCCTTCTGTGATCGTGCACAGCCCCCCCGTCCACGCAGTTACTAGTAGCCAAGGAGGACATTGAAGATTAAAAAACATGATGGACTCTTCAGAAGAGGTCATTATCTTCAATACAGAGAGAGTTGTGTGGAGCTGATAGTCTTAATTAGCTTTGTAGGAACTCATTTGGCAATGGCTTGAATGTAACATAGGCACTAAAGCGTTAAGGATTTAGCAACCAGTCTTTAAAGTCTCTTTTTTTATTAAGTAATTAAATTTCAGTTCATATTATTATTATTATTATTATTATTATACTAATAAACAACAAACTAGTTCAGTTAACACAAGTTCAAGGCAGCCTCATATAGAATACAGTATATTGAAGCATTGGTCTGATTTTCTGGGCTTTTATCTTCTTTACATCACCTAAAGTCTGCAGCTTTTCATTCCTCAACACTACACTCAACCCTACAGCAGCTAATATTACGTAACAACTTGAAAAAATGAACAAATCTAGAAGACGCCACCGTGGTATTTAGATCAGCGGTGCATACTTTAGAAACACTATAACCCCCATCACTGCTTTCTCCGTGATCCCATCATTTCTTCCACATTAGCAGCTCCGCTTCATAAATTTCCTGTAATGCACAGCATATGACAATTATATGCAGAGGAGGTTATATCTGTGTTAGACTCTAACTCAATGAAAGCCAATCTGTGCCCCTATTTAACAACTTTACCATCCTCAGATTTCGTCATGTTGTCACAACGTGTGTGTTGTAATAGGGAGCTGATGTAACACGGTAAAACAAGGGAAAGTGAGGAGCCGGCTGTCGTCTAGCAAGTTGTGGAAGGAGGGGAGGAAAACACTCAAAAGCACAAGTGTGTGTCGCAGTAGTGTGCACGGTGAACGCGCACACACACACACAAACACACACACACACACTCACACACACACACAGCAAGACGCATGAAAGAGTGGTCGGTTATAGGAAAACAGAAGGAGAGCCGAGCAGTAATTCCTCCACTCATGAATCATTTATGAGCATTTGTGTGTGTGTGTGTGTGTGTGTGTGTGTGTGTGTGTGTGTGTGTGTGTGTGTGTGTGTGCGCGTTTGTGTGTGTGCTGCTGTGGCTCCTATGAACCACAACAGTGCCAGTTTGTCAAGTCAGCGGCCATTACTATCTCCTTCTATAAAACAAAATAAAGACAGTTGGGGCCCTTTTCACTGAGTTGACCATAACCCAGCACTAATCTTGCCTTGCATCACACTATCGATTTCCATTATCTTCCCAAAGCATTGTGGGTAAGACAGACCGTATGAAGGCAATGCAACAGTGATGTGATTAACATTGTGTCTCGAGGGGAAAATTAGCATCTTCGTGCAATGTTGGAGTTTCGGGAAGGACAGGCAAGGAGCCAAATTTATAATCAAAGATTTATGAGACAGTACATTCATAACAGTCTCACAAGTCATCACATGACCCACATTTTTTGGTTACCATTTGTCCTACCAACATGATGAATGAAGAAGAAATAAGGGGCAATCCGTCTAAGTTCAGAGTCTCAATCCTGTAGCTCACCACCAAGCCAACTGGACTGGGAAGTCTCTGGGATCTGAGGAGTCGATGTGGTTCGATATCCCTCTGTGGACTAGACCTCCGCTGCGTAGTGTTTCTCAAGTCTCTACCAAATACCTGACCACTCTTAACTCTGTGATGACCGTGGATTCAGGCACAGCTCTCTTTCGCTCGAGTGAATAACGGCAGCCTCCTTTCTGTTCCGATGCAGGCGCCCAAAGGAACGCAAGGAAACGTTAATCTAGCGATCTAACTTAGCCTAGATGATAGTTGATTGGTCACCTCACCGACTCATAAAGTTCCTCCATTGGCTGATTTGCAAGCCCACCAAAGACAACAAAAAATAAGTGAAAGTTAAATAATGTTCCACTATTTTATATCTTCTAACCACTACTTTTGACAACATTTTAACATAATAAAAGGAATATCTTAAAATAAAATAATATAGCGGTGTCATTATGCCTGGGCTACATAATCAATGGACTTTTTGACAAAATGTGAATCCTTGTATCATATTTGATACATCAGGCTTTTATGGTAATTAATTGATCACAAAACATGTTGTTGTTTTTGTAACAAACATAAATTTCTTTTTGCAGTTTAAACTCTTCAACTGGTTCATTTTCCCCCCAAACAGAAGCCTTCTTATTTTTTATAGAAAAAATAAGATGTCTGAAGACATGAGAGGGGGAATGACATGCAGCAAAGGGCCGCAGGTCAGAGTCAAACCCGGGGCCGCTGCATCAAGGAGTAAACCTTTATATATAGGCACGCGTTCTACCAGGTGAGCTACCCAGGTGCCCAAGTGGGTTCTGTCTTTGTTCAGGCAAAGATGCCTTGCACATTCTGTATATCTGTACTAACCCCATGAGTACATACCGAGAACTTGCTCAATTTCTTTGTGTTTACTGACTGTCCCTGTTTCTGTACACTGTGTAGGTTTGTATGTTATAATTTCCTGTAGCATTTGATCAGTAACAAACCATTTGTAATACACGTGTGGTATCCAGTCACACCTGAGGCATCCTATTATACCATCTGAGCTTCCCTCAGTAGACATTGCATGAGGAGTCCATTCCTCATCATCATTTTCCCTACCTGCTCCATGTCACTTGCCATCCATAATCACTCTAATGAACATTGTACTTTCTTTGCCATCTCAAAATACACAAAATGCCCTCGGTCTGTGGTTTGTGGCTGTAAAGTTTTATGAGGCTGTAATAATCCTCGAGGTCACAAGAGGTCATGTTATACAGTGAGGTCAAGTTTAAAAAAAGAAATGGATTCCCTACAATGAAGTGGCTGCTATGGGGACTAACATTATCACACATGAATACTATTAGGCTCATTGAATCCACATGTGTTTCTGCTTTCCAGTAAGACCCAATTTATGCAACTCCAAGACCGTTTAGGGACCACAGTATGCAGAAATCGGTACGTTTAGAGTCATATTTAGACGCCCTTGGTCGGGACTCTTGGCATCACTTTTTGATGCTTTTGGTCGAAACTATTGGTGTCACTTTTTAACGCTCTCTGGACTCGGGTCTAGCCTTTTGCGTCATATTTAAATGCACTTGGTCGGAACTCTTGGCGTCACTTTTTGACGCTCTGGGTCGGGACGTACGTTTATCTGACATGTGGCACAAGAACAGGACAGTTAGGTTTAGGAAAAGATGGTGGGTGGAGTTACAAAATGTACGTTTCAGTGACACGCAGGACAAGAACGGGACATGACCCCGTCTCCTGGGTGAAAGTCCTGTGTTGTTTGACCCATCCACCCCCCCAACCAATCTCCTTACGCAGATTTTCGTTCTTTCATACTATTCTCTACCGTTGTCTCTCTTAATACTACGTCATCTTACAGTGAGAACGGGTTGGTGTGACAGAGACTAGAGGTACAAGTTGCAATTTCAGTAAGGATGTGGTCCGGGTGCCGTACTTTGGAGGTGACCTCGGCAAACTCTTTAAGGATTACATTTCCTGGGAGCACATGTGTTTCTGTTAGAAAGCTGCTGGCAAAAAGGACGTTTGAACTGCACCCATGCAATAACATTATTAAAAAAAAGATGAAATAAAGCAATCTGCAAGACAAAGATTCCTAGAGCCAGAGATTTTCCTGTGTGACTTCTCACTTGACAGTCGCATTAAGCGTCAGAATGAGCAGCCTGTTGTGTCAGAGAGGGGTGAAAAAGATCCTTTCAGTGTGTTCAAAGACTCAGCTAGTCACGCTCACAACGTGATTTGAAGATTATTTTTTTATAGTATTTTCACATAAGCATTCATTGCCAACAGGCTGTTGCTCTACATCTATATATAACATCTCTATCATCTTTCAGTGCCAGGGGAGATTCATCTGGAGGTAGTGGTGGCTGGAAGAGAGATATAGGAAGAAGTGAATTTTATTTTCAATTAACCTACTTTGAACAGCCTCTTTAGTGCTTTTTTTAATTTTTGGGTGGGAGCAGATGTGGAGTCGTTCTGTGCGCTAACACTGCGTATCTTTTCCAATTTATTGTCCTGTTATCATGCAGGTTCATCGCAAGCCCACTCCTCCTCACTGAGTTGGGATTAAGGCAGCAGATTCCGTGCCACCGTCAGCCTACACAGTGGATTAAGACCAAAGAAAACCCCAGGTTGTTGCTCTCAATCTTTCCTCTCCTAATTTCCCTCGGTCTCATTCTAAAGCAGCCTTCTTTCCTCCTAAATGAGCCTCTTCAAGAGGATGAGCCCAGCTTATAGCTGAAAATCTTCATTTTTGGCGATTAAGGCCACTTGATGGATATCACACCACAGTCATCAGCTTGTGACGTTTAGAGCCTCTGACCCTGAAATGCCAATTTGACTCGCATTTTTTGCTTTAGTCTGGATTTGAAGCATCCTCCTGAACTTGTGACTGAGACAAACATGTAGAAGTGATTGATTTCCTGCAGATCCTAAAACTGCAACAGAGTGGCTCATTTGTCATGTGCTTAAGACGCTGTCGGCGTGATGCTTCATAATCAAATATCATTGTATGTTATCAGCACACACGGGTGTTACTGTGTCAAACATGATTTGCCAGCACTTGGTTAATAGTCCAATACAATGCTTGATTTACAGAGGCCATCTGTACTTACTGCAAGTGGAATCAATACTAAGCACATCAGCGCTTCAAGCTGAGGAAGGAGGCAGCCAGAGCCAGCGGCTTTGACCATCAGGCTTACTTACAGTAAGGCCAGAGTAGACAATTACCTGGCTCCTGACCTTAATCAACTTTGGAGCCATTAAGGCCGACTGGTCGGGAGACGGAACAAATGATGGGTCAGAAAGCAAATTTGAAATGAGTGTGGTCAGGTGTAATGTAGGAGTGAATCAGTGCTGTCTGCTAATGATGAGACCAGAGTTGATATTTGTACTGGTCGATAGCAACTTTACACAGATACGCAGATTAACCGCAGGGCCGTGGATATAACTGCAATCTGCCTGTGTCGTTGGTCTGCCAGTTTGCCTTGCTCTTGGCGGTGTGTGCTGTATTTGAGCTTCTGCATCTTCTGCAAATATGAACTACTGTATGAGAGCTGCGATGATGATTGTGTAAACCCCAGTCTATATCCACAACGTTCCACTTCCGTGATTGCTCCGTTGTCGATGGAAATTCCGCCGGATTTCACTCTTTTAGCCCGGATATCCGTTACCTTCCTCTTTCTTTGTGTTGGCGTTCTAAACTCCGGTGGATTTATGAGGACTATGGTTAACTGCTCCTCAGATCTCTGCAGGGTAAATCCAGACAGCTAGCTAGACTATCTGTCCAATCTGAACTTTTGAACGTTCCACCAAAACAAGTTCCTTCCTGAGACCGCCCAAGATGGTTGTGATTGGTTTAAAGAAATGCCAATAAACCAGAGCACAGTTTTCTCTTTGAATACTGTATGGAATAGCCAGACCCTCCTCCAAAGCGCTGTGGAGGAGGGTCTGGCAAAGCGGGACTACGCAAATGCGCATGGGAACCTAGACCAAGGCAGGTGGGTTTTGTGTAGACTGGGTAAACCCAGCCCAATCTGCCAGCGATTTGATTTCGCCCTGCAGTTCAGGCTGGAAACCTGTACGTTTATCTATCCTGCTTCCATTACAATTTTGCGGAGACCAATCACAAACTGGCTTATCCACCTGGCTCGCTATCGTCGGGTTTAAGACGATGACGATAGAGAAGCGACCAAGCAGCTTCTTGTTTATATTTATATATTATATTATAGCGGCCACCAAAGCGCAGCAACCGTTGATGCCGCTGCCGCTGCTACGTCTCCTGGATCGTTGGTCTGATTGGTTGAAGGACTATCCAATTGCGTACAGAGTCATTTGAACTAAGCCCGTTGATCACGCCTCTTGTGCAGTAGAAAATACAGAGCAGACTCACCAGACTAATGTTCAATCTTAAAAGATTAAGCTTGGTCTGGTGATAGCCAGACTAGGTTTTGTGCGTGCTATGAAATAGAATCCTCCAGTGAGCCCTGAAGTGAGCATTAACGGCGGCTCTTGAGGCAAAAACACTATTTTGCTACTTCAGAATTTTGATTCTATAACTCAAAACTTTTTATAAAAAAAGGGTATCTGAAAAACATAAATTAAACAATCATGAATTAAACAAACATATATTCTTAACTATAGTGAAAAGAATTCATAATGTACGCTTATTTTCCTGCTAAATTAGGTATTATTTCATGTAAATGAAGTTTATTCAACATACATTCCAAAAATAAGTGTAAAACTAGTGGTAATGAGTTGGAATGAAGTTGTATAGAAGGTGTAAAATAGAATTGGGTGATGATTTATACTTTATGCTTCATAAATAGGTAAAACAGACAGGTGTGATTATTTGCTGCCATTAAAAAAATGTAAATGGTTTCCAAACAGTATCCTGACTAAACTTTAATATATACCAGTCTTTGATAACCCATCAACATATGTTCCTCTGATCTCAAAATAATTGATTATTTCAGCTTTTTATTACTCAGAAATTAGGTATAATGTTATATACAGTAAATGAGGTTTTTTGACCATATATTAGAAAAAAATAAGTTTAAAACTATAGGTAATAGGTTGGAAAGAAGTTGGCTAAGAAGATGTAACACAGAATTGGGTGATAGTTTATACTTCATGCTTTATAAACTGTCAAAACAGACAGGGACCCGGGAGGCCAACAAGTGCCTGGTCGACGGGGAGAAAATACAAGGGTTAAGAATTAGGAGTGGGTTGGCAAAATAATACTAAGGCAATTAAATTTACACAAAATACAGTATACTGCAGATGCATTTTTATAGTTGCTTTAGGGTGTTTTCACACCTGTAGTATGTTTGCTTTGGTCCCAATCAGTTGGTGAGGTAGTAAACTTGGAGCGATTTGCCCTCGGTCGGTTTGGTTCGGTTTAGATTGACACCTGGAAATCCAAGCGCACCAAAATGCATCATTACAAATCAGGCAAGAACGTCCAGCCCTCTTATTGGTCAGATATGTCTGGGCACAGAAATGGCACATCCTAAGGAAAGCTCATTGTGGGACTGGCTCTAGTGGCTGTAATTCTGCACCAAGGCTGCATTTCGGGAAAGAGACTTCAGATACAGTATTAGGGGACCACTAAGGTCTATATAAAAGAGACTTCAGATACAGTATTAGGGGACCACTAAGGTCTATATAAAAGTATCCAAAGAGCACCATGTCATGGCACCTTTAAAATTATCCGACATTCACCTTTAAAATTATCAGACATTGTTTCGCAAGAGACGTTACTACATCTGCTCTGCTCTGCCGGCACATTCTCACCACAAACGAACCACTCCAGAGTTGGATTGAAAGCGTACCGAGACCATCTCTTCAAGCAGGTCTCGGTACGCTTGTTTGGTCCGCTTTTGGTGCGCACCAGAGTTCGATTGCTGCGTTCTCTGCTGCCCATGCGAACCACACCAGCGGGACAATCTAACTCTAGTTCGATTCCACCGAACTAAAGGCTGTCGGTGTGAAAACACCCTTAATCAGAACAACTGAGCACTTAAAAAGTAATGCCTGAAAACAATGCTGGTTACTGTTAACTCATTTTTAAGTGTCTGTACAGCTGAAATATCCGCCACAACCCTCTGTTTTTTAAAATCAAAGCTGAAGACCTTTCTTTTTGATGATGCCTTTCAAAGAATAATTGTCTTATACTGCACTGTAACTTTTATTCTTGTATTTGATACCTGTCTTATTCTATTTCTGTTTAATATTTTAAACTGTTTTAACTGCTCTTTAATGTTTTATGTAAAGCACTTTGAATTGCCTTGTTGCTGAAATGTGCTACACAAATAAAGCTGCCTTGTCTTGCAATTCAGTTTTTTTTTATTTACCACTAAAGAAGACATTAGCATCATCAATAAATCAGAAATCACAATAATCCGAAATACCTTAATTGATGTATTACAGTTTTTTTTCGATTGCTAAACGACAGTGGGCACAACTGGAGTCACGTGTAAAACTCTAACTACAGTCTGCACAGCAGCAGTTCACGTGGACCAAACTCTAGTTCGTTTTTCATTGCTTGAACACAGTTTTCAAAACTCTACACACTTATCCCACGGCTTTAACCAGAACCTGCACAACACTGTGGACTTACAGCACTTTGTTTAAAGGCTAACACACTGCTGTCAAAACTGTTAACCACACATTCAAAACAGAATAGATTTCAGTCTGGTGCCTATCAAACACTGCTGATTGGAATTTTTGCTGAAAGCCTAAGCAGGTGTCTTGTTTTAGACTAGTTAGTGAACATATATGGTATTTATATAGAGAAAGATTTTTGTATACAAACACCAAATAGGAATGAAACAATTATACACTGTACCGTTTGAGAGAAACAGGTAAAAGAGCAAAGATACCAATATGTCCAGGTAAGATGTCTGAGGTTATGTACACAGCTATAAAAAAAGTGAAAAACACTATATCTTTACAAAACTGCATTCTTACTGTTTTTCAGAAAGTAATGGAGGTGAAAGCAATGGAAACACCACATTTGTTAGTATTTAGAGATGATGCAGACATCTAATGTGATGAAGAAAACTTGCTACATGATGCTGGAGAGAGGCAGAATTAGTCACACTATTCTTTGTTACTGTTACGTATGTACCTTTAGTTTTTTTCCCAGTAATTCCATAAATTACTAGAGATAAAATTCTATATTGAAGAAAACTGATTTTCATTATTCTTGTTTACCTTACGTAAAATTGGTATATTATACAATCTATATCTTTTCCTTAAATCAACTATTGAGTAGTGTCAAGTCACTCAAATTGTTCAAACTGTAAAGATGAGAAAGTTTGTAATTTGTGTATTGCTGTTTTTACTCAGTGTGTTCTGAGTGACAGTGTGTGTTATCTCAGTGAGGCTTGTGCATAGTGTTTGGCTGCACTGAGCCTGTTTTGCAGGTGATGTGAACTGTTTAGCGCAGGTGACTGTTGGTAGTGCAGACTGTAGTTTGAGTTTTGCACATGTGACTCCAGTTGTGCCCACTGTCGTTTAGCAATCGAAAAAAACTGTAATAAACGTATTGTTCCTGCATTAAGTCATGCCTGAGATGCTATTAATCCTTGTACATTACTGATAGTTCATGAAGCACTACCTGAATGAATTCCTGCTTCTTCATGCATGAAGTCATGTGTGAATTCAGTATAATTCATGTACCATTATGATAAAGTGTTACCCAAAACTTTGACTATTTATTTCCATATTTTGACTGAGCATATCGTATTTACTGTGAAAAGAGTTTTAAATTCATCTCATCATTTTGACTTTGTGAATTATACATCGAAATTGGTTCTTTTTATCATGCCAAACTTGTCATGTTTCTTTCTCTTTCTTTTTAAATTTTTTTTGGCAGAAATAGCGTTCCATAGTTTAGGATACACAGCAGTGGAATCTTTAGGCGTCTCGTTATCATCCCTTGACTTATGAACGGAAAGGCTTTTAGTAAAGTGCAACTTCCTCCCGACATGGTAAAGCCTTCGAGACTAACGCAGTCACCAGAGCTAATGTTGTGAAGCAGCCTCCACAGCTGTTCTCACTTCAAACAAGCTAAGCCATTTTATATGTATGATGCCGGTGGGTATGCTCAAAGGCTTTCAGATTTATTATTAAGTGAATGAAGAGGTACCTGTGTGAATCAAAGCTTGTTCATATGTGCACTGGTGTCAGCTGGCGTCCGTGACTCTGCCTACAGTACATTATCCAAGTTTGATATGCTGGGATTTCATAAGGATAAGAAAGCAAACATCCCACTCTGCATTAGAAGCGTTGAAATTAGTGACGTTCCGATTCCGATTCAGACACCTGAACTTGTGTATCGCCCGATACCGAGTACCGATCTGATACTAGTGTGTCGTATATTTTATTATATGTCAACCCTCTGAGGTCTAAGGGCATTTTCACATTTCTTTCCATATTCCAAATTTTTTTCTAGAGCAATGTGTAAATAGATAATTTGGTGCTAAAGCTGAAACACTGATGTTGGCTTTTTGAAAGTCCTCAAAACTCTTTTGAAAACAAACCTTAATTTATGATGTGTTGTTACGAATTGTTTTGGTTCTTGAAGTGAGTTTACCAAAAGTCTTACTCCTATTTACCACCGGGTGCGTCTACGTTGCGTTCCGAGCAATCGCTGCCATTCAAGTCAATGCTTGATGAAGCAGAAGCGTGCGTGAAGTGGCTCTCCGAGGCGCTAAAGATACGCGCCAGTTCTATTTTCGCGCGAGCCGCGGGGCGTTCAGACAGTCGGGCAGGAAGTGAACTAGCGAGACTATCCTGTCAATTTAGCAAATGACTGATGGGAACAACAATCTTTGACACTGGTCCAGTATTAAGCGAGATCGCTGCAGTCGGCATTAGCTTACAGTTGACCAGTTCTTCCATCGTGGATTTGGTGTAGCCCGAGAGGGAAGGAGAGGTGTGTGTGTATGCAGTTGGAGGTGACCGTGACATGACCGTGGGAAAGTCTGGCCAACCCCGGGACTGGAATTCTTTATTTCACAACATGGTGATTTTTTTGATTTTCATTCGACGATTATATATATATTAACACCAACATTCCAGAATCGAGTTTACATGAGGAACTGAGAACTTGCAGCCCTGGGTCAACTGTGTGTGTGTGTGTGTGTGTGTGTGTGTGTGTGTGTGTGTGTGTGTGAGGATACCTCTTACATCACTGCAAACACAGCATTCATGTCATATCGGATTTATTGTTATTACTAGTTTTCGACGTGTAAATATAAAATATATTAACATCCTGGAACATTATTTTAAATAAGTAAAAGATTACAAATCTGACAAAAGTTCAATGGCAGCTTTCTGCACTCGACATTTGTTTTTTACATGGTGCTAAGGACACATTTATTTAACCTAGTTTAAAACAGCTGTACTTTGTTTTTCAAATGCAAAAATTTAGCACAAATCGTTCACTATTTTAAGCTATTAAACTCACTATTTTTTTTAAAGATTTTTTTTTGGGGCTTTTCCCTTTATTAGATAGTGACAGTGGATATACAGGAAAGAGGGAGAGAGATGGGGATAACACGCAGCAAAGGGCAGCAGGTCAGATTCGAACTGGTGCCGCTGCAGGACTCAGCCTACAATGGGTTTGCTCTTACTGGGTGAGCTAGAGGCCGCCCCACGAACAAGATTTTTTGGAAAAAGTGATAAGATGTGTTTTTCTTGTGATTTGGGTGAACTGATCTTTTAAGGACCAATGTTTCAGAGAATTTGGGGATCTGTATCTAATTATCACTTTGCTCAGCTGCTGAGTTTGGAAGCTCTTGTGCCAAACCGTTTTAAACGCAGCTCGACTCAGCTGGGACTCGTCTGAACTGACTCCAACATAAATGTGCATGCTTGCTGTATATGGTTTTTGCCTGTCAACACGGTTAAATCGAATGCCACTTGTGATCAGCACGGCTCAGTAAACACGCATTACACGCTGTCTTTACCACCTCTCCGTATACCTCTGGGCTTCTCTCCCCTACCTCCACGTCTGTCCTTTTTTTTTTTCTTCTTCTCCACCTCTTCCCCAGCACTCCCCACCTATCACGAAGGCCCGGTGTCAGCCAATTAGGAGAGACGGTGACGCTAACCAACTCCCCCCATCCCCCCTCCGGCAGCAGAAACGAGGGCTCCTTGTTTCTTTGAAAGACAAGCCACAAAAGGCTCACTCTCAAACACGCTGCAGCACAAAAAGGATCATACTTCCATAATTGGCTGTCTCAGTTGACGTTCAAAAGGCGGCCTATTCTCCTCAGATCGGAGGCAATAAACAATACGGCATGAATAAAACATTCGTCACAATTATTCATGTCAGGGATATAAACAAATGATTGCCTTTTGTAAATATTTCAGCGGTGGTGTCTTGTCGCCACGTTTGCCTTGTGTGGCCCCCTCAGAGGGGTTGAAAGGGATCACAGGAGGGGGGGAGATGATCTTTCCGCGCCCGGGCATTTTGTTAAACATTAATGGGGCCAACGCTGTACGGAAGTGGCTTTAATCTTCCTGCCGGCGGAGCCGCTATCTCCTTCGCCCACAGCCTTCTCCTCTCATCTTCCGACTGGATCCTCTCTCAGCTCACCTCTACAGCCTCGCCTCCCCTCTCATCTTGATCCCCTCTCCCTCCTCCTTTCATCTCTTTGCCCTGTTCCCTCCACTTAACCCCCCCTCGATTGATGGATTGGGCTATCACCTCTCTATGCTCCGCAGTACATCATCTTAGAACTGGGTTATTCAAATTAGGTTTAAATCCAATTTTTTTTCTCCCTCCTTCCCTCGAAGCTGATTCCAGTTTAGATCAATTTGTCATTTTTCCTTTCCATTCCTTTTTCTTTTCCTTCCTCTGAGACAAAGAAGCCGGATTCACGCCCAAATGTCTTGATAGTGTTTTGATAGGATTCCAAAACGAGGATCGCTTCCAAACTTGCGCCATTTTTTATACATGCATATTTGTGTGTGTGTGTGTGTGTGTGTGTGTGTGTATATTAGGGAAGACCTCATTCAAAATCGCATTGGCGTTTGTAAAAAATCAAATAACTAAAAGTACAGCCGTGCACCGTAACTTTACTCAACAGTATGTCGTGTTTCTTAATCTATATGTCAAGATAACGGTAGTCATTTATTCAAGAATCAATCTAATATGTTCTTTATTCAATATTTCAGTTTTTAGTGGACTTTAAAGGGTAACTACTCTTTTTATCAACCCCATTTTCCTATGTTTTTTGTGTCTAAGTGACTGATGGGAACAACAATCTTTGACATTGGTTCAGTATTAAGCGAGATCGCTGCAGTCGGCAGAGGCGAAACAAGCTACAATGTAAGTTAACAGGGCAATTGTCCAGCTTGTATTTACCTTCACAAAAGTGCTTATTTTACCGCTGACAGGCTCAGATTAATATTGTAAGTGTCTGATGACATTATGGAAAGGATCCCTTCAGATAGAAAGGTCTCAAGGAGGTTTTAAAGGTCTGTTTAACCACAAACAGCTCTGAAGTCGCTAGCATTAAACCCACCATACTCCATTAAAAGCAATACTTTTAGCGTGTATAGAGCCAACATATTTTCACATGTAAATCAGAAAACTATGTGTTTATTTCAACCAAAACTAGAGTTGTGATGGTTGGAAAAGGGGAAAGACGACCCAATGACTTTGAATGAACTGTGTTTTACGATGCTAAAATTATTTATTTACATGGAGTCTGGTGGCTTTAGCGAATGCGATTTCGCGGATGTTTTTGTGTTTAAAAAAAGGATCTTACTCTTTAACAGAAAGGTCGACCTCCTTAAAAATCCTTTCTATAATTTTGTCAGACACTTAGAATATTAATCTGAGTTTGTCAGTGGCAAAAGAGCACTTTTATGAAGGTAAGTACAAGCTGGACAATTGCCCTGTTAACTTACATTGTAGCTTGTTTCGCCGCTGCCGACTGCAGCGATCTCGCTTAATACTGGACCAATGTCAAAGATTGTTGTTCCCATCAGTCACTTAGACACAAAAACATAGGAAAATAGGGTCCAGGTGGAAAACATTGTAGTTACCCTTTTAATGAACCCAGACCAGTTTAAAGCCAAATTAATGGGCGAGAGGAGTGAAGAAAAAGTTGGAAAAAAATAATTGCAGTATTGGTGGAGATTATGGACATGGAAGTAAAACTGGCATATAGATCACAAATAGAGTAGTTGAATTATCGGTCATAAAAATTGTCTTTAAATTATTCAGATATACACACTTGTACAGGCGGCGTTGTGCATGGGGGATAAGGCAGCTGGGAAGAAAAGAGAAACAGGTCACTCAAGGTTTTATAGAGATATAACGTCATTAATAATTAGTAATAATTATTCAAAGACAACTGGGCATACTGACTGACGACTGCATTAGTGTTTCTGAGCATAAGAAGCATCATGTTGAACACATTTTCACTCCCATCGTGTCACAAAGTGGCGCTTGGTCAGGTGCCTTTGCCGTTTTTTTTTTAAAAGTCTCCTTTAGCATCATTGGTCGGGACTCTTGGCGTCACACTTTGACGCTCTGGGTCAGAACTCTTGGTACACGCGTCTAGCCCTTTGGCGTCATCTTTCGACGCTATTGATTGGGACTCTTGGCGTCACTTTTTGACGCTCTGGGCCGGGACGTACGTTTAACTGACATGCGGAACGAGAAGAGGACAGTTAGGTTTAGGAGAAGATGGTGGGTGGGGTTACAAAATTTGCGTTTCAGTGACACGAGGGACAAGAACAGGACATGAAAGTCCTGTGTTGTTTGACCCATCCACCACCCCAATCTGCCTCCTTATGCAGATTTTTGGTCTTTTATACTACTCTCTACCGTTGTCTCTCCTAATACAACATCATCTTACAGCAGCAGAAGTTGCTGCTTTGCCCGGTGCGTTCCATACAGACGCTAAAGGGTAGGATTGAGCATTGAGAACTGGTTCAAACTTGGAATCGCTGCAAACATCACGATTACAATGGAATTGTTTCTTTATCGGAATTGTTTGGAAAGTTTGGTTTCGGATCCAATCATCGGTTCCAAATTTAATGCAAGTTTGGGTTTCCGTAGCGGCCAGGCTCTTGTTGTGCTGCAGCCATGGAGCGCAGTAAGCGGTGCTCTAAAGTGTGGCTGAAAAAGCCCGGTACGGGCTGGGAGTAAGAGCGGGTTGGATTTTCACGTGCAAAAGTTACCAGGTTGAGCAGGACTAAGCTACGCCAGGTCAGCAGCTGAAAACAGCCGAGACTTGCTGTTATTCATTCTGTTCAACCTTTTCTCCCATGTCATCAGCAACATGTTCTAATTTCCCGTTTCCCGCGTACACTGGATATGGGGCCCATGTTAACGGATTCGTCTACTCCCTCCTGCCAGCCCCCTGAAGCACCGTTTCTTTTTCCATCTTCCATCCACTCCACTTCGTCTTTCCCTCTCTCTTAAAGCGTCTGAAAATTGTGTTGCATATTTATTCCTGCAGAATTAGCATCACAAACACTTTTCCCAGGCTCTTTGTTATGCTTCAGGGTGAGGGAGAGCGAGGAAAAGTAGATTACACTTTTCGCTTCTCTGAGGCACACTCAAAGCAGGCTTTCTAGGCTTCCTTGTGCTTTTGAGCGGCGCTCTGGGCTTATCGAGACGCACTCCATCTACTTGAAGTAAAGACGACTATGACTTAAAATATTGTTGTTTCGCTGGCATTCCTGTTAACCACATAGTTTCCCCTCTCTCCCTCTCTCTCTTGCCCTCACTTCCCCTTTCCTTGAGTCTTATTATTCATCACCACATTTGACTTGAGTAAAGCTCCAGATTTTATTATACAGTTTATAGATTTTGTATGAAATGTGGCTTAACTTGTTGGTTGGAAATAATGTATGTCAGAAGACATGGAGGAGTTACAAATCAGAATACTGAACATTGAGTTACCCCTGCACAAATGTAAGTAAATGGACTGTATTTATCTAGCGCTTAAAGGTACCCTGCCACACGTATTGCATTACTTTGTGGTAATGTCTGAAGTTCTACCATGGACTCTGTAACATTTTTGTGGAAAAAATGCCTTGGTTACCTTGTTTCAAGCCATTCCAGCGTGGTATAGAAAGTCTGCAGTAAGACTCAGCTCGATTTCTGCCAGTTCTCATTAATATTAAACAAGCTAAGCTGTTTGAATCTGATTGGCTAACAGCTAGCCAATGAGAGCCTGGCTATCAGCATCCTTTACCCAGCCCAACTGGGCGAGCTAATGAATAGTAATGAGCTCAGGCAATATGATGTCAGACTGACCAGCTTTTGTAATTGGCCTGATTTCTCTCCGCTTATTTATTTTCAGTGGCTATAGCTGACAGAGGAGGTAGCAGTTCATTTTCACATTCACGACATAACACAAACACATATGGACTAACGTATTTCAAAAAATGCAAGTAAAAACGGTTTTGTATGGCAGGGCACCTTTAACAACTACTCAAAGTGCTTTTACATAGTACAGGAACCATTCACTGTTCACACACATTCATACACTGGTGTCCCGAGGAGCCATACAAGGTGCCACCTGCTCATCAGATAAACATTCACACACATTTACACTCTGATGGCGCAGCATCGGGAGAAATTTTGACTCAGATTGGACAGATAGTCTAGCTAGCTGTCTGGATTTACCCTGCAGAGATCTCAGGAGCAGTTAACCATAGTCCTCATAAAAATGGCAACACAAAGAAGGAGGAAGGTAACGGACATCCGGCCGAAAAGAAGGACAATTTCTGGCGGCACCTGAACTATCCTGGAAGAGGAACGTTCTCGATATAGACTATTGAAGAACAGACTGCGAGATCCTATATTAATGAATCATTATGTAAGGATTAGTTTGTGAATATCTGTGAAACGGTCACACTGATCACTTTCTTCATGAGTTGTTTCTGATTAACTCTGAACCAGCCGCTGAGCGCCACAAAAACGACTCAATTACTAATTACTTAAACATTAGTTACTGTTATTGTGTCCCCCAAGTAAAGGGATGCATAACACTGAGTATTCACTAAGTAGTCCCTCATTCCTTTATCATTATCTTACAATTACCCTTTTTGTTTCCCTTGTGCTGTTCTCTAATAACTCATTATCTACTGTATAGACCTACATTGGGAATTATTAGGGAAGTACTTATTAATAATTCATTCATAATTTATTTTTCATTAACTATTAATTAATGATGAAGTCGTTACCGATTCGTTCCTCACTCGTTTTCTCAGTTAACTAATCTACATTAGCTGCTCTGTAAAATTTGATTAGGAGTTATTCATTAACAGATGTCTCACTAGCCATTAGTTTCTCAATAGGTCCTCATTTGTCCCCTGGTAACTACTCAAAATGTTGTGTAGCTTATTGTAAAGCGTTACCAAAGTATGTCTTCCATAGTTGCTAGAGTGCAGGACAAATAGACACACACAAGATATCTAGAGTTCCTTTGGAGCAAAGGATGTGTTTTACATCCAGCATCTTTAAGTTTGGTTCTTGTGAATGAACAGCGTATTTTGCATTCAGCTTTGTCATGTTAGCTCATGAGCAAAAAGCATGTTGTGCTTTCAGCTCCTTAGGGTTTGCTTATGAGCAAACAATGTGTCTTGCATATAACTTCAGTTACGCTCATGAACTCATATGGCATTTTGCGTCCGGTTTCTTTAGGTATGTTCATGAGCAAACAACATGCTTTGCATTCAAGGAAAGGCTGGAGAGGAATGGCATAGGCATTATTAGTCTCGCATTGCCAGACCTTCCTCCACAGTGCTGCAGGGGAAGTTTAGGCTAGAAAACGTGCTCTGGTCTATGGCATTTCTTTCAACCAATCATAATCGTCTTGGGTGCCAGAAGCAATAACGGTGCCGCTGCATAATAGCCTCAGGAAGGAACTTGTTTTGGCGGAACGTGCTCGTTCCAAAGTTGTTTTAGTCGTGCAACAGAAAACTCAGATTGGACAGATAGTCTAACTAGTTGTCTGGATTTACCCTGTAGAGATCTGAGGAGCAATTAACCATAGTCCTCGTAAATCCATAGAATACCAACACAAAAAGAAAAATGAGGGACATCCGGCGAATCTTCCGGCAGCACCTGAGCAATCCCCTAAATTAATTGTCGTTGATGTAGACTATTTCATGAGCAAACAACATGTTTTGCATTCAAGGAAAGGCTGGAAGGCAAGGATATACGCATCATTGACAATCTGGCCAGTAATGAGTGGAAATGGGCCGGTTACATATTGAAGGGCTGACTGAAGTGCAAACAGATAAGCAGGTCAGGCATGGGCAGGTGCTAAAGTCTGAGGGCATCTGATGGATGTAGGAAAATGACAAAGCAGGGGGCTGGGGATGTGATAAGCTGCTGGAGACAGGGACCAAGGGTAGTAAAGTAGAGTCAAATAAAACAACATTGTGACACTAATGACGCATTTTGCACAAATGTGTTGTTCACTTGCATTGGTTTTATGAAATTCCAAGGACTTTGTTCAAGTATGACTTCTTAACATAACATAACATGCTTTGCAACCAACTACTTCATGTTTGCTCGCACAGTTTGCATCTATCTACAGCATGTACCCTTGTAAACAGATGGAGCATATAGCAGCCAGTTTCTTCATGTTTGCTTATGAGGGCCACAGGTTATGCAGCCACAGAATTCCAACAACACCTCTGCAGATTTTCCGCAGATTTTAAACAAAAAAAATATATAAAAACTAAGAACGTTAACACATTTCCACCCCAAGCAAAAAAAACAGTACGCAGATTTTTATTCTGGATCACCGCTGAAAACTGTAAGGCTACATTTACCTTGCTACGTTTTGGTTTAAAAACGAATAATCTTTTGCTAGGTTTCCCCCTCTCAATTCCTCCTGCTCCGGTGTTTCCGAGCTCCTAAACCGGAGACATTTGGAAACGATTCTAACCCATTTTGGTTTGGAATCTGCGGGGTTGTGTTGCAGTCTCAACGGACGCAAACGTTGACCTTTAGCAACACCGGCGCCAACGTTTCTCCGCCTGATTGCGTCTTATCGGTCACGACTTCTCGTTCTCTGAGACTAAGCTACTAACGTTACCATGGCAACTACCAGCAACAGGCAGAGTATACATGCTTCCTGTTTATGTCCAGTATACGAGAATGTTGATGAGATATGAAGTTTGGGGCGTGTTAGTTGAAACAGAGATTAGTTCTTCTTCTGGAGCTAAAAACAGTTGTGTGCACGGAGATGGCTTTTGGCTCTTGAGTGAACAACACCTTCTGAATCCAGCTACCTAATGTTTGCTGATGAACAAATGTCTTTCCGGTTCACACTAAGTAAGGTCACAAAGAAACAAAAAAAGACTTCAATATCACCTCTTTTCTCCAGGGAGCCCCTGTGTCATTCCACAATATCTGTGAACACAATTTGTAGTGTTCTCACTTTTACTGGACTGTGGTTTCATGGGGTTTGGTAAAGGGAATTCAAAACAGAAAGTTAATATTTGTGTACAGAAAACATTGCAGGACATTGCATTAAATCTGAACTTTATGATTTTGGTGTTTAAAAACGCTGCACAGCTGCTTTGCAGAAGAACAAATTAATGAATAACTTTTTCACACTGTGTGATTTGGCAGAAATACAATAACAGCATTCAGTATTCAGCTGTTAGACACTGTGATGCATTACCAGAAGATTATAAAATCATTAGAAGATGTACTTTCCTCACAATGTGGTCACGAGACAAATAGCTTCCAATTAAATATATTGTCATCAACTGGACAGCTGCCCTATAAATGCACAGTGTGTATTATATCATTCCAGTTACCATGTGCTGACAGGGGGCTTCAAATGTGCCCATATTCAGTTATGTAGTGAAAAGCTGGGTAAACCACGACCAACAGTAAGTCATCTTGCATCTGTCAATTCATTCATCTGTCGGTCCACACACTTTAGTTCTCACTGATCCAACACACTGTCACTCCCATCTCGTCAAAAAGCAATGCTTGGTCAGGTGCCTTTGGCGTTTGTAATTGACGCAAAAAGTCTCCTTTAGCATCATATTTAGACGTGCCTGGCCAGGACTCTTGGTATCGCTTTTTGCCACTCTTGGTACTCACGTCTAGCCCTTTGGCATCATATTTAGAGGCGCTTGGTCGGGACTCTTGGCATCGCTTTTTGAAGCTCTGGGTCAGGATGTACGTTTTATTGACACTCAGCACAAGAACAGGACAGTTAGGTATAAGAAAAAATCGTGGTTGGGGTTACAAAATGACAAGGACAAGAATGGGACATGAACTCCGGTCTCCTGGGTGAAAGTCCTGTGTTGTTTAACCCATCCACCACCCCAACCAACGTGGATTTTCGGTCTTTCATACTACTCTCTACTGTTGTCTACGTCATCTTACAGCGCTGCTGCGCTACCCAATGTGTTCCATACAGAGTCTAAAGAGTGTTTTTTTTTGTTTTTTCACTTATTATTAATTAAGTGGGAGTCTGCAATCCTCCCCCAGGAAATTTTCTCTGCATCCTGATAAATTTTTATGCACTTTAAGTTGCTGAATCTGTCTTCATTTTACATCGACAACGGACAGTTTCTAAGATTTTCTGATGTTTTCGAGAGGTGGCGAGTCGAGCTGAACCCCCTGATAGGCATAAAGTAGCCTGGATTCAACTTTATGCAAATGAGAAGCGGGCAACTCGATGCCTCGTCTTTCAACCGTTGCCGAAACGCTACCGCAGCAATTTATGGTGAAAACATCTTTATTTATGTGGAGTAAAATACAAGTGACAATTCAAAATGTAAAAATATAATGGAATATTATTCAGTAAGGGCCCGGATTCGAGTGCAGTTGTCCCCAAAGTCCAGTTCATTTGATTAGTGTGAACACGATCTGTGCCCAAGTACACTTAAAGAGTTGGTCTCGTGGCCAGGATAGCTGTCGGTAGAGCGGGCGCACATAAACATATACACATAAAGGTTCATACCTTATTGCGAGGGTCCAGGGTTGGAAATGCCAAAAAAATAATGTTAACAAAAAAAAACAGTTGGTCTTGAGTACATTGGTACATGTGTACATCCATACGGTTCACATCAGGTGTAAAAAACAACTGTACCAAAACATGGAAGTGGACTACTATTTAACGCGCCTAGAAGACGTTTTCAACCAGTTATGAAACTGTCTCAAATTGAGACTCTCAATTTAATACTGATACCTCATCAGACAGCACAGCTATAGCCACCCTCGACCTGATGTCGGAGAACACTATATCTCTGTCATTAGATGTCCCAAAACAGAAACATTAATCTAGCTTTGTAGATTGAGTACTCCAGACCTTTTTGTTAAAGAGTAAGATCCTTTTTGTTTAACCAGAAACGTCCCTAAAATCGCAAAAAGCATGTATAAACTGTATTACTATTTATTAACTGCTCATGTAATTGCACCATCCTCTCCATTCTAAAGCCGTGTCTAGTTGCCACATACAGTACTTCAGCAAATCATTCTGTAAGTAGCGTTATCATTACCTACTATAGCAATGATAGGCCAAACTGTAACATAGCTATAGTAACAAACCCAGTTTGTAGATTAGACGGATCCAGAATCTCTCTGTAGGAATGATGTTGTTGTCAGTTCTGTCCCACAGAAGCCCGTCCCGTGACTCGGATGAAAACCCCAGGGGAGAGCTGCAGCCAATCCGGGCTAAACGCTCCTGACAGCACAGAGGCCCGGGGGTCAATGGGGTCTGTCTCAAGACACCGCCCCCAAAGCGCCCCGGGCAAACTCTCATCCTCGGCTACTTCCGTACCTTCATCCTTCCTCATCATTTTATTCACCTCGTGCTGCTGGAACAGTGTGCAGCAGTGGCAGCTGGGTCACATTCCCCTTTTCTTTCCACTCCATTTAACTGTCTTCAGGTGGACAGTGAGGATGATTGGGATGATGTGATTGGACTTCTTTTTTTCGGTCAATGGAATAATGTTTAAAAAAATTACCCTTTTCATTTACATCTGTTCAATTGAAATCAGCTATACACTTTAACTGAATGCAGGAGTTGTGGGAGAGCAATGGTGCTTTAATTTGTTGAGCCCATGAGCTACAAATGATTAGTTCTTTATTTCTGTACATTTCCACACATTTGACACCAGTTTGTTAGCTTTCAGGCGACCATTGATTTTACATCTTTTTGGTTGCCACACAGTGAAATATCTAAATTGCTGTTTTCATTGCCTTAGATTTATTCTTTCTTTGTTTTTGTGAACGTTAAATTATTGTTGCATTGTAAATTTCATCCCATTGATGCCTGAATAATCATGGTTTCTGCAAGTTTTACCAAGTCAAATTTAAGACATTTTAAGACCTTTTTTAAGACATTTATGCATGAAATTTAAGACCTATATCACGACATAAAAGTAAAATGAAATGCAGAGTCACAAAAGTATTTGCAAAGTAAATAAATGTATTAAAATTGAATAAAAGTGATACAGAGTATTAATAGCATGTAAATATACAGCAAATTAAATTTGGATTAGCAAAAGAAAGAACTACAATGCCACAGGATAAAAAAAAAAAAAAAGTATACATTCATGTGACTTCCCTGCAGCATGCATATCCTAAAAGCCCAGGTTCTCCTGAAAGAAATGATGTCTATAACTTGATTGTGCAACAGGGGTTGAGGTTATATAAGCATTATTGCACAAGAAGACCAGGCAAACCAGAGATGGGGAAAAATGCCTTAGAGGACCTTGGAGACCTAAAAGGCTGTTAGATACAGTGGTAACTAGGGATGCACAGAACCCAGATTTTTGGGGTTCTGCCGAATACCGAACCCACTTCTTAAGATTCTGCCGAACCCCGAACCGAACCGAACCCTACTCCCGTTCTTAACAGTAAAAACATTAATGAAGTAAACAACGTCCACAGCAGTGCATTTTTCATTGTATTTTAACTGTAAAATAAAAAGAATAGGCAACATTATGCCTGGCACACAAGTGGGAAAAACTATATTTGACAAGGCCTATGTTTACCCTATCTCAAGATCCAACCAATATCCAAAATATTAGCCTTTTAGATTTATAATCCCATAAAGAAGGCTGCCCCCACGCTTTATTCACATCGTAGGAAAGTACATCGCTAACTCCAGATGAGTGACAATTTTGTTTTGCAAACTTTCGCTAACCAGTGTATGATGAAGACATGTTGGGTGGGTGGAATTAGAAAGCTACGAGCAGCAGCCGGCCGTTCGGTCGCTCCGCTCCCGCTGTAGGAAGACTCATTTCCAGAGAGAACAGCTGACAGCCTGGGAGAGGCACGGTCTGGTTAACACAAGTTTTTAACTGTGACTGTCCTTCCTTTGCCGTACCTGAAGTTGCTGCATTTTGGCTGCTGTCTGGAGATTTCGGATGTTTCATACGCAAATGTCTTAACAGCGGCAATGTTGTGTATTGTTTAGAGTCCTCGTCCTCACGAGACAAATTGGCATTGCAAATTGAACATGTAGCTTGACTTGCTCGGCCTTCTTTTGACTGAAAGTGATGCCAAACAACACTTTTTCTATTCACAAGTTCCATTTTCACTTTCTCACAGCTTACTGCCGTTGCTAGGTTGCTACCAAAGACAGTATGGTTGCTACTGCATTCCATATAGCTCCAACTACGTCATTACGTCAACCACGTGACTCTACAAAGAGTAGTGAAGTAACAAGATAGTTCAGTCCAAGATGGCGGAGCTGCAGCTCTGTCATGGGTGCGTTTGTTTGCAATGGAACGTTCTATTGAGTTTCGCCTCTTGTTACTTCTATACTCTTGGCAAGAGCAGAAACTCAACACAACAAAATACAATAATACACTAACACAATGTACTATGTTTACCAAAACAATGCAATCATGTCTCAAAATCAAATAATTCTTCCAAAACACTAACACATTTAGTCATTCATAGCACAATGTCATACAAAACACTAACATCCCATGGAATTACAGAAACTACATTATTTGATATGTGTCAGGTCTGCCCTTATACAATAATAATAGACAATAGTATATTGTATTGACCATAGATTGTGTTTTGCACTGCAGTTTCTCTTGAAGCCTTTCTACATTTTTGTTTTGTTGGGTTTAGTAAATGCATGCATTTAGCTTCTTTTGCTGCAGAAATTCAATACCGAAAATGAATGACCCATCTCAGAGTAGCTTTATAGAATGTACGGTTTATGAAAAACAGAAGACAGACAGAATTGTCCAAGTACTCGTCTTCCTCTCCCTCGTGCAGGCATTTTCCTCCTTTCTTTGTGTTCATCTATATTGTTCAAATAGGTACTCTTTTACTGTACTACCATATGATCATGTGATTGAAAGAACCTCAACACCTGAGTGTGTTTCCTATATGTCAATCAGCTGTGATTGATCTATTTGCATAACTTCAATCAGCTGTTTCTCAGTAGCAATGGAACAAAATGCAGGGGGTATATTTCAGTTTTAGTTTACAATATGATCAGCTGTTCACTTTGACTTTAGCCTATAAGTTAGGTTTAGAACATGATGTTGTCTGTTCTGACATATAGTGTGAAAGCATTTGTAAATTTGGCAGTAAAGATCCATTGTTTTGGTCTTGGTTGAGCTTGTGTTTAAAAGAAGTTCAAGCGTTTTAAATTTGTGTTAACTGTATGCATTTTGTGTCAAAGCTATAAGAAATGTGTTAATTGTATAGCCTACACAGACGGATGTTGTGCTAACTGTGTTAAGAGTTTAGGATAGTTGTTACAAGTTTTGAAAAAATTGTCATAGCAATCGTAAAAAAACTGTAATAAAAAATATCGGTATCTGTTGTCTATATCTTCGACGTTTCACTTCCGGGATTGCTCTGTTGCCGACAGGATTTCACTCATTTAGGCCGGATATCCGTTGCCTTAGGTTTCTTTGTGTGGGCGTTCTAAACTCCGGTGGATTTATGAGGACTATGGTTAACTGCTCCTCAGATCTCTGCAGGGTAAATCCAGACAGCTAGCTAGACTATCTGTCCAATCTGAGTTTTCTGTTGCACGACTAAAACAACTTTTGAACGTACAATTTTGAACGTACACATGTTCCACCGAATCAAGTTCCTTCAAGAAGCTATTTTGCAGAGGCACCGTGGCTCCGTCCGGTGCTTAGCACCGCCCAAGGCGATTGTGATTGGTTTAAAGAAATGCCAATATACCAGAGCACGTTTTTCTCCCACCCAGGAATGCTGTGTGGACTAGCCAGACCTTCCTCTGCAGCGCTGCGGAGGAAGGTCTGGCAAAGCGAGGCTACGGTCCTGTATTTACTTGGTATTGGATCGATACCAAATATTGCAGCACCACTACCTGATACTTTTCTGACATGGTAAACTTGATAAAGCTACAGTGACAAGTACTTTACTTCAGTGCGAAATTATGAAAATGATCACTCTCAACACTCTACAATAATTAGACACACTGACTCATGTACCCTCTGTCAGTTTTCAAACCAAGAAACTAATGAACTTAAACATAATGATTTGGTTCATGCCAGCAAGCATATGTTTCAACACTGAAATGCTTTGATTTCTCTCCCTGTTTTAAAGCTACAGTTATTCTGATAAATCAACTGATAACTTTCAATTGAATTTATTTGGGTTAATGTCCAGTGGTGAGCAGCATGTAAACATAGTCTGTCTCCTGCTCAGAGGATATTGTTTTTTTTTCAGTAGGAGAGTTTCAGTCTACATTGTCTGCATTTGCCTGTGCATTTGCCTGGACAGAACATATCACTGGCAGCTCATGCAAACATTACGAAAAGCAGCAGCTAAGATGGCCCCAAGCTCAAAGGATTGTTAGCTCTGTGTCTCAAAAACCAATGTGGAAGATTGTTCCCGTCAACCTTGAAAAAAATGTTTTTTAAGCCTTTTTTCACAATTTGTTTTTGCTGTCTCCAACGTTTTAAATTGTAAAATTTTTCTTCTACACATTTTCAGCACTTATTTCTACGTCCCATATTTTCTCATATCAAACAAAATCGAAAACGGGTCAATGTGACCCGAAGTCAACACAAGGGTTATCAACCTACCTTGCAACAGTAAAAGAACAGTATATTACACTAACCTCAAAGGGTAGAAGTAAAGTAAAAAAAAAAAATTGTCATTTGCCAGTTCAGTGTAGTACATTGTGTGTCTCTAGTTCTAGCATTATTCCCAGTGATTACTCTGACCTTAGCTTGTTTATCCCACCACGTCTTTTGCCTTGTGTTTTTGGATACCTTCACCCGTGATTGTACTCTGTACAATAAACTCTTTTAGGTCTACCACAGAAGCTGAGTTGAGTTTTTTGAGTCCTCTGAACTTTGTGTCACTATTGGCGTCCCTTTTTGACTGGGTCCGGACCTACCTTTAACTGACATGTGGCACAAGAACGGGACAATTAGGTTTAGGAAAAGATGGTGGGTGGAGTTACAAGATGTGCATTACAGTGACACCATCCACAACCCCAACCAACCTCCTTATGGGGATTTTCAGTCTTTCATACTACTCTCTACCGTTGTCTCTCTTAAGGCCCGGACACATAGAGCCGATAATCGGCCGTTGGACAGGTCAGTGACTCAAGTTCGGTGTGTTCCGTGCCGTCTTCCGTCCAAGGGGCCGTCTTCCTTCCTTTTGGCCGATTTGACATGTATAATCGGCAGGGCAAGCACTGCCGGCAGTCGGACTCAAATGACCCATCTGATTGGTATAGTGCTAACCCGGAAACGGCGAGCGGAATGAGCGTGACTAGAGTCTCTCAAAATCTGACGAAAATCTTTTAAACTGACCTTTGTCGATCTGAAATGAAGACAGATTCAGCAACTGCATGGCCTATTTCTCTCTTAAAATGTTTTCAGAAACACGTTTCGGTGAACTATTTTAGTACAATATGAGATTGTATTCTGAACAAGCCGCCATGACAGTCTGGCTTTGAATTTCCGGAGAAACAAGACCCACATGACGCGTTCGTCCAATCAGTTGCCGGTTTTCATTTTTGGGCGACAATACAGATTAGCGCCACCTGCTGTTATGGAGACGTATTACGTCTCGTCACTTCGGTGTGTTCCGAGGCACTTTTTTGACCAACTCGGGGTGAATGATCAGTCCAACTGCCTTTTCTAGCGAGGGTTGGCCATCTGGTCGATGTGTCTGCAGCTTTAATACTACGTCATCTTACAGCGCCGTGATCGAGCTGCTGCTACAGACGATAAAGGGTGATTTTTGCGTCAGTATTTTACAAGTTGGGAGTGAGAACAGGTTGGTCTTAATCAGTGCTCTGATGGCCTTCATTACATTTACACAATCAAAATGCAGTATGCCTAGTGTAATCTTTCCATTTAATCCGGCTCTGCACCCAGTACACACACACACACACACACAAACACAGTGTTGTGAGTGTCAGCAGGTACCTCACTACCTGCTGACATTATTTAATTGTTTGACTTGCATTGCCACGTGCACACTGTGAGCTCTCTAAACAAACTCCGGTCTATGCAAACACGGCGAGACGTGAATCTTAATGTAGCAGAAAGCCTCGCAACTCACCATCAGTGAGGTCACCAAACAGCAAGAAAAGCTATTTCCTTGGTGTGTTGGCCATCTCGTATTCAAATAACCCATTCAGAAACATTATGCAAATAAACACTCACAACACTGTGTGTGTGTGTGTGTGTGTGTGTGTGTGTGTGTGTGTGTGTGTGTGTGTGCTGGGTGCAGAGCCGGATTAAATAGAAAGATTACACTAGGCATACTGCATTTTTGGGCCCCTCCAAAAAGATACTAGATGTTATTTGGTGAATGAACAAGATGACTTTTAACTGCCACATGATTAATTCATTTATGTAGGTATTTTAAAGTGATCATATTATGCTTATTTTCAGGTTCATAATTGTATTTAGAGGTTGTACCAGAATAGGTTTATATGGTTTAATTTTCAAAAAACACCATATTTTTGTTGTACTGCACATTGCTGCAGCTCTTCTTTTCACCCTGTGTGTTGAGCTCTCTGTTTTAACTACAGAGTGAGGCATCTCACTTCTATCCCATCTTTGTTCTTAGATTAGAATCTAATTTAGACTTATTTGAAGGGAGAGAGAAATATTGTGTTTATGCCCCTCTTTGTTGTGTTCTTTCCTCTTTTTCAATGTTAATTTTTTCATTCTTTTCTCCTCAAAGCATCCCAGAAAAGTGGTAGTGTAACCGCTATGGATAGCTGAGAGACGGAACCGGAAACAACTTTTCCCACAATTGGAGTTTTTTACTTTACATTTTATTAAAACAATATAATAATATATACACTACTGTAAAAAAAATACAAGTTTACATGAAGATTGGACATTTACATTTAAAATGATTTTTTCTTTTACTTTTCCCTCTTACTGGGCCCCCTAGTGGCACATGGGCCCTAGGCACGTTCCTAGAATGCCTCTGCCTAGATCAGGGCCTGACTGGGTGTGTAAATTGTTGGGTCTTTGTAAATTATAGAGTGTGGTCTAGACCTACGCTATCTGTAAAGTGTCTTGAGATAACTCTTGTTATGATTTGATACTATCAATAAAATTGAATTGAATTATTGGCTGGACAGCAGGTTCTTAAATACATTTGTGGGGAGTTAATAAACAAGTCATCACAACATTACCGCAGTTTTAAATAAAAAAAATAAAAAAAAAACACTTTGCTACCATCAGTTACATTGGTCCATGTGCATTCAGTGTCAGATCATCATTTCCCCTAAAAATGTGTTTCCTTGATTCCTCCCTCCCTCCTTGCATCCCTCATCACGTTGTCAGTGGGAGGGACTGAGATGCAAGTGAGGGATGGATGCAAACGTAAAGTTTATAAAGCGAATTGACAAGTACATTATCGTCTTCATCTGTCTCTATATGTCTCTTACATTAACTCACATCTCTTAATACTGTAACACTTTGTGCATCACTTAGACAATTTTGCACAAAACTACCACTTCTAACAAGTGCCCAGCTCTCTCAGCGTTTCTATCTCTTGGTTTTTGCATTACCTTGCTTTTTAAGGTTGTTAATGTTAATGATCACTTTACTCCAAACATGTACATCAGTGGTGTAATCTAATGTGTTGTAGTGGGTATACTATACTGTATATGTATGGGCCTATACTGTATATATTGGCCAGAATGGCTGCACCAACTCGCAGTGGAAATACCTTTATTTAGCCTATGTGAAGAAAAGATACACAGATGACAATTCAAAATATATAAAAATTACAATGCAAAGTATGTTGATAAGTGTCATTGGGCATTTTTAAGTGGTATATGGAAACTCACCAGTGTCCGTCCAGAGAGTGTCTCGTAGCTTGCATCCCTTGGCAATGAGTAAAAAAGTCCGTCTTTCTAAGTCATCCGTTTTTTACAGAAGTGGATTACTGTAATTCTCCACACTTCTTCTGTGATTCCACCAGGAAACCACTCTTTCAGGCCGTTATTCCCTGGAAACATCGATAAACAAAAGAAGAAAATCAAAGATTGACTATCAAGTGCAAGAGGCATCACTAAGTGTAGTTTTCATTGGGGTTGTTTATTTTTTGGTTGGGGGTTTGCGGGGATCCTGAAAAGAATGGTGTTGAGTGTTATCGTGTTGAGAGAAAAGACTCACTTGCTGCACTAAGTTAAATGTATTAAGCTTAAGACATGTTTTAGTTACTTTGTTATTTTTGCCAACAAAAAAACTGTGCGGCTCTATTATCTGAGCAAATACAAGTATCGGATCAGGACTCGGTATCGTCAGATATTCAATATTTAAAAGATTGTATCAGGGGGTCAAAAAAGCTGATGGGGAAATCCCTAGTTGTGTATGAAAACTTGGCAATAAAACAGATTGTGGTTCTGAGACTGATTTTAGGATTCACAGAGAGTTTGAACTGCTCCCAGGTTGTGTTGTACCAGAGCAGAGACAGCAGGCAAAGCTCTTACTTCTCCAGTTGATCTCCATTTCAACCCTCACCGATAATCATCCATTTTTGTGTAGCGATCAAAAGAATAAGATCATGGGTGTAAGGAGCTCATACATGTAAAAGGAGCCCATTGTAGATTGACTACTCCTTTGCATCAGAAGGAGCCAGTGGAGGTGTTTGATAAGGATGTGTTCTCGATGCAAGTGAGCTCCCCAGTGACTGAGAGAACGAGATCACTTACTATGTTTACATGCACATAATATTCAGTTTTTGCTCTTTTTTTTACGAAAAAGACATTACTCCGACTAAGCCGTTTACATGACTAATGAAAGTGAATATTCCACAAATATTCCCGTTTACATGCAGCTGTGCAAAATATGATTTTTTTCAATAAAAATAAATAATTTTACCATAATTATTGCCTAATCGACATCAAGGCAGCGCTGCGACCGTTGACTTCAAGGGATGTAACTCTAACCTTAACCCTAACCCTAACCATTGCCTAATCCTAGTGCCTTCCAGGCAGCGCTGCCTGGAATGAGAAGTTGGGGGCTTAAAACACTGATAAACCATATGTTCCCAAAGCCCTATGTTCCCACATTTCTAAGATTTTTCATAAAATTAGGCTCTATGTTCCCACAGCCCTATGTTCCCACATTTCTAGGACATTTTCAAAATTAGGTCTTGTGTTCCTACATTTCCCTTCAATTTAAGCCCTATCCTCCTATTTTTCAGGGTTAGGGGGATACAATCTTAACCTGACTCCACCAGATGGATTGCTTCGCATTTGCTCGGCATATCCATCTGGGAACTTTCCGTTGGAGAACTTTTGGGAAGGGGCGGAATACTGGTTATTTGATTGGATGAACCATCTGTCTATCACCTATGTTGGTGATAGACGGGCCAAATCAACCAATCAGATCCACGAAGCGTATGAAAATACAACCACAAGCCCGCCCCTGCTGCTGCAGGCAAAGCATAGCTTGTAAGCTCAGCATGCAAGCAACATGTCGGTAAAGGATATTTGCCATTTGTGTAACGAGAATTTAGGAATAAAGGCACCATTTCAGGTTCCCGGGCCATATTCCAAAAGAAGGATCCAAGAGAAAAAAAGCATTAGCAAGCGGCTAACAGAATTAGGGCTACCGCTGGCTTATAATACTGGTTAGCTGATTGGATAAACCATCGGTCTATCACCACCTAACCCACTTCAAAACCAACGCTGATTGGCCCGGTCGTTTGGCTAACGGCTCCAAATTTTCTCTGCCTCAAGATGCCAGACTGATCTGCGAGTGGAAAACTGGAGCTCGCGAGATCAGGACGGTCTCATGAGGCTAATACAATCTGCCTCATTCGGAAAATGCTAACAGAATATACTGTTTAAAATGGCTTGAATGTAACAGATGTCCATTAATATAAAATAGTTGCACAATATAGCTTTTAAAGATCAGCTTTTACTAGTATAGTTTCTATTATAACATTCATTAGGGGAGCTATGGACCCCCCCCCCATGTTCAGGCTCTTTCATTGCCTGTGGACAGACAGGAGGAAACATCATTTGCTGGAATGCATTCAGTTCAAGCCTTCAAATAAATCCCAGTAAGACCAGAGGTGATACCCTATCACAGGGTTTTATTGTAAATGCAGCAGGCTGTCTAAAAGGATAGGAGTTTAATGCAAAGCTGTATTTTCATCTCAGGTGATTATGTTCTCATTGCCCAAAGCGCCGAAAAATGTTTGTTTGAAGTCAACATTATTTGTCTCTCTTACGTGAAATGTGTGCAGTTTTAATTTTCACCAGATAATGACACATGAAAAGTTGCGTTCTACCACTAAATACAAAAACGCTAAACAGGCAAACATTTATTACATGTCAAGCGAGCTCCCTCGTGGCCTGTAGTTATCTTCAGGAATTTGTCCCGAAGCTTAAAACAATGCAGACATTTAATATGCTAGATATTTTGCCAGCTTTGTTTATCTAAATAAATAAAAAGGCTTCAAACAGCCACAGAGAACAACAAAGCACAAAGTAATGCTAGCAGAAACATACACTTTAATGCGTCTGGGCACACTTTGAAGCAGCACCGCCGCTAAGATAGAGATAACAGATCAGTGTTGAAATTAAAGGCAACAGATTACCTTTGAAGGTTGTCTTCACAATCTGTCTTCCTTTTGCACATTATTAGCACCACACCGGCTTCATGGTGCAGTTTGTATTCTATGAGTGTGCATATATTTATGTTGTTGATGTGTCAGATGGAGTTCCTGTCCTGGAAGTATGGCTGGGTATTGTTCCAAATTTTTCGATAGTGATACTTAGATACTGGTTCCTGAACAATAGTTTAAAGTGCCCATATTATGAAAAAAACACTTTTTCTGGGATTTGGGGTGTTATTTTGTGTCTCTGGTGCTTCCACACACATATGAACTTTGAAAAAAAAAAACATCCGTGCTGTTTTGAGTGAGATACGGTTTCTGAATGTGTCCTGCCTTCAGTCTCCGGGTGAGCTGTTCAAAATCTGCACGGCTTTCTACGTCACTAGCCGAGACGAGCTGGCTAACCGCAACTGTTAGCATGCTAGCGCTAGCATGCTACCTCATTCTCAATGACAAAGCACTGCTACAACACACACAAGTTCACCATAATCTACAAAATAACTACTTACATGTGCGCCCTCCTTTAGAAGAAGTCTCCCGGTTAATCCTGCCTTGTAACTGACTGAATTTGGAGAAACAGCCTCTCTTTTATGGTCTATGGAGCTAGCTGACATCATCTACTGTCTACATCTGAGCTACTGCGCATGTGTGAGTGCAATCAAAGATAGTACAGAAGAAGAAAAGAGGTCTCACTCTGTAGGTAAAACAGAAACCAGGTGAAAAGAGGAGCTGCAGCAGTGAGAGAGAGCTGTGCAGTACAACAAAAATATGGTGTTTTTTGAAAATGAAACCATGTAAACCTATTCTGGTACAACCTTAAAATACAATTATGAACCTGAAAATGAGCATAATATGGGCGCTTTAAACGATTGTTTTTCCAAATCCCATAACTACTTCAACTAACGCTTCAACAAAGGATGATTACCATCCTTGGAGTTGACAAGTATTTCCTCGATAAATCCCTCTCTTTTCTGAGGAAATTTAATTGCTAAAGAAGGGATTTGGTCAAATGCTCCAAAAAGAGTATGTGAGCCTTGGTGTAAGAATTACTTATTACAAATGTGTTCCCATTATTTTTTTTGTCCGCTTCATATAGTCTCCAATTGTTACTGTTTTGTAGTTCAACATTATATTTTCATCCTTTATGTGTAATTTTTACACATTACGGCACAAATCTTTCTATTGACTTTTCAGCTCCTACTATGTGAGCCCTGTCTCTGTGTAACGTACAGTTTTTCCTGCCAGCCTCTATGACCTGTAACGTTAGACGGCCAATCACAGACTCATCAGATTTAGATCTTGATAGAAGCATGCTGCGTGCTTATTGGCTCACTGACGCTGATGAGATTTACTCCTTAGGTATTGAAATTTGGTATTGAATGAAAAAGCGCTTTTCAATACTCGATACTAAAGGGGCACTTTGGTCGGTGCCTCAAAAGTATTGAATTCTGTACCCAGCCATACCTAAGTACTACTGTTTTTACACCAACCACAAACTTTGTTCTAATCTTAAAATGCTCATATTATGCTCATTTTCAGGTTCATAATTCTATTTAGAGGTTGTAGCAGAATGAGTTTATGTGGTTTCATTTAATGACTAGCAAAAAGAAGGCATAAGGTGCAGAAATGTTTGGTCTGAATCTTGTTTCCTTTGAATCTTGTTTTTTATGCAAATGATGAACACATCAACATCAAATACACAGGGTGTGATTTGCCAGGGGGGAATGCGTGGGATTTCCCCCTTTCTGGTCTACATATCCCTGCCTCTGCTGGATTATTTTTATCCAACAAAATAATCCCCCTCCCTTCCCTCCTTAAAGTGATCAATGCTACTTCACCAATAGACCATATATTATATACCTAAAATAGAAGTTTTTTAAACTAAGTAAAGCACTGTGACGTGAACAGTCTATAGTGCCATAGAACGATAAAATCCGAGCAGCAGCTGCTGGTTGTATTTAGCCTCTACAGAGCTCCGGGACGCCGGCTACCAGCGGCAGTTGTTTAGCCGCCAACAGGGGACTGTGAGCCGGCAACAGGCACCGCCAGATGACGGTCCATTCAATGGCTGTGGTAGTGGAGTTTAGGTAGAAAAGGTGAGCGTCATTGCGGCGATGATAGTTAAGTTTAGGCACCAAAATGACTAGTTAAGTTTAGGAAAAACATCGTGGTTAAAACACTCCCAAGGAACGTGCAAGCATTTCCTGGGGAGAAAGTATTTTGTTTTCGCCGCATAGTGAACGCTTCTCTCTGGCTTGAAAGCCCTGTGTTTTATGTTGACACCACATTGTGCTATTTCATTCTGAGAGTATTTTCCATTGGATATTGAAGTTCACAAATAAGTGTTTTGGAATGGCTGGCCGAGTGGCTCCGCCCTACTGCGCCCTACTATGCTTCGCAAGTACTACTTTGCCCTGCTACACCCCACACTGAACTGCTACAACTATTATTTCTAGTCATAGTTCCACTATCTTTATTGGTACTATAACTGCCACTGTTCATCATTCCAACCACTATAATTATGAATCATATTTCTCTATATGTGTATCAGTGTCTGTGTCCCAACCGGCAGTGACAGATGCCACCCACAAAGGGCCTGGGTCTGTCCAAAGTTTTTCCTCGCCACTTTTGCACCAAATGTTTGCTCAATTGTTGGGTCTTTGTGAGAGTATGGTCTAGAGACCTACTTTAATCTGGAAAGTCGCTTGAGATAACGCTTGTTATGATTTGATACTATCAATAAAATTCAAAAAAAATTTTGATTTGTGCGTGATCAAAAAACATCACCCCCTCTGCTTTTATTCACAAATCGCAAATGCATGCAAATACTCTGATGGCAATAATTATTTCAGAGCGTAAGCAGGTACATTTTTTTGGTTCCTCTTCAAAAAAAAAAAAAAAAAAATGTCTTTGCCTTTTAAAATGAATGCAGTGCCAGGTGTCTTTGATGAGTCTGGGGTTGAGGTGTCCACTTTCTGGGGTAGTTGGTGCAGCGTCAGGCTCTCCTTAATGAATATCTGAACATCTCCGAGCCGTCTACAGTACCAGAAGCAGGTGTGTGGTGAGGAGGCCAAGAGTCCCCTGAAAAACTTCCAACTGTTTCATCAAGTGTTAGCGGACTCTCAACATCTGTTTGATTTCATCAGCAGGGGGCTTGCGTGGGCTTTGAGGTTCCCAGCGCCGGAGCGCTCTGCGTGTCGCTCAGGCAGCTGCACACACACACAGACAGCAAACCGGCGCGTCCTCGCTGCTTCTCTGCTCCGTCTTCGTCTGCTCTAATTGAGTAAATAGCGTTGCTCTAATAAGAATATCTGAGCGTGTTTACATACAGGATCAAAAGTAAACTACTGGGTGTCCAAAAAGTTTCGTATCACAGGGAATGTGACAACGAAACAGCTTTCAAACACTGCTTGTGGGATTTGAACGCACAGTTGCAGCGGGAGATCAGAAGCCCTGGAGCCGCACACCACTCAGCCATTTTGACAGCCAGTGTGTTAGGGGAACATGGTGAACATATGGTCCCACTTATCCATCTGATTCCACACACTTCTGACACCATGTAGAATCCTAAATTGTGTACTTGTAACACAGAAATTAAGACTGGAATTAAGACTGGTTTGCACCAACAAGGATCAAATGAAAGTAATATTAGCAATGTTCTAAGGTTTGTTAATCCAAGATTACTCTTCTAATCACAACACTTAGATTTAAACTCAGACGAACAACTCTAAAGTAACTGTTTAATACCTGACAAAGTTTAGGTTTACACTAGTCTGGCTACACTACAGATGCATTCTAGGATAGGAGAAAAAAAAAACGGTCTGGGTTGTTTGCATTTCTTTAACCCAATCACAATCGTCTTGGGCGGTGCTAAACTCCGGACGCAGCGACGGTGGCTCTGCTAAATAGTCTCAGGAAGGAACTTGTTTTGGTGGCACATTTGTACCCCGCAAAAAAAAATGCCACATAAAATATTAAATTAACTGTTGATGTGAGCTATTTAAATTAGCTGGATACATGGTTAAACCTCATTGGCTCTTACCAGTGTATCATTGTGTGTATTTCGTCCACAGCAATCCCACCAATCGGTCCCAAAACGTCCCAGGTAGAGTAAATGCCCTAAACATTTTTTTGTAAATCTTAACAATCATTAACCAAAATAACCAAGCAGGCCTTCCTTGTTGCACAATCCAAATGTTCTTCAAAACTTGCCATTTTCAGCATGTAGCTTGCAAACTCAGAGGTTGTTGTTGTTGTTGTTGATTTCCATAGCGAAGGGATTTTGAGAACGGCAACACACAGGCTTTATCCTGGAAATGTACTTACGTTGATCCAGATTAGGTTTACACTATTGTACACTGATAAATATCAAATAAAATCAATCACATCTGTGTATTTTCGCAAAAAGCTGCTAAGCAGATATTGGGTGTAGATATATAACTCAAATGACTAACGTAATAACTACAGGCCAGCCTAACTACAAACTACATAATATATAAAATGCAGTCACACTGTTTCCAGGGCCGACATTTAACTTTCTCTCTCATGAGTGAAGGTCATGGTTCGGAATCCATTTATACCAATTGTAATACCCATTGCATCTTGCACAGCTGACTAAACAATTAATGATGAAGCTAGAGCCAACATTTATCAGCAGTACACAAGCTGTGTCCCAATTCAGGAGCTGAATCTTTGAAGTTCACATTTTTAGACTGAATGTTATTTTATAGCCTCCTATAAATGCAGCTATGAAATGTAGTCTTCTCTCTAAGCGAAGAGTCAACTTTTACAGAGCGGTAGCCAATGAGAGGGCAGACTCGCGAACATGCTATGTGATCAAAAGATCGTGATTTTCCTATAGCCTACTTTGTGAAATGTCTCCGTATGACTACAGGGATGCTAACAGCTAGCTCGACAGAGGGTTGTCTAGGAAGTTAGTATACCTGGTGAGTTTTTGTTTTAATGGTAGTGCCACTATAGTAACCTTAGCATTGTAGCGATGACAACTGGCTGGTTGCTAGCAATATAACATTATTCAAATGAAACTAAACGGCAAAGTGTGTGATTGGAGTACAAAACTTACCAAACAGTTGTGTTAGGCCAGATATAAACTGATAGAAAACTTATATCAACACTAGGGTGGCCAGACGTCCCCGGTTTCCAGGGACAGTCCCCGGTTTCGGTGACCTGTCCCTGGCTGGAGCTGTCCCTGGAAATGTCCCCGGTTTTCACTGTGACTGACAGACTCGAAATTGGAATGAAATAGTCGTGCACCCTACACGCACAGGCTCAAGACAGCCAGAGCAAGCCTCTGAGCTCAGAGATGTTCTAGAATGCCCATTTTACGATGGTAAAATTACTGTTTATTTACATGGAGTCTGGTGGGTTTAGCGAACGCAATTTCGTGGACTTTTTATGCTTTAAAAAAGGATCGGTCGCTCTTCTCAAGAAGAATGGCGAAGATGTTGGCTCTCAGTACCTCACCGATGTAGCATGTCGAAGGTAAGTTATTCAGCTAGCTAATATATCACCGTAACTTCGCTCATAAATGATAGATCCAAAGTGCGACTGCTTGGCTTGTGTCATGAGTGACTTTGAGTGTCGTGTCACAGCTAGCAACCGAGCCACATTAGCTAGCTATGTATAACATGTATATGTTTTCATGCTAGTTAATCAAATGCCTTTGTAGCTTCAAACAAGCTGGCGCGAGCAAGATGGCGACCGCCTGTATACGTGAACAGTATTGCTAGTCTTTCTAAACAATATTTTCAAACTTTTGTCCGTACCCTTACAAAGTTCTCAATGCTTCAGTTAACGTGTAGGGAACCTCATTATGCTACCATTGAAGTGTTGTACTATTTTTAGCCTAATTAGCGGTGCAGAAATAGTGACTTGTTTTTACTTTCCAAGTGCCCCGCCCCCCGAATACAAACGTTGGAAAAAAAAAAAAAAGATAATAGGTGATTAACTTACTTAAATAACCCTTATATTGTAGATGTCCTAATTTTTCTTTTGTTTATTTTTAGGTTTGTCAATGTTATTTATAGAGAGCTGTGGGAGGGCTGTGTTGCAGAAATTACAGCGTGGACAAGGTGGCTCCAACACACGGAGAGGGCACTCAGGGTCATGTTGAAAAACTACCCAGTATTGCTTGCCCAGATGGAAAACACAGTGGAAGCAAGGCTAGTAATACATTCCTGTTTCCTAGGTAATCATACTTAATCAATCTCGGTCAACATGAATTCTTATTTGGTTGTTTACATCAAACAGATCAGCAAGTTCTGAAATGATTGGACAAGCCAAGCAGTGCCTTCTCTTCAACACCTTCTCTTCATCATGCTGGTCCAAGACGTCATAGAGGTCTTGAGTTGGCAAGTTTCTATTAAATATAATCTGTCCGATCAGTTTATTTTCAATTTAAGTTGCAGTGTAGTGTACCTGAGTTGAGTCATGTTTTCATTCTTGCAGTCTAAGTCTGAAGCTGCAAGAGAATGGGCTTACCCTGCCAGAGGCCCTCTATGCCTTTGAAACAGCAGTGTTGAGGCTGACAGCCATGGAGATAGAGGTAGGACAGTGTGTGGAGGGCTTCCTAGTTGAAACCAAGAATGGAACCTATCAAAATGTTGAGCTGTTAAGGTTCAGGGACAGCAGATAAGAGTTTTCCAAGTATATATTTAAACAACAAGGATGACATAATTTATTTTTAAGGTGTTAAATTCTGAGACATAATTATTTTTATTTTTTTTCTCCAGTGTGAAGCGGACGCTCTTGCGCAGTGTGACTGCCAGGCTACAGTTCCGATTCAAGGGGGTTGAGACTCATCAGGTGCTCCAGGCTGCAGCAAAACTGGTGGATCTTCGCGAGTGGGCTGCTGACCATCAAGAACTAGCATGCTATGGCAGGGACCACCTTGCCACGGTCTGTGATCACTTTGCTAATGTCCTTGACTGGATAGGATGTGACCGGGACAAAGCCCAGCGTGTGGAGTGGCCTGCTGCTAAGGTGCTGATCAAGTCCTTATCACAGAGCCTACAGAGGAATGCTTGGCAAGACTTTTTCCTGGCTAATGAGCGAAGGAGTAGCTTCCACAATCTCCTCCTCATTGTGGAGCTCATCTTGGTCTTGCCTCTGTCCATAGCACCAGTCAAGAGGGGCTACAGTCCAATGAAGCATACAAAGACTGACTGGAGGAACAGCTTGAGTGTTGAAATGCTGAAGAGCTTGCTCTTCATTAGCTTGGACGGTCCCAACTTGGAGCACTTTGACCCCATGCCAATACTGCCCTACAAAACAAAAAGGCAGTAACTGTATTTTTGGTCAAAAATTAGTTATTATCATTTTCATGACATTCAAGGCATCCTTTGTTATGTGAACATGTTATCTCAAATGTGTGTCGTTTTGGAGAAAAATGGTAGTCGTTTGTACAGTAAATGCAAAAAGCCCTAGTGAAACAAAGCATGAGTACAGTAACATCCATTACTGTATTCTTGTTATGTTTTACCTAACAAAAAATAACCGTGTTGCTGCGCAGTGAAGTTACTGTTTCCATGGTGAACACACACAGCTGAATTTCGCGGCATCCTCACAAGACGGTTTTAACATTTGCAATTTCAACCTTCTAACTTCACACAAATTTAGTTTGAGATGGCACAAAGCCGGGGAAAGCAGATGGTCAAGCTGACGTTGAAAAGAAAATACCCGGAGAAGTAACAGTGACAGATTAAACATTTAGAGGCTAGGCTATCACAATATAAACACCTGTCATAAGAAAGAAGAAGATCACGCTGGCTGCTTGGATGTTATGGTATAGCCTGATGCCTTTTAGAAGTTTTATCACCACCCAGCAAATAAATTGTCCCCATTTGGGCCTACATACAGCTTAGCAATGTGAGACTTTAAGCCATTTAAAAAAATAACATACTTCTTTTACGCTTACCTTATATGGGAGTTCACTTTTATTTCCTTTTATGTTAACAATTTAAATGTTTGTCATTAACTGTTGGAAATAAGGCAACTGAGTTGAAAGAGTTGCATGTACAAAAACTGGGAAAACTATAAGTATGCAAATAGTGAAGAGGTGGCTCATGGAGGCGGACAGGAGTTTCCAGTGAATAAAATGGACCGCTGAGGGAGAAAAGGGAGCGGCTAAGGGGAAGAAAGGAGGAAAAGTGGAATCTCTTGGTAAAATGGATCCCTGTGAAAACCACATTCTCTCCGTGTTGGCAAGCCTATGTTCATTGCAGGAAAAATAATATATACTGCAATAAACATTCATATTTAAAATTACATTTTGGTTATTTTTGCATGTCTCCAGGAGCTCTCTCTTAATTCCTGTACTCCCTTTGCTGTATTGATTAATCCTAATGTATACAATAAATACAGTTTAATGGAAAAGTGCTTTTCCTTATATTTCTTTCAGGGCCAGTAAAAATATAGATGGGGCCAGCAAAACTCTGATCTACTGGCGCCAGGGGCCAGTGGGGATTTTGTTTTTATGTTGAGCCCTGATCTTACTCTTTAACAGAAAGGTCAACCTCCTTAGAAATCCTTTCCATAATGTTGTCAGACACTTATAATAATAATCTGAGCCTGTCAGTGGCAAAACAAGCACTTTTGTGAACGTAAATACAAGCTGGACAACTGACATCCTATTAACTTACATTGTAGCTTGTTTCACCGTTGCCGACTGCAGCGAAAAGCTGTCAGATAAATGTAGTGCAGTAAACATTACAACATTTCCCTCTGAGGTGGAGTACAAGTATGAAGGTAGCAGCAGGGGCGATTCTAGGATCAGACCTTTAGGGGGGCTAAGCCCCTAATGAGAATGTGACACGGATACAGCGCATGCAAAAGTGTTAATCTGCACTATGAAATTACCAACTTCTTCACAACCACACTCCTGCTCTTCCTCTGACAGATAGAGACTCAGCCAAAGGGCCAAAATTATAATGTATTCTCATGTAAACTATTTATGTCAGCACAGACATTTTTGTTAATTGCTTAGCCAGTGTATCCCACCATAATGGTTATTATATTGCCAGATTCCAGACAATCCCCTTATTATATATATATATATATATATATATATATATATATATATATATATATATATATATATATATATATATATATATCCCACTTACAAATATGAATATATTTCTACTGGTATGCTTCCTAGTGACAATATTGCAAAAATATGAAGAAAAAACTATTCCACCTGTGTGTGTAAGGTTATAATTCTGAAGTATAAGATAGTTCAGGCTACAGCACAAATATTTCCATCCATAGATAAGAATAATCAAGTCTAACCTTTGAAGTTCTTTTCAAAGTGCACCAGATTAATGCATTTAAACGTTAAAATAGACAAAGTTTTGTTACAGGGGAGCATGCCCATAGATCCCCCTAGAGCTTGTGCCCCAGTGCAGCTCTAGGTCTAGTGCCCCCCCTGGGGCAGTGTCCCCGTTTTAAGTTTTACAAAGATAAAAACATTACCTTTTTTGGAGGTATTTACGCTTCTGAGCTGAAAATGTCTCAGGTCTCAGAAATCTGGTCACCTGAATCAACACCAACAACTAATTGTCTGCAAAACGTGTACACCGTCGGCATCATGTTGTGGTGACGCAACTCCACAGTTGAAAAACGCAGCCAGTGGAAACGCAGAGCCAGTGGAAACGCGGGTGGACGGGGTGGATTGCTGGGTCCTTAACCACAGGGCTTACAAGCGGGAGAATGGAGTTTGTCTCCCGGAAGAAGTTAAAGGTCCCATGGCATGAGAATTTCACTTTGAGGTTTTTTAACATTAATATGAGTTCCCCCAGCCTGCCTATGGTCCCCCAGTGGCTAGAAATGGCGATAGGTGTAAACCGAGCTCTGGGTATCCTGCTCTGCCTTTGAGAAAATGAAAGCTCAGGTGGACCGATCTGGAATCTGCTCCTTATGAGGTCATAAGGAGCAAGGTTACCTCCCCTTTCTCTGCTTTGCCCGCCCAGAGAATTTGGCCCACCCACGAGAGAGAGACATCATGGATTTCAAACGAGCAAAGTGGCAGTTTGTCAAGGCCACACCCCCACCCTCCAACTTGCCCCCCCCCTCTCTACTCCTCAATAGCTACAGACTCAGAAATGGCACATCCAAAGGAAAGCTCATTGTGGGACTGGCTCTAGTGGCTGTTATCCTGCACCAAGGCTGAATTTTGGGAAAGAGACTTCAGATACAGTATTAGGGGACCACTAAGGTCTATATAAAAGCATCCAAAGAGCACCATGTCATGGGACCTTTAAGGGAAAACAGTGGTGATGGCCAAACGAAGCCTCATTAACTATTTGATGTATTTTCTGAGCCCACTAGCACTTGGTTTAAAGAAAAAGGCTCAAGGAATGGCAATTCAGCGTGCTGTCAACCCTTTGTTGAACAGAGTGCCATCTATTGAATTTAGAAACTAAAGAAAATGGTTCACAAAGATTCATGAATGATGATTTGGCCATCACTAGAAAATACAAGACTTTCACTCAGGAAACCCAGGTGTTCAGTTCCCGGGAGTACTACTTAAGGGGACCGCCGTTTTAACCGTCGTTGCCGCATGACGGTCACCTTTTATCAGCTACACTCAACTGCAACGGCCGCTAAAACGACCGTCAGCTCCTGGTGCTCTGTACCCGGCTTTTCTCGGCTAAATTTGGTCTGGTTGTCAGCGGTCGTACGATATCATACGAACCCAATTTATGAGAATTTGTTTAATTGGGAACTCTTTTTTATTGTTCTAAATTATTTACCTTGATTACTTAGATTACAAGTAACACAAGTACAAGTACAGTTTACAAGAGAAAGTCAGGGTTTCCCCGAGAAAAGTTATTTAGCCCAGAGGCAAGTGTCTTTTTTTCCCCGATGAGAGCCAGCGTGGGGCCAGTCACAGACTAATGTAGAGCCCAATAGCTTGTCTGATAACATAATCATGGATGGAATCGCAAAAATTTGAATTTATAAAAAGCTATAAGACAGATTCCGTAGGGCCACATATTAAGTCAGTGCTAAAAGCTAACTGGAGATTTGAAAATATGACTACGTCTAAGTTTTCAACCGAGCCCCCCCACTGTAACTGTAGTTTTAAAAACTTCTTAACATACATTAAAAGAATTATTGCCAGTGGCTTAGGCCTGGTGGGTGGGCAACTTCACCAGGCTTGCAATACACTGGGGGAAACCTTAAAGTTTATTTCAGAGTCTGGATCCTCTCACACTCTTGAAGACTAAAAGTAGAGGTGCCTTATTTGACGCTAACACAGTGATGGTAAGTTCACCCTCCGTGTATAGTTCCTCCTGTTAACAGAGATGCAGATAGGTGCCATAAAGCCTCAGCAGCTCTACAGTCACACAGGCTGTGTCACCCATCTCTGTGCCTTGAGTGTTGGGACTGAATGGAAACAACAGTAAACCGGCCACTCTTTCCTCTGTTAGCAGTCATCTGTGAAGGTCATACTGCTGCTTTAATCCTATTGGCTCCGTTCAGTGGTGCTCAGTTGGCCTGAGCCTCGCTCTGTTTGTCGATCCCTGAGGCTGGCTTTCTACTGTGTCCTTGGACACTGTGCTCACACTTCACAGCCAACATGACTGCCACGCACACACACATACATACATACATACATACATACATACATACATACATACAGTATGTGTGCATTTTGCTTACACACACATCCAAACACAGATCTGTCATGGCCTTGGGGAGTGAGGAGTGAGAGGTGCGAGCCAGAGGCATTTCTATCTAATACAACTCTAACAGCTACTGTGTTTATTCCTGGATCAATTTAACACCCTCGGCACACTGCTTACCCTCCACCCATCCCTCACCCACTGGGAGTGCTAAGGCAGGAGGGTGGTGGTGGTGTGGAAACACTGAGCATGCTATATAACACATATGGTTGCTTGTTCACCGTGTGTGTGTGTGTGTGTGTGTGTGTGTGTGTGTGTGTGTATGTGTTGCTCCCAAGGGATCAGAGCTGGGGTTTTGATTTCCTCTCACCAAACCCCTCCAAGATTATTGGGTGCTATTCTTATCTCAGCAGTTGGGATAAAGGGAGATTGTTCGCCTTTTGTCCCAACGAGGAGGGTCCTGATTGGTTGTCAGGCTGGATAACACCCCGCTATCACTGCCCCAGGCCTGGCTGAGCATCCATAGCCTCAGACTGTTTCTCTGGATTCATGTGATATGGTCTTCAGCATGGCAGTGCTACTGTAACACTGATACTTGAGTGTGGGGATGTATGCAGCCAATACATTGTGGTGATATTCAATATGACTAATACCCCAATTAATGACGTGTTCAGCGTGTTTCCCCCAGAGTTTTATTCAAGTGTACACTTAAAAAGCCAGAGATGATCCAGGCCTAATTGAAAGCAAGGATAGCTTTTGCTCAACAGCAGCCACACATTAAAAACTCCTGGATAAAAAGGGACCAAAATATTATATTATATATATATTATTATTATAAATATCAAAATATTAGCCCTATAACTCAGAAAATGGTTACTCTCTGAAAAAATAACTCATCATTTTAACCCAACACAAATAACCCAGAAACTTGGTTGAAGAAATAACCCAGGAGTTTTTTAGAGTGCACTGTGACAGTTACAGGACAGTAGTAAAACACTAACATGTCGTGTAACAATAGTAGTTAACAAGTATAGAAGATTCATAAAGTCAGCAAACTAACACAGTAATTTAATTTACACAGCACTATACTATATCTAAAGTGTGCTGACATTAGCCATTATAAGCTACTGTTTATACCAGAACAAATAAGATTGCAGCAGAAAAATCCCTGAGTGTATTATACTACAGTAAGCTACTGCACTTCTAAAACTTTTATACTGGAAATGAACACTAATGGCGGTGATGACCTACGAGTTCTATTTTCTTTTTATGCATTATGTATTTATGTCAGTTTTGCTTTCAGAACAGTCACAATAACACTGAGCAGAGAGTAAAAAACACACACACACACACACACACACACACAGGCTGTATGTAAGTGTAATAGCATGCCTGTTACAGTACAAATGCCAAAATATGACTATTCTGTGTAAACACACACACACACACACACACACACACACACACACACACACATTCCTTCCACTGTGCAGCTCTAGCAAATCCAGATGTGTATGTGGCTGTAAGACAAAGACGGCCTATGAATGGCAGTAGAGATGTGTGTGTGTGTGTGTGTGTGCGTGCGTGTGTGTGCGCGCGTGCGTGCATGCATGCAAATAACTGCGGATACTTCTTTGACAGTTATAGCATACAATGGCTGTGGTCTTCAAACTGCAGTAAAGTTACTTTAAAAAACTATTCAGGAGGGTGTGTGTGTGTGTGTGTGTGTGTGTGTGTGTGTGTGTGTGTGTGTGTGTGGGTGTGTGTGTGTGCGTGATTCTGTTGAGGTTTGAAGGTGTGTCAGGACCCTTTTAATGACTTTTCTGCTGGTGTACAGACTGTACAGAGCCATGTGGAGGTCGGAGCTTCACTCTGCAAAGTTCTGAGCTCAAAACGGTGGGGAAGAGAAGAGAATGATTGAAAGAGAGGAAAAATAGGTCACAGCTGTTCTCTATCTTTCCCCAGCACACCCCCACTCCAAGCACTCCAGCCAACCCCACCCCATCCCATCTCCTCAGCAATCCCACTACCCCAACACACACACACACACACACACACTCACCCCAATTGGAACAGTCTGCGGAGCCCCAGACCTCACGTTTCATGTGTTTATTTTCTGGGTGCAGGGGGAAAAGGGAAAAAAAAGAAACTCCACATTCCATAAGACACATGATCTGCTGGTCAAAAGAGGAGGAGGAGGAGGAGGAGGAGGAAGGATTTTAGATGGGTCATTAGATGTTTATCAGTGCAGTACTGTCTGCATAGATGGAAAACAGTGGTACCAAGTGGAATTGTTTAACTACATTTACATGAGCTCAGCTCAACTAAAACTGAGGCAAGCCGGTTTGCTTTGCACATCAGAAAACAAGATGCTGATCTTATAACCTTTAATATGTGTATAGGTCTATTCAACCCCTATACAAATGAAAAAATGGAAATGTACCCTCAATCCAGAGTCTTAGAAGCACATCTTTAGCACATTCTTTAATCTCTGTATGGCCAGTATACCTATAGAGGTGAGTTGTGTATTCAGGATGTATTTAGCCTAGCTTGGCACAACTACTGGAAGCAGGGGGAAACTGCTAGCCCTGTTCCATTGAAGGGATACGGATTCATTCATCCGATTTACATCGGATGATGTTATATGAAACATATAATGTGTGGTCTACATGTGATACTGAGCCGCCCTCTATACTTCACGCCCACTTACTCAGGCCACGCCCCCTTTTATAACTAATGACCCATTTGATGTAGACTATTGTGTGAGGTACCATTGAACTCAGCAAATAGTTCCTTTTTAATTGGTGATGGTTTGCCCCGCCCCATATGCTTCAGCCACGCCACCTTTAATAACTAACGACTTGTTTATTGTACATTATTGCGTGAGGTATCATTGAACTCAACGGAGTTCTGTTTTCATTGGTCATGGTTTGGCCCGCTCCCTATGCTTTAGCCACGCCCCCTTTCACAGCTAATGAACTGTATCACGTAGAGTCTTGCGTAAGGTATCATTGAACTCAGCAAGGAGTTCCCTTTACATTGGTTACGATTTGCAGTGTCTGAGTGCCGCACAAATGCACGGTCACAAGGAGCAGTGTCCTCCAGTAACCCCGATGCGCGCAGAGGCGCGAGGGCCTGTCCAACGCTGCTTGCAGCTTTAATTGTATTTTGAGGTTGTACCAGAAAAGGTTTACGTGGTTTCATTTTCAAAAAACACCATATTTGTGTTGTACTGCACATTGCTGCAGATCCTCTTTTCACCCTGTGTGTTCAGGTCTCTGTTTTAGCTACAGAGTGAGGCATCGCACTTCTGTCCCATCTTTTTGGGAGGCGCACATGCGCAGTAACTAGGTAAGGATCACATCAGATAGCTGTTTTTTCTACAATTTCATTTAGTACAAGGCAGGATTAGCCGGGAGACTTCTTCTAAACGAGGGTGCACTTCCAACTTTGCGTGGAATACCTGCAGAACAGGGACATGTAAGTAGTTATTTTGTAGATTATGGTGAAGTAGTGTGTGTTGTAGCAGTGTTTTGCCATTGAGCACGAGCTAGCATGCTAGCGCTAGCATGCTACGGCCACCTCGTCTCGGCTACTAACGTAGAAAGTCCTGCAGATTTTGAACAGCTCACCCGGACACTGACGGCAGAAGACATTCAGAAACCCGTATCTAACTCAAAACAGCATGGATGTTTTTTTTTCCAAGTTTGTATGCGTGTGGAAGCACCAGAGACACAAAATAACACCCCAAATCCCAGAAAAAGTGTTTTTTTCATAATATGGGCACTTTAAGCTACAAGCTACAATGTAAGTTAATAGGGCAATTGTCCAGCTTGTATTTATGTTCCGTCCTTGTTACAACCCTTTGTGTAAATTGACAGACAGTTTAACTCCTCCTCTAGTCACCACACTGGACGAAGGTGAATCGTTTACTTCTTTAATGATGACCAAAGGTAGGGTAAAACTGAAAATGAAGAAATACATAAATGAGTACTAAATCCTCCCATTGAGTCTGTTCACATGTTTTAAACAATACTCGTACAAATAACTTGTTATTTTACACAATAAAATGGCTATTTAAAGGTTTTTAGTCATAACTTAACTCAGACTATTCTGTTTATATCACAACCGGCATAAGTGAACACCCGGAAATTTATACAACAATTTTAACATTACATCTCATCTTACATGAAAATATTCCTCTGCATAAATAGATGACATGTTAAAGAACATTTACATACCGACGATGCTCGTTTATAGCTTGAAGGTGAGCAGATGGCCTTAGATTGATTCACAAATACAAGACAATAGGCTCGTTCGAGATGAGCAAGCTCTGCGCAGAATCGATCACCGACGATCGCCGCCCAATGCATGCCGGTTAGATTTGTGTCTGACTTGATCCCGACTTGCTCTGACGTCATGCACACGTGGGCAACAATAATCTCACGAGACCAAGGTGGCCGCAGTTCTGAGACGCAGGTAGCGCAGTTGCTTTTCACCAACTGCAAGAGCCAGGCGGACGCAGGTGGACCCACTGCATGCTGGGAAACGCCGGCCTCTCAGCTGATCGAACAGCTGATTGGTTCAGAATCGACTCAACATGATGACGTTTTATGTAAACTTTTTATTGATTTTGAATCGGAGGGATTTTAACTGCGATTTGTCTGATTTAAAAGCTTATTCTGTACAGAACACATGTAGTGAGGCTTATAGTTATGTTTAGAAGTCAGAGAGACTAAATCTGTTCAGATGACAGATCATCTACAGTCTGTTGTTAATTAAAAACAGCAACAGATCACATGTAGAGAACTTTGACAGCTACTCTGTCATAATAAAATCAACTGGAGACTGTGTAGGAGCTGATATATGGGTCTGATAACATTTTATTAAATCAGAATCAAACCACAGTGTTTGTGTCACTTCCTGTTCAGCCTGAATGCTGCTGGAATCAGCTGGAAAACTGTCCGACTTGAGAGCGGACTTTTGTCACCGCCCCCGGCTGCTGCCGCCTGCTCTCGTCTACTTTACAGGCGAGGCGCAGTTCATCTCGAACAAGCCTAATGCTGTCTGGAGACATTCCTGAGCGCTTCCTGATGACATCATTAAAGGAAGCCGCAGAACAAACGTGACTGCAATTTCTTTTAAGTATACCACTAGGGGGAGACAACGAATAACAATACAGAACAGAACACACCCCGTCTGGTGTCCCTGGATACCATTACTTAATATACCATACATGTCTGAAAACGCGGTCGTAATCTAGTCTTCGGATGGTAAAAGGAGGACCAACTCTGTAACTGGCCTCAGGAACCCCGTCTGCGTGCGCTACCTTCACTTCCACTTTGCGGACTCTACCGTCCTTGCTGGGAAACACTTCTGCGATACGCCCTATAGGCCATGTGTTTCTTTTGACTTGATTGTCCTTGATGAGCACTAAACTCCCTTTAGTGAGATTTGGCTTGTCAGACTGCCACTTTCTTCTTGTCTGCAGAGTGGACAGGTATTGTTTCCTCCATCTGTCCCAGAAGGTGTTAGCAAGACTTTGTACCTGTCTCCACTGACGTTTGTACAAGTCTTTGCCATCAAAGTCGCCTGGAGGAGCAAGAGAGGGACCAGTTTTTTGTGTTAACAGAGTTGCAGGGGTGAGTATAAATGGGTCATCTGGGTCTGTAGACACTGGTACAAGCGGTCTGGAATTTACAATGGCCGTCACTTCAGCCGTCAGAGTGACTAGGACCTCATGGGTGATTTTTGAAGACCCAAGTTGTAAGAACATAGAGTCCAAGATCTTGCGTGTCAGCCCTATCATCCTTTCCCAGGCCCCGCCCATATGGGAGGCATGAGGGGGGTTAAACTCCCACACGCAACCTTGATCTGTAAGGAACCTCTCCACTTTACCACTGATGTTGGAAGGGATCAGTAGCTCATGACAGGCTCCAACAAAGTTAGTGCCCCTGTCTGAGCGTAGTTGTTTAACCGGTCCACGTATGGCGATGAACCTTCTCAAGGCACTGATAAAGGAAGAAGTGTCCATAGATTCGATGATTTCGATGTGGATGGCACGAACGCTTTGACAGCAGAACAAGACTGCCCATCTTTTGCTGTCTGCGTGACCTCCTCGCGTGCGTTGTGAAGAGACTGACCATGGTCCAAAGACATCAAGTCCGACGTACAAAAACGGAGGATCCGTGTTGAGGCGACAGTCAGGTAAGTCAGCCATTTTCTGAGTTTCGCAGGTGCGTCGGAGTCTACGACAGGGGACACATCTGAAAATAAGACTGTTCACACACCTTTTTCCACGATGTCTATGTCCTGTTCCGGATTCACTAGTTCAAAGGTGGTCTGCTTGTTAAGCGTTTGCTCGGGCTGTGACAGGAGAGCTGGACCTGTGAGCCACATGGTGTCTTTGAGGCGTGCTGCTGAGATGAATCTCGTTGCATGGTCAGCAGGATTGTTGTCTGTTGATACAAAGTGCCACTGTGTGGGGCTGGAGAACCTTCTTATCCGCTGCACTCTGTTGTTCACGAAGACATAGAATCAACGCTTTTCATTGTGGATGTAGCCCAACACTACCTTACTATCTGTGAAGTAGCTGATGTCATCTATCTGAATGTCCAGTTCAGCAGTAATGAACTCTGCGATGTCCACTGCTAACACGGCAGCACATAGTTCCAACCGCGGGATAGTGAACTCTGGTCGAGGGGCTAGTTTTGCTTTGCCTAGAACAAAGCTTATGTGGCAGCTTCCATCTTGATCAAAGAGCTTTAAGTAAGCCACAGCTGCTACTGACTTGACTGATGCATCCGAAAAAATGCAGAGTTCTCTGCGTTGGGCTGTGGGTGGGGAGACCTGTGTATAGGACCTAGGTATCTGTAGGTTTCTGAGTTCTTGGAGTGATTCTCTCCATGCTGTCCATAGCTGCTCTTTCTCGGCAGGCAGCGGTGCATCCCAGTCGTGACAGTCAACTGTTAATTCCCGAAGTATGGTTTTCCCCTGCAACAACATTGGGGCGACGAATCCTAAGGGGTCATACAGGCTGTTAATGGTTGACAGAACTCCACGTCACGTAAAGGGTTTGTGTTCTTCAGACACCTGAAATGTGAATGTGTCGTTCTTCAGGTCCCAACTGACACCCAAACTTCGCTGCATGGGGAGATCGTTGGCTCCCAGATCTAGATCCTTTAGGTCGCTGGCATGGTTGTCTGAGGGAAAGGCTGCCATGACTTCTGCATTGTTTGACGCAATCTTATGCAGCCTTAGGTTGGAGCATGCCAGCATCTGTTGTGTCCTTTTGAGTAGATCAATGGCAGCTGAAGCTGAAGTTAGAGATTTTAATGCATCATCTACGTAGAAGTTCCTCTCCACGAATTTTCTAGCATCTTCTCCAAAGGTCTCCTCTCCCTCTTGCGCAGTCTTTCTCAGTCCAAAGATAGCTACGGCCGGTGAAGGACTGTTACCAAAAACATGCACGCGCATTTTATATTCCTTAATGTCTCTGTTAAAGTCATTGTCTTGATACCACAGAAAACGTAAGAAGTTTCGGTGGTCTGGTCTGACAAGGAAGCAGTGGAACATCTGCTGGATGTCCGCTGTGACGGCAACAGAGTCCTGGCGGAAACGAAGGAGCACACCTAGGAGGTTATTGTTAAGGTCTGGACCAGTCAGGAGGACATCGTTAAGAGAGACGCCATTGTGCTTAGCACTTGAGTCGAAGACTGCTCTGATCTGTCCAGGTTTCTTAGGGTGATACACTCCAAAAATAGGTAGATACCAGCACTCCTCCTCAGGTTCGAGTGGGGGTGCTTCTTCCGCATGTTCATTCTGAAATATCTTTTGCATAAATGCAAAGAAGTGTTCTTTCAGCTCTGGTTTCCTGTTGAAGGAGCGCTGCAGTGATCTGAAACGGTTAAGGGCTTGAGCCTTGTTGTTGGGCAGGCGAAGTCTCTGTGCCTTGAAGGGTAAGGGAGCCGTCCAACTGTTGTCTTTATCTTTGTAAAACCCTCGTTCCATGATGTTCAGAAACGCCAGGTCTTCAAATGAAGGTGCAATTTTGTCGTCGTCTTTGGATCTCTGAAACACAGTGCATCCTATGTGGTCTTTGCTGATGAGAGACCCAGTGTTGTCATGCGTTTCTTTCACAAAGTAGCGGTTGGGACATGGCTTGAAGAGGGATGCTCGTCCATTTTCCAGTGTGTTAGTGTAGAAGGTGCTTACTGTGTCTGGTTTGTGGACCTCACCAAGACAGACACTGCCCACTATAACCCAGCCCAAGTCGAGCTTTTGTGTGTATGGAGAGTCGTGTGGGCCGTTAATTTGTTTACGCACCTTATGGACTCTGATGAGGTCTCTGCCAAGCAGCAACATTATGGGTGCCTGGGGATGTAAAGCTGGAATCTGTTTTGCGATACATTTTAAGTGTGTGTGTTGAACAGCTACCTCTGCAGTGGGAATTTCAGATCGGTTGTTGGGGATTTGGTTGCACTCTATCAGAGGAGGGAGAGAGAGAGTGACTTCTTCATTCAAAGATTGTACCTGGAACCCATGCGCTCTTCTCCCTGACTTCTCCACTACTCCCGCACATGTCCTGAGGGAATATGGAGAACGGTCACCTTTAACATTGAAGAGCTCGAAGAATTCTGATCTTACCAGGGACCGGTTACTCTGTTCATCTAGTATGGCGTACAGCTTGACTGCTCTATCCTGTTGGCCGGTAGGGAAGACTCTGACCAAACAAATCTTAGAACAGGATCTTCCAGTCGTGTCCCCACCACAAATTTCTGTACACTTTGATGTCACTGCAACGCTTGGACCGACACTCTCATCCTCCCCGCCATGCTTGTGTGCAAGTTTTAAGGTTTTGGTGGACCATGGAGCGGGCCCTGGATGTAGAACCGAATGGTGTCTTTCGTTGTCACACTCTGTGCATCTAACATTCTTTGCACAGTTCTTCGCGAGATGAGATGTTGACGCACAACAATGGAAACAGATGCCACTTTGTTTCAGAAAGGCTTTTCTCTCCTCAAGGGGTCTCTCTCTGAACGCACGGCATTTGTAAAGGGGGTGGGGCTTCTTATGAATAGGACATGTTTCTGCTGGGTCTTCTATCTTTGTGTGTGTAGGGTCAGCTGGTGTAACTGTGGCCGATGAGATGTCAGTCTTATGGACTGATACAGGTGTACGGTATCTCATGTTTTTATGAGTATGTTTGTCTGTCTTGCTCTGATCTCCAGTACAGGGAACAAACATGAAACTTGGGTCGTTGCGTGTCCTTGCTTGCTGGGAGACAAAGTCGACAAAGAAAAAGAAGGGGGGGAAGGCAACTCTGTAGTTATCTTTGTACTTAGAGCCTTGTGTCATCCATCTTTCTTGCAAAGGAAACGGTAGCTTCTGTACGATGTTGCTTATGTCGCGTGCGGTGTCTAGATATGTAAGGCCTGGGAGTTCACCTTCCGATTTTACAGCTTGTAGCTCTGTCAGCAAGTCTGCCAGCTCCCTGAGTTTCTGATTGTCTTTGTTTGAAATCCTTGGGAAGTTATCTAGTCTCTTCCATAGTGCGTCCTCAATGACTTTGGGCGCACCGTAGCACTCTTCTAGTCTCTCCCACACGATTAACAGCCCTTTTCCTGGGTCGTTGACATGTACAGATCTCAAGCTTTTCGCGTGTTCTGCTGATTCGGGACCTAGCCACTTTACTAACAAGTCTATTTCTTCTTTTGCGGTCAGATTAAGGCCTCTGACAGTGTTCAGGAAAGATGCTCTCCATGCCCTGTAATTTCCAGGCTTATCGTCAAACTTCAACAGTCCTGTTGAAACAATCTCTCGTCTGGCAAGGAAGCTTACGAAGTCTGTCACATTTTTATTTTCATTAGATGAACCACATCGTCTCGTTGTTCGCTATGGAGGGCCCTACTAGGCGGGTAGTGGCGGCCGTCATAAGCCCCTATGTGACTCTCACGATATGTTTTTTGGTGGTTATTCATAAGTGTGGCTAATAGCAGGTGATAGCTGTCATATATTTTGTGGACCCGGTGCTCAATGTGTTTTCCGTCTCCTGTTGGTGTGTGTGCGGGTTCTTGCTTATCGTGGGAGAACATTTTTGAGAACGGTGTGGTTCAATCTGTGGGTCTTCATTCCTTTCGGGCATGATCTGCTTGGGTTGATAAGAGAGTGCTGTAGGCGCTTGCGGAGGGGGTGTTTGCTGAGGTTGGGTCGTAGTGGGGGAACCCTGTAGTTGCGCCCCTGGCTTTAGACCGCTGTCCAATATACTATGTTTTTGTACATACTCTTCCGTCATTTGCATGGCGTTGTGAGATCGCTGCTCTGATCCACACCTTAACCTTGGGGCAATGCCCATCACTCTGCTTTAGCTAAGGCCGCAGCTGCTGTCTTTTCTGCATTCAGTTTATCCAATGATGCCTCCAATTGTGCTTTTTGAATTTTGATTTGCATTTCTTTTTCAGCGTATGCTACTTTTGCTCTGGCTGCTTCCGCTTCTGCGCATGCCATGGCTGCGGCTGCACTAGATCTGCTAGAGCGGCTGGATGTGTGGAAAGCTTGAGATCTGGTTTTCCATGAGTCGATTGATTGTGTATCCTCTTGGAACATTGTGTGTGCTGGCTACCTTTATTCCAGCGGTACAGAGTGCGGTGGTCCAGGTCTGCTGTAGATCAGCTCGCTTATGAGCCGTCGTTTTACTGTTCCGTCCTTGTTACAACCCTTTGTGTAAATTGACAGACAGTTTAACTCCTCCTCTAGTCACCACACTGGACGAAGGTGAATCGTTTACTTCTTTAATGATGACCAAAGGTAGGGTAAAACTGAAAATGAAGAAATACATAAATGAGTACTAAATCCTCCCATTGAGTCTGTTCACATGTTTTAAACAATACTCGTACAAATAACTTGTTATTTTACACAATAAAATGGCTATTTAAAGGTTTTTAGTCATAACTTAACTCAGACTATTCTGTTTATATCACAACCGGCATAAGTTAACACCCGGAAATTTATACAACAATTTTAACATTACATCTTATCTTACATGAAAATATTCCTCTGCATAGATAGATGACATGTTGAAGAACATTTACATACCGACGATGCTTGTTTATAGCTTGAAGGTGAGCAGATGGCCTTAGATTGATTCACAAATACAAGACAATAGGCTCGTTCGAGATGAACTGCGCCTCGCCTGTAAAGTAGATGAGAGCAGGCGGCAGCAGCCGGGGGCGGTGACAAAAGTCCGCTCTCAAGTCGGACAGTTTTCCAGCTGATTCCAGCAGCATTCAGGCTGAACAGGTGACACAAACACTGTGGTTCGATTCCGATTTAATAAAATGTTATCAGACCCATATATCAGCTCCTAGTCAGTCTCCAGTTGATTTTATTATGACAGAGTAGCAGTCAAAATTCTCTACATGTGATCTGTTGCTGTTTTTAATTAACAACAGACTGTAGATGATCTGTCATCTGAACAGATTTAGTCTCTCTGACTTCTAAACATAACTATAAGCCTCACTACATGTGTTCTGTACAGAATAAGCTTTTAAATCAGACAAATTGCACTTAAAATCCCTCCAATTCAAAATCAATAAAAAAGTTTACATAAAACGTCATCATGTTAAGTCGATTCTGAACCAATCAGCTGTTCGATAAGATGAGAGGCCGGCGTTTCCCAGCATGCAGTGGGTCCACTTGCGTCCGCCTGGCTCTTGCAGTTGGTGAAAAGCAACTGCGCTACCTGCGTCTCAGAACTGCGGCCGCCTTGGTCTCGTGAGATTATCGTTGCCCACGTGTGCATGACGTCAGAGCAAGTCGGGATCAAGTCGGACACAAATCTAACCGGCATGCATTGGGCGGCAATCGCCGGTGATCGATTCTGCACAGATCTGGCTCATCTTTAACGAGCCTAATGCTGTCTGGAGACATTCCTGAGCGCTTCCTGATGACATCATTAAAGGAAGCCGCAGAACAAACGTGACTGCAATTTCTTTTAGTATACCACTAGGGGGAGACAACGAGTAACAATACAGAACAGAACAATTTACCTTAACAAAAGTGCAGTTTTTGCCACTGACAGGCTCAGATTAATATTCTAAGTGTCTGACAATATTATGGAAAGGATCCCTTCAGAGATAGACCTTTAAAACCTCTTTGAGACCTTTCTGTTTAACCAGAACCAGCTCTGTAGTCGCTAGCGCTAAACCCACCAGACTCCATTTAAAAAAGCAATTCTTTTAGCGTGTATAGAGCCAACATATTTTCACATGTAAATCGGTAAACTATGTGTTTATTTCAACGAAAGCCAGCGATGGTTGGAAAAGTGGAAAGACGACCCAAAATTTTTATTCTGATGGCAACCCCAAGGTTAGCATAGACAATTAGCCCACTCGCCGCAGAACAAAATGTCTGCTACAGCGTATGCAAAGGCACCCAACCTGGCCCCGACAAAAGGAGCAGGTCTCAGACACAGCAGGGGAGAAGTATGGCCTCCCAGTGACCTGACAAACATGACGCGCCCTGATGTAAGTAGCAACATTCCGTTTCAACCGAGGCCAAAAACAATACTGTAAAATACAGTGGCACAACTTTTTAACGTACACATGTTCCACCAAAACAAGTTCCTTCCCGAGGCTATTTTGCGGCCAGCGCTAAGCTCCGCCCAAGACGATTGTGATTGGTTTATAGAAGAAATAAACCAGAGCCCATTTTTCTCCCATTCAGGAATACTGTGTGGACTCGACAGACACTCGAGTGCTGTGGATGAAGGTCTGGTAATGCGAGACTAGTGCCCCCCCTCCAACCACCACCCCCACACTCTCTCCCCTTCCACCAAAATATGGGTCCTCTGCTCCTCTACTGGGGACACTGGCTAACTGTTTATCTGGGATTTGATAGGAGGGCTGTTTGTCTTTCCATCTGTCACCATGTTCTCTCTCTGCCCCTTTGCTCACTTGAATTCATATGTGTATTATATGTATATATGCATGTATTTTTGACATACTGAATGTATTATAGCTATTGCAGTAGTTTCTACCCCAGAATGGTCTCATGAGTCAAACAAATCATCCTTGAATAAGACCCTGGATTCCTGCCAGCTCAAGGGCGGCTGCTGTTGCTCACCCTGACCTTTGACCTTTCTGTGGAGGAAAAAGAAAAAGAAAAATATGAATTCCCATGCAGGGACCACTGGTAAAACATGTATTCAGATATTCTAATTGGGTAGAAGAAGTAATACAACATTGTAAAATTACAAGTTAAAAATTACACATTAAAAATCTAACTTAGGTGAAAAAAATATGCAGTCGGAATGGCTATGTTATAGAAATGGACTATTATTACTGATGCATTAATGTGTGGAATGTTATTCTACATTGTGAATAGTAACTAAAACAGTTTGTAGTAGAGTAAAAAGTATATTTCCTTCTGAAATGTAAATGGAGTAAAACATAAAGTACAATAAAATGAAAATACAAGTACCTCAAAATTGTATTTAAAGCAACTCTAATCAATATTTTCAACAGGGGGTCCTCAGAGTTGCTGCAGGGGGGGGGGGGCAACCAAATTATTGTTTTAAAGTTTATATATATATATCTCTGAAAATTAACATTAACATGAATCAAACATTATTTGTAAAGATACATTTTTTTAATTTACACATTGATGATAGGCTTACTGGCCTATAGGTAATGTAGCCATCCAGATACAGTTAAGCTTAAGGATTCACCGTTCCACATTTTGACATTATGTATAAATATATGAATATGTCACCAATTATTATTTTAATAGCTTAGTGTGATGGTTGGAGTCGGCTGGCTGTGAGATTTTGTTTTTGTTTTCTAGTTTCCTAGTTCTATTTCATTCCACTGTCAGTTTCCTCTGTTGGCCCTGCCTCTCTCTGTGTCTCCTGTGTTTTCCCCTCCTCGCGCCTGCTCCTGCCAACTCACTACACACACCTGCTCGTCATTTCACCATCACCTCTCCCGCCATGCACACCTGCCAGCCATTTACAATCAAGCTCAGTATATGAACCCCGGATCCACTCATCACCTTCGCTTGATCGTTGCTACAGCTGTCCTGGTGACACGCAATACAAGCTCTCTAAAATTCTTTGTACTTACCTGTCCTTGTCTGTTGCTAAGTTTGTCTGTGTTTCTCCCCTGCAGTCATCTCCTCCATACCTCTCATTTACCTCCAGTCAGCTGGCTTCACCATTCGGTCCCCTCCTCACGGCTCCCTGCTCCACCCTGCCTCTGCTTCAGCTCCGACCTGCCTCCGCTCCTGCTTCCAGCCATCCCCTCCTCGACTCCCATATTCCCCAGACTCCAGTGCCTCCTACTTGGCTTTCCCGGCCCCGGTTTCCCCACGCTCCCCTAGCTCCCTCACCATCTTATCCCCAGCTAGCTCCCTCACCATCCTACCTCAGTCCCAGAGCCCTCACTCCTACCCTTGGCGTCCACCTCCCTACTCTTCCCTCTTTTTCCCCAATAAACTTGTTTTTGCTGAGCGTTTGGGTCCGTTCTGTCTCCCTCACAACAGAACGATCAAGCCAAACATGGACCCAGCAGGCTCTTCCTCCCACTCCAGCCATTCAATATCCCCACCTCAGGAATTGTCGTTTGCCGTGGCCTCCCAGAGAGCGTTGCTCAGCAATTACATCCATGACCGAGTCGCTTCACTTCCTGACCGAGGAGGTCCGGCATCTAGGCTCTCAGTCCCGTCACCCCGATTTTTAAGGCTGTATATACGACCCAGCACACAGAGATACCACTCAGGACACAGATAAACAGTTCAAGTATTTTAATAGGCGTAAATACTCAGAGGAGATTAACAACTGAGGCTGAGCTTGGAATTTCTGGGAATGGACTGAAGCTTGAGGGGATCAGGCATTGGCAGATCCGAAGGAGTTCCAAAGTTCAATCCAGGCGAAGCAGGTGGGTATGTCTGAGTGGCGTGAGGCAGGCAGCACGGCAGGTAACCAGCGGGATCACAAGAGTTTGCTAGAAAAACCGAGCAGGGATACTGAGCCAAGTTACCACATAGGAGTATGTAATGATCTAGCGCTGAAGAGGTGTATAAATACAGCCCGGGTATAAATACTGCAGGTGTAAATCGTTGAATGTGCATCAGCTGTGCCGGCAACAGAGCAGGGATGAATGGCCACACCTCTTGACCTAGTTCCTCTTGACATGCCCCCTGCCACTTCCAGGTGGAGACAAACGGCACAGACAGACACGCAGGGGAAAAAGGAGACACAAACACACAGGAAGCTGGCCCACAACTTTTTTTTTTTTTTTTTTTTTTTTTCCAGTAATCCCTCTGTCTGCTGTTTCCGCATTGGCTCCGCTCGCTGTCGCCTCTTCTCCCCTCAAGTCCCCAGTCTCAATGAGCTCATCGAGACCGCCATTGATATAGATAATCGCCTTTGGGAAAGCGAGAGGGAACCTGCGCCCCGCGGTCAAGTCCCCCTTCTTCAACTGCAACTGGGCCGTGCCCACCTTTCCCCTGAGGAAAGCGAACGCTGCCATCTTGCGGGCGTGTGCATGTATTGTGGTAACCCAAGAAGTGTCGGCTTGCCAGTAGTTATGGGGACACTGGCGAGCCAAACCACTCCCCATTCCCGTCTCCAAGAACTTTTTAGCCCTTGAAATCGCCAAACAGCTCTATTCCGTGCGTTCCCCTCGACACGCCCCTTTGCGCCACCGGTCTTGACGGCCAACCCCTGCCTACTATAACTCACCGCTTCCTCACCTCTGGTAACCATTATCAGACCATTTCTTTCCACCTCATCCCCTCTCCTGCTAACCCTGTTGTTCTTGGTCTCCCCTGGCTTGTCACTCACAAACCCAACGTGGACTGGGCGCGGGGGAAGATCAGGAATTGGAGTAATCACTGTCATGCATCCTGCCTGTTGTCAGCGCCTGCCCCCGTAAGCCCACCCAATCCACTGTTCCCCCGGCTTCCCTAGATCTAACTCTAGTTCACCCCGAGTATCATGACTTAGCCCTGGTTTTTAGTAAGGATCAGGCATCAGTCCTTACCGCCCCTACTGCTCCATAACCCTCCTCCCGGACACACCGCTCCCGTCCAGCCGCCTTTTCAACCTGTTGCGTCCCGAAGGAGAGGCTATGGAGCAGTACATCAAAGACTCTCTAGTTGCCGGCATCATTCGTCCCTCCTCGTCTCCTCTAGGCGCTGGATTCTTTTTTGTGGCTAAGAAAGATACGTCCCTCCGCCCTTTCATCGATTACCGGGGGCTCAACGCAATAACCATTACAAACAAGTACCCGCTCCCCTTAATGGATTCAGTGTTCGAGTCCCTCTCCCAGTCTGCAATATTCATGAAGCTAGACCTTAGAAACGCCTACCATCTTGTGCGGATCGAGGAGGGGAATGGAAAACAGCCTTTAACACTCAGTTAGGCCACTACGAGTACTTGGTGATGCCTTTTGGCCCACCATGTAGAAAGACTGCCGGGACTTTGTGCCAGCTTGTGAGGTGTGCGCCCGTGCCAAGGCCTCCTGCCATGGTCCCACATCGCCTTGGATTTTGTCACCAGTCTGCCCATCTCCAACGGCAATGCGACCATACTCACCGTTGAATCTGTTCTCCAAGTCTGTCCACTTCATCCCCCTACCCAAGCTGCCTACTTCCATGGAGACTGGCCGCTTACTTCTTACGTCTTTCGCCTTCACGGTATCCCCCAAGATATTGTCTCCGACTGGGGACCCCAGTTCACGTCACAAGTCTGGAAGTCCTTCTGCCAAGCCCTCGGTGCCACAGTCAGTTTGTCGTCAGGCTACCACCCCCAGACTAACTGACAGACGGATCGGGCGAACCAGGACCTGGGGGCAGCCATCTACAATCAAGCTCAGTATGAACCCCGGATCCACTCATCATCTTCACTTGATCGTTGCTTCAGCCGTCCTGGTGACACGCAATACAAGCTCTCTAAAATTCTTTGTACTTACCTGTCCTTGTCTGTTGCTAACTTTGTCTGTGTTTCTCCCCTGCAGTCATCTCCTCCATACCTCTCAGTTACCTCCAGTCAGCTGGCTTCACCATTCGTTCCCCTCCTCACGGCTCCCTGCTCCACCCTGCCTCCGCTTCAGCTCTGACCTGCCTCCGCTCCTACTTCCAGCCATCCCCTCCTCGACTCCCATATTCCCCAGACTCCAGTGCCTCCTCCTCGGCTTTCCCGGCTCCGGTTTCCCCACGCTCCCTCACCATCTTATCCCCAGCTAGCTCTCTTGCCATCCTATCCCAGCAAGCTCCCTCACCATCCTACCTCAGTCCCAGAGCCCTCACTCCTACCCTTGGCGTCTGCCTCCCCACTCCTCCCTCTTTCCTGTTTTTCCCCAATAAACCTTTTTTTGTTTGGGTCCGTTCTGTCTCCCTCACAACAGCTTAGTATTGTATGCACCATAAAAAGGTATATCTGAAGGCTCTAGGCAGCAGTTATTGTAGGCCCAATTTTTATATGCAGCTCAATTTTATACATTATATATAGAAAGGGGTCCTTGCTCTGTCTCTTTTTTTAACTGAGGGGGTCCTTGGCCTAAAAAACGTTGAAGGCCCCTGGTATAAACAATTAATCAATTGCTATATGTAATATGAAAGGAGTCACTTCTAGGGACGAACCCACCTTTGAAATGTTTAGGCTTCTTTTTGCTCCTCGTTTTGTTTTTCACGGCACAATTTTGAGCCGTAATGTTCAGTCTCACCGCCTTCATGAACCCCGTTTCAAGCAATGTTACATTTTGTGCCAAGGCTTTGAAGCGTGCGTCGAGAAATCCTGAAAGTTTTCCCCTAGAGAAGGGAGCTGGTGCCCGCTAGAGGGGCGCGGGAAATCGTTAACATGATCCTGTTTAAATCGGTCGAAAATAACTATAAATGGAGACTGATCTTGCTCAACTGGAGGCTCTCCTTCCACCCCCACACACACATGACCGTTGGATTAAAGAGGTGCTCGACAATTTGAAGCTTGAGAAGCTCAGATCTTCTCTGAAAGACTCTATCTCGACATTCCTAGAGATATGGAACCTTTTCCTAGAACTCGTTGACTCCCTCAGCTGTTCTCCTGACTTGGAGGACTGAGCTCCTTCTGGACTGCTCCATTTGACGCCAGCTGCTGCGCCCCCACCTTTTTTTTTTTTTTCTCTCCTCTCTCTCGCTCTTTTCAATTTGTCTACCGAATCACCTGTGTATTGTGGTACATGCGCATGAGCGTCTCTCTCTCAGTTTGTTTTGGAAACAGAGAGACAGGTATGAGTATCGCGCTTATAAATGTAAATCCAATGTTGATGCACTATGCCATGACTATGGTCTGGAGGAGTGATGAGGGACAGATGTGTTGTCTGAGAAGAGCGTGTGTGGAACTGATGCAGTTCCTGTCACAATGTTGTGTGTAGTCCGCTACATTAGCAATCATTTGGAGTCGTGTTTCTGTCCATCAGATGATATTTATTACGGGGTGTCTATTTGCACCCCCGGTACGAATAGCCTCGGCCACACAACTGAGCTATGTTACAATGTGACGTAACTACAAAAACACGTTGCTCGCGTGCACCGAAATCGTGGCGGACGTTCATCTTCCATGACAGCAGAAAGGGCATATTAGGAAAGTTTTGTCTCTAAAGTTTATAACAATTGAATTTCTAGCGGAAAATGGATACTACAGTTTCAGTGAAAGCATACAACCGCTATTTTTTGTATACAGTATGGTTACCTAGCAACCGAGGCTTGAAGACACCAAGTGGTAAACAGTTGTATAACATTCTGTAAGAACTGCTAGGTGAGTGGTTAGAACCCTGAGCTTTGGTCTGGGAGTCTGGAGTTTGATTCCCTGGTGAGGTGATCTTGTTTTTTTTATTTTGGATTGGATAATTTGCATGCAATTGCGCAAGTCAGGGCCCGCAAACGGGAATTTTTTTTTGCAGGTTGGTAGGGGAAGACTCATGAATATGCCTGCTCTGGTTGGGTTGGTTAGGTTTAGGCAAGAGGAGTGGGATTGGTTATGGTTAGGGTAAGAATGTCATGTCAATGTTTTCACCATTACTTTTTCTTGTTGTGCTTTTCTTTGCCGTTGGATTTGCTTTTGGAAAGCTAACATTAGGGCTGTCCTTGACTAAAGAAATTCTTAGTCGACTAACACTTATACGATTAGTTGATTTAATTGACAGAACTGTGCGCTTTGAGAGGTGGTTAAGACTAGAAAAGCCCAATATAAATGTAGTTAATTAACCATCTGTAAAACTGAGTTTCTCCACAATTAATCCTGCAAAAGCACCACTTTAAATCTTGTGTTTACCATAAATGTGCTCAGAAGTTTCTTGGAAATAAGTAATTAAGCATGAATAAAAAATCTTAGTCGACTAAGACCAAAACGACCAATTAGTCGACTAATCGACTAAGAGGTGGCAGCCCTAGCTAACATGCAAATATATTTGATAGCATTAATCACTCTAATGCAGAAAAGTAACTATTTTATGGTCCACACATACTGTACAAAGACATGCATCAGCTGGTATTCTAATGGCAATGTTTATCTGGAGTCTTGTGCATGCTTATGTAGTGGAGAGACGAGAAAACAGGAAATTGGTAGCGTCTCATTCCCTTCTGCCAAGCTTCAACTGCTAATTGAGCATATGCTCCCCCCCATAGTACCTCATTAGAGAGGGAGATAGGGGGGAGAAACAGGGACAGAGGCTGAGGAGAGAGACGGAGGAAGAAGATGAAGAAGTGATTGAAAGTCAGAGGGAAAGGAAGATGAAAATAAATGATGGCAGGAGAAAGAAATGAGAGACAGAGATGTGAAATTGCCCTCAGGTGGTGAACTCTGCTGTGACTGTGAAGCCCTGTGGCGTTGGCGAGAATTCCCTTCCTCGAGTCAAGCTGACAGCCATTCCTGTCAGAGAACCACAGGCTATGACACACACACACACACACACAATTCAGCAAATGCAAGCCCTTTTTTCTCACACACAAGAGTATTGCACCTAAAAATGTCCTGCATGTCTTCCCCCTCTCTCTCCCTTTCATTGCTTTCCTATCATTAAAGGCGGAAATGCCCAAAAAATAATCTTAAAAAAACACCTTTTCAAGCGATTCCACTGTTGCAGACTTATTTCCAATATCGGAATGAAATCCTGAGAGTCTTGCTAGAGTTGGGGCACTCCCGTTGTCTCAATGATTTGACCGGGACAGTCCCAATTTTAAGTTCCTTGGCCCGAGTCCTGACAAAAGCCTGTCGGAACGCTAAAATATCTCGGTTTACACCAACCACTATGTAATTGTCCCGGTTAAATGGTTAAAATTCTGTCAGCTAAACGGTGTAAAAGTGTGACTATATTGTAGAGGATTCCAACAGCGGGGACGTACACCAGCCTGCCGCTAAAGCTATGAGCTAAAAGACACAAACTAGCACTTGGTCACTGCTGTTGTCAGCGTTTACTTAAAACTGGTAAAACTCGTGGTGCATTCATAGTTATTGTAAAATACCCTTTTCTCATCAGTTTTTGTCGTTTAACAGCAATTTACTGGTGAAAGAAGTTATTGTTAAGTTATTAAATTTTTAATAAATCATTTAAATTCACCCCTTTTTTTGTGCTGATCCAAAAATGGATCCGATTTGTGACTCATAATCGTGATCCGATCCAACTGAGTTTTATGATCTGTTCACTTCAATTCATGAATATTAACTGAGCTACCCCATTATGTTGTGAGCAGTAGGCCTACGTGTGCTGTTGGCAAAATTTTGTCTAATCTGTCTGTGTCTATGTCTGACCTGGGCTGGCGCATGTTCATGTTAACAATCGTGTGCGTGCACGAGCACTAAGGTCACGCGCAAAGTTTCCCAGTTTTAGTTCCGGAAAATCTGGTCACCCCAGTGTAAGGTGGTCATAAAACTCAGTCCCAGTCAGTCTTTTTTCCAACAAAATCAAACATGTTTGATATTATCCTAAGTTTTAAGTCTTGATTGTGAAGTTAAATAATGTGAACATTGTCAACAACCAATGGGTGCGTTCCCTCCAGCACCAAACAGGAAGCAGCAAACAGCTAGAGCCAGTGTTGTTTATGGTTGCTAGAGCTAAGCTAAACGCTATAGAGGGAAAGTCACAGATTTTCAACCCTTCTGAAGCGAGTCATCCAACGGGAGTTTTACAGGCGAATAAATGCAGACCTCCGGGTACTGGAGACATTCACCTGCAAACTTTGAAGTTACCAGCTAACGCGAGTGGTAGCTGGATAGCTTGGTTGGTTAAATTGTAGTCTTGCAATGTGTGACTTAAAGGTCCCCAGTCTTTAAAGTGCCCATATTATGAAAAAAAGACTTTATTTCTGGGATTTGGGGTGTTCTTTTGTGTCTCTGGTGCTTCTACACACATACAAACTTTGAAAAAAATTCATCCATGCTGTTTTGAGTGAGATACGGTTCCTGAATGTGTCCTGCCTTCAGTCTCCTGGTGAGCTGTTCAAAATTGAGGTCACAGTCCGAAATGAGCTGGCTAACCACAACCGTTAGCTCGTAGCATTAACGTGCTAACGCTAATGCTAGCATGCTACGTCGTTCTCAATAGCAAAGCACTGCTACAACACACACAAGTTCACCATAATCTACAAAAGAACTACTTACCTGTGCACCCTCATTTAAGTCTCCCAGCTAATCCTGCCTTGTAACTGACCAAAGTTGGAGCTGAGCATGTGCGAGTGCAATCAAAGATAGTACAGAAGAAGAAGATGAAAAGTAGGGCTGCCACCTCTTAGTCGATTAGTCGGCTAATCGGTCGTTTTGGACTTATTCGACTAAGATTTCTTTAGTCGATTAGTCATTTTTTTATGCTTATTCATGCTTAATTACTTATTTCCAAGAAACATCTGAGCACATTTATGGTAAACACAAGATTTAAAGTGGTGCTTTTGGAGGACTAATTGTGGAGAAACTCAGTTTTACAGATGGTTAATTAACTACATTTATATTGTGCTTTTCTAGTCTTAACCACCTCTCAAAGCGCACAGCTCTGTCAATTAAATCAACTAATCGATTAGTCGACAAAATCGTATAAGTGTTAGTCGACTAAGAATTTCTTTAGTTGAGGACAGCCCTAATGAAAAGAGGTCTCACTCTGTAGCTAAAACAGAAACCAGGTGAAAAGAGGATCTGCAGCAGTGAGAGAGAGCTGTGCAGTACAACAAAAATATGGTGTTTTTTGAAAATTAAACCATGTAAACCTATTCTGGTACAACCTTAAAATACAGTTATGAACCTGAAAATGAGCATAATATGGGTGCTTTAAAAGGTCCTATGACATGCTGCTTTTTGGATGCTTTTATATAGACCTTAGTGGTCCCCTAATACTGTATCTGAAGTCTCTTTCCCAAAATTCAGCCTTGGTGCAGAATTACAGCCACTCGAGCCAGTCCCACCTTGAGCTTTACTTAGGATGTGCCATTTGTCTGTAGCTTTAAATGCTATTGAGGAGGAGAGAGGGGCCACTTTGCTCGTTTGAAAGCCATGATGTCTCTCTCTCATGGGCGGCCCATATTCTCTGGGCGGGCAAAGCAGAGAAAGGGGAGGTAACCTTGCTCCTTATGACCTCATGAGGAGAAGATTCCAGATCGGTCCATCTGAGCTTTCATTTTCTCAAAGGCAGAGCAGAATACCCAGGTCACGGTTTACACCTATTGCTATTTCTAGCCACTGGGGGACCATAGGCTGGCTGGGGGAACTCATATTAATGTCAGAAAACCTCATAAAGTGAAATTTTCATGCCATGGGACCTTTAATGTTAGATGTGAGATGATTGTCTTCATGTGTGAGATGGTGTCAGACTTTAGTCTTTTCAAAGTCTGTTCAGCGTCTGCTAGTGTATGGTAGGCATCATCTGCATGTGTACATTTCATTGACAGTATATGATAAGGCAAGAACTTGTTTCACTTTAAATATATATTAATATATACCAAATAATATAACCAGTTCAAATGAAATTACGACATGTAAAATTGGCAAACACTAAAATGAGTGGAGCCCACCTCATTGCCAGTATATACAAACCGAGCCCTGCAGGATTTTAAATACCTGCGCTAACGAGGTCTCAAAACTCCCTAACATCCCTTTACACAGAGTGCCACCACATCCTCAGTCACCTGTCTCTCCTCTGTTGTGTTTTTGCGTCTTCATTGTCCTCTCTGTAATGTTCTGGCTGCCTTGTGCGATTTAACCAAATCTGATGCAAAGTAGAAGTTTCTACAGAAGCCTCTCTATCTCCCTCGCTATCTCTCCTCCAACCCTGTTTTGAAAGGCGTGCCAAAGCTGATCTGAAGGCTCTCAAATTGATACTTAAATCTCCCCAAATCATAGAAGGCTCAGGACGAAGAATTTTTAATCTCCACCCACCCGCAGGCCAGAGCTCTGCCATAACAAACATATCTCTCTTTCTCTCTCTCACTGCCTGTCTGTGACTCTCATCTCGTATCTTTGGTCTGTCGCCGTGGATTTATTTTGTCATAATAACATCCAATGTGTCTCAGCAAGCATTTTGAGGACGACAGTGTGCAGGAGCGAGCCAAGATCGACATCGGTTAACATAAGCAAAAAGTTCTCAGTAAGTGATGTGATGGCTAAGTAAAAGAGTCGGTTTAATAGATGGGTATCCTTGTGCCAACGCTGAAAGTAATGAAACACACTGGACTTCAGTGCTAACAGAAAGCTACATGTGTAAGGACAGCCCGGTCTCATGGCAGTTCGTGTAAATGTGACGTTATTGTAATCTATTGATACGTGTTCACAGAGACGTTTTTGTCGGTTTTTACGTGGCGGACAACACAAAAATGTGAAGTAATGTATTTCATTGGGAAGCATATTTTGTGGCCACAGCACGAAAATGGTAGGGAGTAATATAAAAAGCCGAAAATCCGCGTAGGGAAGTTGGTCGGGGTGGTGGATGGGTCAAACAACACAGGACTTTCACCCGGGTGAGCGGGGATCGCGTCCCGCGTGCTGCGCTTTGTTTGGCGTTTTGTCCCGCGTGTTACTGTGGCGCATCTCCCGGCATTTAAGGCGCCTTTTCCCCATAAGGTTTTTCCTAAACCCAACCTCCGCCATCCCGTTTTTGTGGCGCCTCCCCAGCGGGCCGCCTCGCGGCTTATGGAGCGTCCTTTCCCTGAGAAAATAACGTGACATTTACACGTAAAAAACGAGAAAAACGTCTCCGTGAACATGTATCAATAGATTAAGAATAACGTTGATATTTACACAAAATGCTGTGAGACCGAGTTGGTAAGGACAGCAGCCGTGGCTCATAGTTTCGGCGTCTAGTGTATATCTGCCATATGATACGCACAAACTCTAACACAGTTGCAAAGTCGAGTGAATGAATTTCTGAAAATAATTACCTCTTCTGAAGAGTCCATCATTTTTAAATCGGCGGTGCGCGATCACGGAAGGCTTGTATCATGTGGACACGCCGACAGCATTGTTGTCATTACTTTGAATTCCTCACTGGGGGCAGCAGAAACTACGCACTATAGCTTTAAAGGAATACTCAATGCATGCACTGAGACAAAAATGCGTTTGCCCATCTATACAATACGCTGAATAACCCTATTTCAACAAACGGTGGCATATTCCTTTAAGTACAGTGCTTGTGTAAATGTACTTAGTTACATTCCACCACTGCTGATGTCCTTTGTGACAATGCAAGCTTTGATATTGTAGCAATATTTACATGAAAGATGTGGAAGAGTGGAAATCGTCTTAACTGCTGGAGCGTTTCACTTCTCTCTTAGTGTCACCCCTCCCTGCTTCAAATGGCATTTAGTCCCACGGCATGTCTGCATGTGCCCGCACTCTAATTGGTCTGTAGCATCTGTCCTCACACACACACACACACGCACACACACACACACACACTCACAAATACACACTCTCAAACAAACATTCACACAACTCTAATGCTGCGTCTGTCAGCAAAACAAGGAGGAAAGCACAAAAAGCTTGCCAGGATTCCACTTTTGTGATGTAATGTGTACAATGTTTGTGTGTGTATATACACACACATCATTAACACATAAAAGCTGGGTGTTTATGATAGAAACACAAAATTAGTAATAAACGGTTTATGCGGTTTTAAAAAGGGAAGGAGTAAACATCTTTTTTCACCATTTCACCGGTTTGAGTTCTGCAAGACAAGTACACAGTGGATTTTTTTAAAGCCAACACTGGTGGAACATCTTTGATGACACACAGTGACCTAATACTCCAGGGTGGAATGTTCGCACAGCTTAATGCCACATTTTGTTTTGCACATGGATATTAAAAGCATATTTGGTGCTGCTTGTTTTTACATCGGCTATAAAAAAAAAAAAAAAAAAAAAAAAAAAAAAAAGACGCTCTCGCGACTTCCCCGGGGGCTGCTGGCAAGTTGACTTGCTCGGAAAGGATCAAGCATGACAAAAAAAATAAAGGGATGAGGAGTTCCTTTAATCTGAGTTTTAGGAGACGGGGTAGGAGAGAAAGCAAGAGGGGGTAAGAAGAGAAGGAGCCAACAACAAAGAGAGAAAATGACGAGGGGAGACAAAACAAGAGAATAACAAAGGGGGGAATATGTAACCGTTCTAAACACGGTGTGGAGAAACACTCAAATGTAAGCGCGTTCATTCAAAGACAGGACGCACGCAGAGTGCAAACACACTAATAATACACGCCACACATGCCCTCCCTCCATCTGCTCATCCAAACCAAAAATAAATGAATTTATTCCTCTTCAGAGTGACTTGGAGTTGTTTTTCTTTCATTAAGCGGCTCCAAATACTGTTTTTGCCCGTGATAATATTAGAATAGAACAGTTTTTTCTTGGTGCACCACGGTGTTCATTAAAACCCAACCCCCCCCCCCCATCCCTTCTTCCTCCTGTCTCTCCCACCCAGCCGGCGCCCCTGAGCAGCAGCATATTGATTCTACTTGTGAACTCCCCTCAAAAGAGGGACACTGACAGGCGTCAGCAGTGATGGCGATCAAAGCGACAGAGGCGACATCCAGCAGCATCCAGTCAGTGCGCGCGGTTGGAGGGCAGACAAACGTGCTGCCGTGCTCGATCTGGCGCTCTTTACTCTGCCTGTCTGTGCTGTCACTTACAGCCAGCAGCTGGCACCGTGATATAGTCTACTCTACATCCTTTTTTGAGTGTACCTAAGTCGTTTGTGTTGCTGAATTCAAATGCACAAAATACTCGATCGTATCTCAGATCGCTTTCGCACCTATAGTTCGGTAGCCTAGAAATCTAGACGCACCCTAGTCAACATGGCATCATGACTTTGCGTAAATATACACGCCACTTTCGTAAAGCCAAATGGCGTGGTATTGTACGCATTTTCAGCTATCCACGTGTATGCCTACGCTGTATACAGCTGATGTAAACATACCCACCACATGGCCTCGCCACGTTGCGTGTTATCGCGAGAACGCGACGTACTATCGCGAGAACAACGTCACACAGCTGTTAAAAAAAAAAATATTGGTTGATGGTAAAATGGTTGGGTTTAGGAAAAGAACACAGGGAAAGGCTTTAGTAACAAAACAGTGACAAAAACATGGAAAATAATGACAAAAACACGCTTAGGAAAACAAATGGTTGGGTTTAGGAAAGAAACATTGGGTAAGGCTTATTAAAAAAAAACATTTAAAAAAAAAAAAACGCTGAAAAATCGCCACACGCGGTCCTGTGTTTTACCCATCGGCCACCCCAACATACTTCCTTACTCAATCCCCCTGTTCCTTTATACTACTCGCTATGGCGGAAATTGACTCACAATGTAGGTCAATGGCGGCCAATTTGCGTTGATATACACGCAAAAATGCGATTATGCGTCTTGATAACACGCAAAAACGGAATACAAATTGGCGTTTCATGAGATCAGTCTGCCCTAGTGGCAGGAAATTATTTTCCAGCTGGGGGGTCTAGGCACTCTCCGTTGGAGCTGGAAAAACCAAACTCTGGTCAAAACTTGATTTTTATTTAATTTTGTAACGTTTGTGTATGGATGGATCTTGACCTGTTTGTACAGTGTGCAGGTAACTGCTACGGATGGTCTTTCTTTTCAGGTTTTAATTTTCCTCATGTTGTTGTCCTGTTGAATAGTAAGACCAGTTTGTCTTTTTTTTTGAGTCGGTGGACGGGCTTATGGCTGCTGCTGCTGGGAACAGTGGTCTTGTGGAAGACTTGGAGTTAAGCTTTTCTTTGAGAAAAGAACAAAGAACGGCACTAAAGTCATTCTTAAAAAAGGAAGATGTGTTCGGAGTTTTGCCAACCGGATACGGCAAAAGTTTAATCTACCAACTAGCTTCTCTTCCTTCTTTGTTGCTCTGCCTGGTTGTAGCGCTATCCTATTACGTGCAGAGGGAATTTGAAAGACAACCGTTTATCCCGCCCCTCGGATTGAGCCCTGCCAACGGTGAGTTCCCAAACCCAACGTCTTGATGTGGGTCTGGCTTGTCAGGCTAATAGTTCGGTAGACTCAGTGTGATTCGGGGCGACGTTGTGAAACAATCCGATCAGGATTGTTTTTGTGCTTTGAGTCCTATCATCTACTGGCTCGACCTCTGGGAGTAGATTCTGAAGGCAGTGGCGACATCTCGGACAACACAAGCGGCACGAAGCGGGGTTCAGTTCACAATGTTCTAAAGGTTTAATGAGAAACTCAAGGATATACATATTCTCAAACAACAATCGCTCCATTCATATAGATGACATGCAGTTGAGATAAGAGAGTCGGGATGGGCGGAAAGATTGTCTCAAGGTCTGTTCACACGGATAGGAAAACAGTGCTGCAATTTAGGATAGAAAATAAAACGGATGAGAACTACTTTCTTCAGACTTCTCACAGAATGGAATGTAACATTCTTCACAACAGGGGTGTAATTGCAACATTATTGCATTTTTTTCCCACTTTGTCCGGTTTGCTTTTAGACCGCACTTTTTGAACGCACCAAATACCAGCCTGGCACGGACGGGGGCCGAGGCACGCTTTGCAGCTCGGGTGGAGATCCGACGGCAGGATGTAGCCGGTAGTCCGGCAGCTGGTACAAAGGGCGAACACCGCTGGACTTTGAAGTCTTCATACTGATTGTCGCTGAAGAAAAAAGAGAGAGAGGTCCGTGCAGGGCACAAGAATGGCAAATTAAATCTTTATGACTGCTAATGGCGAGGGATAAACCCAATAGCAACAGCTCTTAGAGGGCGAAGCCTATACGAAATAGAACAAATGTCAGAGTCGAAACGGTCATTTGGTCAGTTGGTTATTGAAACAGAATATCTGAGTGAAACTCGCTGACACTTGGTGGTCTCAGAAATAATGGAGCAACACAAAAATGATAACGTCATGGGGTTTCTGGTTTTGCTTTAGCGTTTTCTAATATGTTTAGAAGGTGGCAAAACGAGAAACGAGCAGCTGACAGACAGCGAGTGGAGGGTAAGGATAAGAGAGAGATGATGACGTGTTGTCACACAGATGATGTGTCGTTGTAATAGGTTATGGATTTGAAAGTTATCCTCTCTCAAATAAGGTAGAAATCATGTAGAATTGTTTTTTTTTTGGTTCACTTCTTATATTTGGGTCGGATTGCGTTTTCACCTAAAGTGAACCGAACCCCTAGCGCACTTGGAAGCGAACCGAGACCCCCGTTTTCAAGTGGACCGAAGTTTGGTTGTTTCGGATGAGCTTTTATACCCGAAATGAACCCGACTATCCGACTAAACGCTCCGGGTGGTCTTAAACACACCAAACAGCTCAGGTGTGAACGCAACATTAGTTCACAGTCAAATGGCATTTAGTCCCACGGCATGTCTGCATGTGCCCGCACTCTAATTGGTCTGTAGCATCTGTCCTCTCACACACACTCACAAATACACACTCTCAAACTAACATACACACAAGTCTAATGCTGCGTCTGTCAGCAAAACAAGGAGGAAGACACAAAAAGCTTGCCAGAATCCCACTTTTGTGGTGTAATCTATCTATCTATAAATTGCAGGAACGTCTGTCTGTCAGTGTGTGTGTGTGTGTGTTGGTACATGTGTATTAGCAGGACAATTGGTCAGAATACACACCACACTAGAAGGACATTTTGTATTAACAGGACAGGAGCAGTGTCCTGCTAATGTTGAAAAAATTCTTAAGATGTAGAAGTGTTATAAATCTAGATTTAAAAGTTGTGTTAATTTCTAAAAAAATTCATTCATAACAGGGTAATAACAAAGTTCATATTTTACTCATTTTTAAAGAGGATCAGAATACAAACAATTCATTGGTTTTGATATTCTGTTAGTTTTGTGCATTAGAAATAAACTCTCATTGAGTGTTCGTCCCTTCATTTTAGACTTCCAAAGAGATTGGCTGCTGCTGACGTGGACGATTGCAGTTCCTTTGCAGTCATCATACCAGAGGTAATTTTGATCTCCAATGACTTTACTGTAGACGTATGAACTCATGAGAATAATATTAAGTAGTATTGAGACACACAGGTCCTGTGTAATCCTCACCACGTAAGGTTCAGACATTAGCAGGTCTGTTAGTTTTGCCGTGTCAGGCGTGATTTGGTGCTACTTAAGAACCACTTTTACTGGTTCAGAGCTGGTGCTTTGGTGGTCGAAAAACAAAGAACCGATTTGAAACTAGGCTCCAACTAGGAACCAACACCGGCTCTTTCTTGGTTGTGTCGTTTGTTTTTGAATCATTTATCATACTGTGTACTGTTGAGAATAGATTTTTATACACCATGTATATTTTTTCCTCTGAACTATACTTTTTTTTTACTATGCAAAAAGTAATAAATCAAAATTTAAAAGTTTAATTTCTAAACAATTTCATTTATAACAGGGTAATAACAAAGTTCATCTTTTACTCATTTTCAAAGAGTAGAATACAAACAATTCATTGGTTTTGATATTCTACACCACACAAGTGTCAGTTTTTTATTTCTTAATTCTTATCTTTTGATTACACTGTTTTTTTGGTCAACAGGACTGTGATCATGATCTTGTCCCTGAAGAAATGTCAAGTTTAGAAAAATGTGTCACATGTGGAGGACCCTTTTTACCTCTGAAATGGTCAGGTGTGACGTGTAAAGGTAATCTTTTGAGAATGGAAGGAGCGGGGTCCATCCATATCTTTTGAACATGATGCCACAGGAACACTCTTTAAAAATGGTTCCATGTGTAACTCTGCTATATGTTCAAGATGAGCCATTTACAGCCGCACTTACTTTTTAAGTACTTACCATGACATTATTAACTATCTTTTATTTATTCTTAATTTTCTCTGTCTAGTTTGCCACAAGTCCTGGCACAAAAAGTGTTATGTTAAGCACAAGGTGAACATCACTGAACCTCTGCCAGTGGTAAGTGTTTTAGTCAAATTATTCTCCGTGAAATGCGTTCCAAGTACACAAAATATAAATGTATTTTTTTAATCATTATCAGGTCTGTGAAGAACAAAGTTCAAGTCAGGTGGGATCATCAGAAGAGGAATATGTGCCTGATTCCACAGCTGATTCAAACAGCTCAAGGGACGGCATAGCAGTGCCTTTAAAAATCAGTCGCAGACACTTAGAATTACAGAATTTTGAGGTGTCCACGCAAGTCTGCTTCAAAAAAGAAAAGACACCACCAAGAAAGTTTGGTAGGAAGACAGAGAGTCAGTTTCTGAAGCTGCAGAATCATTATCTGAAGATGCAATCAGCGCAAGTCAGCTTGAAATATCAGGAGTTACTGCCAAAGTAGGAAATGCTGATGCTGAAGGCATAATTGTTGATGATAGCGCTGATGCTGGGGCTGAACAGGTCTCAAACACATCATCCTCTCTCAAAAATAAAACTTACTGCTACATTTGTGGAAAACTACAGACAAAGTTTACACGTCACCTAAAACGTCACGAGAAAACACATGCAGATGTTGTTAAAGTTTTAAGTCTTCCCAAGAAGTCCAAACAGCGCCAGAAAATGCTTATAAAGCTACGCAACAAGGGAAACCACATCCATAACTTAAAGGTCATAGGGAGTTGGATCCCTAAAACTAAGACGCACAGCAAAGACAAAATACAATGCAAAAGACTATATTCACTGCATGTACTGCCAGGCATTATATCTCCGAAGAGATCTGTGGCGACATGTTAAAAAATGTTCTTCAAAACCGGTAGAAGCCAATTCAGAGATTGGAAGAAAAAAGGTCTTGTCTTTGGCCTCTATGAATGAGTCAGCTCTGTGCCAGAAAGTATCCCCAGGCGTTTGGAAGATGTTAGCTGTCATGAAAGATGATGAGATAACTGCTACTGTGCGAAGTGACTATTCTATTCTTCAGCTGGCCCAGTCATTTTTTAACAAACATGGACAGGATCCCACCAAATACGACTATATTCGCCAGACACTCAGAGAAAGTGGAAGACTTCTGCTTACGCTTCGTAAGGAATTCTCAATACATACTCTTGAGGATGCTGTGAGACCTGCAAATTTTGATGTGGTGATCAAAGCTGTCAAGAAAGCGTCTGGGTACGATGACGAAAAGCACTGCTACCGTACTCCAAGCCTTGCATTAAAGTTGGGTCACTCACTGCAGAAAGTGAGTGACATTTTACATTGCAGAGCACTGATGGCACAAGACAGTAACCTGATAAAGTCAACCCAGTTTCAAAACCCTCTATGCTACAAAGTGGTCTGAACTCATCTCCCACACCGCTTTAATGAGCGCCACTTTAACAAGCCTTCCACTCTTCCTTTTACGGAAGATGTTCAGCGTCTTCATAGACATCTGGAGAAGACCACAGTTCACCAAAATCATATAGTGAACTTTGTAAAGCCACAATGGCAAATGTAATACTTTTTAACAGGAGAAGAGGGGGAGAAATTTCAAAGATGACGCTGAATGGCTTTCTGGAGAGAGACACAAGTGCCCTGCACAAGGATGTCGCTTTTGGACTGACACAATTTGAACTTCATCTTTGTCAACACAGTTGTGTTGAATTAAGGGGTAGAAGAGGCCGGAAAGTTGCAGTGTTACTTTCACCAGACATGGTGAAGGCCATAACACGCCTAATAGAGAAAAGAAAAGACTGTGGTGTTCTGGCAGAAAACCTGTTCCTGTTTGCCAGACCTCATTGTCTGACTCCCTACAGAGGACAGGACTGTTTGAGGCTCTATGCGAGTGAATGTGGGGCTGAAAACCCTGAGCTCCTCAGGTCGACGCTATTACGCTAACATGTTGCAACTTTGTCACAGATCTTGAACCTCAAGGATAATGAGTTAGACCAGGTCGCTGACTTCCTTGGCCATGATATGATATTACCGACTTCCAGAGGCTACTACCCAGCTGGCCAAAATCTCCAAACTACTGCTTGCCATGGAGAAAGGGTCTCTCAGAAGCCTTCAAGGCAAAACACTTGAGGAGATTGAAATCGAAGGTAATGCCATTTAAAGTTTTTTTTAAGAAAATGGAACACACATTGTATGTAGGCAATCTACAGCACTTGAATCTCATTATTCATCAAGGTAATATCATTTATTTTCTTTCTTTTATTTTCTCTATCTTTAGATAACCTACAGTTGACCGATTCCAGTGCTGAGAGTGAGGTCGATGCTGAGAGTGAGGTCGATGAAGGAAATCTCACATATCCACAGACTGGTAAGTACAGTGCAATTTCTTTTTTTTCTTCTTGAATTTGTTTTATTTATGAAATCACATGACTAATGTTAAACTTTATTACAGATTCTGCAGAGATGAAAAGAACGACGAAACCTGTTGAGGAAGCTCCAGGCACGTATTTATTATCACCAGATGGTTAGACTTTTAACAGTGTAACTACTTGCTATGATGTATCCCTAACCAATTGTAATTTCACTGTCAAGTCAGTAACTGTGTAATCTCTTACGGTTTTCTTGTATTTCAGACAAAATTTGAGAGGATGTTAATTTGTGTCTGAAATACAAGAAAACAGTAAGGGCCTTATCGACTTAGGTCCCAGATAGCAATTGACTGCTCACGCAAACAGACTGCATGTACAGTTGGTTTGAATTTTACAGGTGGTCTGATATGAAGTCACATGCAAAGATGGCGAAGGGTGTAGTATGCCAATTTGATTTTTGAACGTTTCCTTTTTTATTCTGCGAAGAGTTTGGACGAAAGCAGACTGACTGCACGCGCCAAATGAAATTCAGTCCCATGGTATTACAAGTTTCTCACAACACAGGATATCTCATTATTAGGAGAAACAAGATACAGGAGTGTTAACATTACCTTTGTCTAATTTGCACATGGCAAGTTAACCAAACTCACTGTAAAACTTCTACTCTTGTTATTTGTGTGTATGTATTTAATGGAGTATATTACATTTGATTACAGGTTCTGCAGGACTGCTGATTGCTAGGCAACCTGTCGAGGAACCTCCAGGCATGTCTGCGCCATTATCACAAGGTTAGCCCTTGTCCTGAGTCTACTAACATGTCACCTTTTTTTGATTGCTTTTAGGTTATGAAATAATGCACAGTGCATTCAGACCTCCTCCACTTGTTTCAATTTAGTTGTCACAGCAACAATTGAGATAAATGGGAGTCACGTGACCTAAATTTCAAGTGATGTGGATGTAGAGTACAGTAGTAGAAGCTTTAAATGATGACCAGGACACTATTTTCAATCTAACAATTTACTCATTAAAACGTTGCAGTGTAACAATAAACATCACCTACTACAGAGACTTGGCTCTTCTTCCACTTCAAAATAAAAGCACTTCCTATCAAATAATTCACGATGAATTAACTTATAAGCAAATAATGTTTTTAGCCCTTCAACTGTTTATTTCTCAATCACTGTAAATAATGTAAATATGTTAACTTAAACCATATTTGAACTTTTCAACAGATTTTAAAGTACACACAAATCCAACTTGAACTGTATTTAAATGTATTTAAATTAAACATTTCTCCACATCCTCCCCCTGATGAACAAGTGTTTATCACTAATTAGCCCATATTTAACAAATCTCTAAAGGATACATCAGCATCATCAAAGGATCAGGATCAGCAACAGGTCTCCTTAACACACTGCCTGTGAAGGTACGAACAGTACAGGAACATACGAGTCCATCTCTACCAGGAAACGGCTCAGTTATCCTGCCCAACTTCCAAGTCTGCCTGGGAATGTTGCCCCCTTTGATCAAGATGACATCTTCCATTTTCAGCATGTGAGCTGACTCCAAGTCTATCAGAAAGTCCTTTCGTCAGCAGTTCCAGAAACTAGTTGACAGCTTCTGCAGATATCTCCATCTCATGTCCTCTCTGCTCACACTTGTGGCATGAGATTGCGGTAGCAAAGTCTTTCGTGGTAAGGACACAAGTCTTTTCCCCATCTGAAAGTGAGAAGGTTTGAGTGCCTGGAGCACTGATGCATCGCTACTGACATCAGCATGGCCTCCACTTCTGTAAGCGTGATTGTAATCTCCTTGAAGTTTAGTGAACTTCTCCCCAGGATCCTCTTCTCCCAGAAGCCGGCCCACCAAGCAGCTCTTTAAAACAATAAACTTCCAGATGATCCCCTTGTCAGTGAAGGACTTTGTAAGCTTTGATCCTTTGAGTGACCTCCTCAGCTCTTTCAGATCTTGGTCTTGCTCTTTTAAATGTCTTAGCATTATCTGAATTACACAGTCCTCGCCTGGCTACAAATCTGTTTAAGGCTAAGAGAAGATTTTCAGTTGTTTGATCTGACACTAACTCAGAATACATTGCCAGAGTGTCAGCGTGAAAAGTGCGTTGAAGGCTTTAGTAGGCTGACCACTGGATTTGACATACAAGGGCCCTTCATATATATTCATGTCACTTCAAAGGGAGGGGACCAGAGTGTGGTGGGCTGATCTACTACAGAATTTATTTGGTGGAATGTCTCTTTACCTGGTTTGCTCAGCTGGAGTGCTCTCTCTGCTCTTAACCTCGTTTTGCAGAAACCGGATGAGCTGGTCGACTTTCCACTCACCACTGGAGTCTTATTTAAGTGCATAAGTCAGCTCCAAATCTGGATTTCACCTTACAAAGACTAAATTTATGATTTAAAGGGTCCATTAGTTGCTTGACCCCATAAAGGAGCATCTTCTACTTCACAATATTGGAGAAACCTACCTACGACAAATAAATGCTTATAGTGACAATTGTGTTTTTTGTTTTTTTATCTTTTCTTTCTTCTTTTCAGCACAAAGTAAAAACGCAGATGGTAAGGGCAAAGAACCCAGCAGAAAACTAAAGAAGAAGGACAAAGAGCCCAGCAGAAAACTAAAGAAGAAGGACAAAGAGCCCAGCAGAAAACTAAAGAAGGACAAAGAGCCCAGCAGAAAACTAAAGAAGAAGGACAAAGAGCCCAGCAGAAAACTAAAGAAGGACAAAGAGCCCAACAGAAAACTAAAGAAGAAGGACAAAGAGCCCAACAGAAAAAAGAAAACCAATAAACAATCTGGTAAATGCTGCTACACATACACAAAAGTCACTAAATACCAAGTTACTTAAGCATGAAAGCATAACTGAAGCATGGTCAAATGAAAGTATCCACACCACCCAAAGGCAATATGGTGACCATTCTCGTCTTTCTGCAGGACACTGTAATCCTACAACTCAGTTAGCCAATTATATCAACTGTCTTAATTAGATAAAATACCATGTACATACTATGAAGAACTGTACCTTGTATTAAAATAAATATTTTTTTTTAACCCCTAACCTTAACCCTCAAATCAATGTTCAGATGCTAGAAAATAGGTGTAATTTAGTTATCAGTGATGGGACAAAATAGGCATAGAGAAAGTAGTTTAATCTTTTTAGTAATGCATTCACATAGTTCGCTTTTTCAAATTAGCAAGGCATAAAAAAAACTAATAAACAAAGCAATGAGAATATATTTTCGAATTTGGATATTAAGTTTGATTTAGTAAATAAGGGTTCTCAACCACTGGGCCTCCGCATCTTCTCCACACTTAGACCACAATCTAACTGCCATAGGCAGAATCTGGACTAGACACGCCCATTTGGGTTGGTTTGGCTACACGTGAGCTGGAACCTGAACATGTTGAGGTTCAGCGATGAGTCAAGATTTTGCCTATGGCAGTTGGATCGTAGTCGAAGTGAGGGGAGAAGATATGAAGAACACTATGCTGATGCTGCACCTGTAGAGTAACATCTTTTGGTGGAGTCAGTGTGAAGGTGCTGAGCGGGATCTCCCTCACTGGAAAAACAAGGCTAGGTATGAGGATGAGGGATTGTCAAATTAATACATTTTTAAATTACCAATATGTCTTTTCTTCAGAATTTAATCATCTAGTCAAGCAAACTTACCAAGCAAGAGTCATAATAAGCTCTTTGGCATTGGCAGAAATTAATCTTCATCGATGCAACCCACATACTCAATTCTGCAGCCACTGCGTCCCACTAATGCATGTTCTTTATGAATGTACATTTTAAAGGGGGAATAAACAGGAATAAAATTTATCTAACACAAATTTCCTTACTTTTAAAAAAGGTTTATTTAAAAGTAGTTTGTTTGCATTCATGATTTCTTTGTCTTTTTTTCTACTTTGTCTGGAAAGTGCTAGGAGAGCAAAGAAACATCAATGGTCTCCCATGGAGGTTGCTGCGGTCATGAGACATTTTCACCAACACATCAAAAAAGGAAAACTGGCCACTATGATTGAATGCCAGCAATGCAAGGAAGCAGAAGATCCTGCTCTAGCTGGTCGCTCTATTCAAAACATAAGAGACTTCATAAGAAATCGTGGTGTGACTTTGAAGAGAAAAGAAAATCCTGGCTAAAATATGGAAATGTGATGAATTGTCCACCTAATTTCACTCGCCGAAGTGTGGTAAATGCAGTGCACTACAAGTACCCGGATGGTGCACTCATAACGGTGAAAAAGTTGAGTGTGGATCAATGGACACTTTCCACACTCAACGGTCTCATCTTTGCTACGTAGCGGAAGGGGCGGAGCTAACAAAAGATTTAAAAACTTTCGATAATGGCGGCAGAAGACGCGACAGCGACCGAGCATTACAAACTTAAGTTTTAATCATTTTGCTATACTTGTATAACATATGAGCCACCTGTTTATGTATATTAAGGTAATTTTGCACTCGGTGATGATTTTTGTACTGCAAATTATAACGTTTATATGTACCGTAATTTGACGTGCTATCAAGCTAGCTTTAGCTAACCTTAGCTAGCTATCTTACAGCGGCACAGTTAAACCAAAGAGTATGAAGTCACTTCTATACCCCTGATGTTCACAAAAAAAAGTGTTAAATTGAAATCCTCTATACTATAATACTCTAATTACACCGTAAATGATGTTAACTAGCCACATTATCGTCCTCACTGTAGAAGATTTAGCGTTAGATGTGTGATCTTGTAAATATGCATTACATATAAGCAGTAATGTTGCAGTACGTTAATGCATGTAATGTTATAACGTGTTAACAGTGCTGTTTCTGTCCTGATCTGACTTATATAATCGTTAGGGACAGACGAGGACACAAGGTCCCTCATTCAGTGGAGGACGGTGAATGCCACCAGCTTTACGGGCAAGCGCAATGCTGCCCTGAATGGATACGAGTAAGTAAATGTATATCATATCTTCCCATCGTTATATATTGTACTGTGGACCTATATTTTACATTGCTAGCCTCATACAAATTGTATTTTCATTAGGGCGTACAATGAAAGTCGAGGGCTTCAGGACAAGGTTACCCCCATTTAAAAAAAAAAAAATGGGAGAACCTGAAACAAAAACACAAGGTCGGTTAACTGTCAGAATAATTGTGAGTTAATCAGCCCTAAGGATGTAAGCATTTCATTTTAGTTTGTTTTGATCTTAAATTGGAGTGTTTTCTGTTGTCCGTAGGATCTGAAATGCCCCAGAACTGGGGTCAGCACTGAGGGGGGTGAGGCAACCGCTGCGTCCTGGAAGTGGTACTCACTGATAGATGAGGCAATTGGGGGCAGGCCGTCTGTAACGCCACCTGTCCTCATTGCCTCATCATCCCAGGACGTGGCGGTTGTGGGACCTGGAGTTGGTTTTGTAGAGGCTGCCTGTAGGGAGTCATGAGGGTGATGGGTTGCCTGAGGCAGGGGTAGCCACCATCCCCAATGATGCAGAAACCAGGTGGAGGGTACCTTTGCTGGTAGTACAGGGGGCTGTGTTTTAAAACCCTCGCCTCATGAGCCGACCCGGGGAAGCCAATGAAAACATCGATGAACTTGGCTGTGTGGTCACACAGCCTGAAATTGAACAGAATAAAAAATCTTCCTGTTCACGTAACAGGCTGCGTCATCGATCGGGGGCGTCACACGGACGTGGCAGCCATCAATGCTGCCGACAACCCTGTTGAAGGCCGCTGACCCGGCCAATCGTGCAAAACCTGCACCAACATGAGGCAAGTCCTCCTCTGATGGAAGCCGAACGACCTGGGGGAGGAGAGAGAGAGGACTTTCCTGCTGGTCTTGTGGACAGCACGGTGCACAGTGGCCCGGGGCATAGCAAAGGCTCTGGCTACAACACGGTAAGAGGTACCGCTGGCGAGCCAAAAGAGGAAGACGAGGGCCTCGATGACGGGTCCCCAGCCGTGGTCACACGCCGTGCCAAGGATGGCCATCAGACCGTTAAAGGATCCCCTGGAGAGTCTGAAGTCTACCCTCATGTCACTTTCCCCATCAAAGTACAGTGCCAGCAACAGCACCGTATTATTCACCAAGCAGTACTGCCTGGGGTTGGGAGCCTGTAGAACAATTAACACAATTCAAATTAAATCAACACAATTCAAATAAAATTGTATTGAATGTATTTCATGTGGTGTGTTATCTTTAGCGTTGTACTTTGCATGACTGTAGCTAGAATCTATTTAAATATCTATTGGGTTTCCTATGCCTTTATTGTCACTGTAATTGGCTAGCTAATAGATGAATCATTAAAATTAAACATTCTTATATAAACATAATATGAACGTTAGCTAATATCAATTGGACACAATTTTATTCCTCCACTTTTGCTATAATAAGTCACATGAATTAAGAGCAAAGTATGAATATCAACATACCGGTATGTTTTCCGCTAAAAGGAGTTGGATGACACGACAACGTCGTCGCAATCCTCTCATTCTCGCGAAAAACAGAGGGCAAATACAAGCAACAATAAAAACAATCGCATTCATTTTGAAGAACAAAGCAGAAATGTAATTTTCGCGGGCGACAATAGGTGGCGGGAACTCTCTGCCCTGGGTACAATTCACAATTTCACAGAAGAAGGAGGAGGACTGAGATGTTTTGATCGTCACTTCTGGTAAGTACATAAGGTAGTGCGCGGTTTGATACAACACTCCCATCAAATTTTACGCACTATGCAAGTAAGTACATTGTGTACAAGGTGCGCAATTTGAGACACACTACAGGTCTTTTCTATCTTGCAGAGTTGTAGAACAGAGTTTGAGTTGAGTCAGACCACAAAAATGAAAATGCTACTTTATGTCAAGATGTAAATGGTTACATAATTTCTAAAAATGCAGCACTGGTACTGTAATGCATTTCAAGAATAAAACTTGAACCACTGACTTATTTAAATCAGAAAAAAGGCTGTGATGCTAGGATGCTGATGCTGAAATCCGACATCACCTGCACATACTGACTGATTACGGAGTTATAGCCGACCTAGTCTCGCTTTGCCAGAACTTCCTCCACCGCGAAACTGCAGAGGAGGATCTGGCGAGTCTACACAGCATTCCGGGATGGGAGAAAAACATGCTATGGTTTATTGGCATTTCTTTGAAACCAATCACAATCGTCTTGGGCGGTGCTAAGCATAGACATGGTGCTAAGCACAGGGAGAAGCCTCTGCAAAATAGCCTTGGGAAGGAACTTGTTTTGGTGGAACATGTGTACGTTCAAAAGTTGTTTTAGTCGTGCAACAGAAAATTCTGTTGGACAGAAAGTCTAGCTAGCTGTCTTGATTTACCCTGTCAGTGGTTAGCAGCCCGGATTTGCCAAACGCAAGGCTTTAAAAAACAGCAAGCCCACAAACCAATGGGTGACGTCACTGATGCTACATCCGCTGTTTTTACAGTCGGGACACAAATGCATTAAGCTAGGTATATGATAGCTGAGCGTTACTGCTGAGAGAGACAATGTAAATGTGACGTAAGCAACCTGTCTGAAAGTTGTAAGTCTTCTGGTAGCTGTGCCAAGAGAAATCTTAATCATTCCCAATCTTACAGAGATGGAGAGCGTAGGTATATGTAAGGAGATAACATGGGCACAGGCAAATTATTGCTAACTAAAATGCAAATAACATTAGTAATTAAACCTAAACAGCTCATGTAAGTCGAAGCTGCCTGTTAGTTTCTCCTGTACTATATGGTAATTCCTCTACTATGTGACACAATCGTTAGCCTATTTTTATCAAAACGTCTGCTACGGAGCCATAACATGAGGTACAAGTTCTGACGCGAAGCTTACCCCCCTTGGTTAGGATAGCAGATTGGTCAGGGGATAGGACCTGTACAAATGGGGTTACATAACCTTGCGTAAGCATAGACGCCTGACCAATAAATGCTATTGAAGGTCTTGGCATGGCCATAGTGGGATTCGTAATTTCGCTTCCAGGCAGCCTGCTTGCGTTTCGGAGAATACTGCAACAAACAACGTGTTGAGCATAAACGTCTCCATGCATGCTCGTAGGACTTGCGCACAGTGTCGCACGCCAGTATAACTGAAGCTTTATTTGAAGCTTGACAAGATGGATCTTGGGATTTCACGAGAATCCAGCCGCAATTTAAGTTAATGCTATCCCGAGAATCACGGAAAATTGACTTCTTTTTCACCTCAGAGGGATCACTGTACCGTGGACGGCACACTTACGCTCAAATGGAATGCTGCATAAACTTCATTATAACTTTAAAGCATTAAATCTTCAAAATATACGGCCATGCAGCACATCGGTTGAAAGCTTAGACTCTCAGGATTCCATGAACCCCACACAAAGCATAAGATAATTTATAGCAGTTAGAAAACGGTAATCTAGTTGCGATAACACTGAAAAGGACAACGCCGATTGAAGTGTGCTTACATACCTTCACATTCTTCCCTTTAAAACATGTTCAGGGGAAAGAAGTGGTGTTATTGTGTGAGGACCGATGTCGCTCTGAGTTTGTAACAAAGGGAGAGGGGTGCTTCTGCTGGAGCGTCGCGAGCATGCATGTGTAGGGGGATATTGTAGATGTGAAACTTTGGTTGGGAAGGGTGCTGTGTAGGGTGGAGGTGTGTTATAAATAAAGGCTAGGCAGTGGGCTTATTCTGGTGGGGGATGGGATGTTATTGGGTGCGTATGAGGTGTGAGATGAGCTAATCATTGCATTTCTGTGTTTCAGAGAGCCAGAGACATCTGACTGATTGGCACCCAGAGGCAAAGAGGCCCAGGAGGACCCCAAGGACTGTTGAGGAGGAGGAGCTGGAACCCCAACCCTCTACCTCCACACAGCCTGCAAGACAGGGGAGGGCGAGAGCCAGAGGGTGAGCCAGAGGAAGAGCCAGAGGGTGAGCCAGAGGAAGAGCCAGAGGGTGAGCCACAGGAAGAGCCAGAGGAAGAGCCAGAGGGTGAGCCAGAGGAAGAGCCAGAGGGTGAGCCAGAGGAAGAGCCAGAGGGTGAGCCAAAAGAAGAGCCAGAGGAAGAGCCCATGGGAGAGCAGGAGGAAGAAGTACTCTAGAGCAGAGTTCTGCACCTGAAGGTACATGGCAAGGCACTGATGTGGAGGATATCGCTCCTGAACAGGCGTCCTTCCGCCCAGCATGCACACCCGGTGGCCAGCTCGTGGGTGGTTTACAATTCACAGTCTTACAGTTGTTTCAGTTATTTGTGACAAATCATATTCTTCAAGTCATTTTGAACAATTCCAACAAGTTTGGAGAAACCGACCACCCAATCAATCAAAACTTTATTTATAGAGCACTTTTCATACATGTAAATGTAGCACAAAGTGCTTTACAATTAAAAACAATTGACCCCCCATCACATAAATACATCCCCAGACACCTACAGACACACACCCACCAACAACATCCACAGACACTCATACACACAATAAAACTAACATGTCACTGGGCACAGAAAAGCTGAATTAAACAGGTGGGTCTTGAGCCTGCTCTTAAAAATCTGAACATTCTCTGCAGCCCTGAGGTCCGACGGCAGACTGTTCCACAGACGGGGGCCGTAGTACTGAAACAACGCTTCTCCGTGAGTGTGTGTCCTGACCTTGGGAATAGTCAAAAGGCCAGTACCCGAGGACCTCAGGGTTCGCGAAGGCTCATATGGTAAAAGCAGTTCAAAAAGATAAGAAGGCCGAACGCCATTAAGACATTTAAAAACTAACAAAAGCACCTTAAAATCGATCCTGAAACACACAGGGAGCCAATGCAATGATCTTAAAACCGGTGTAACATGTGCCCGCCTTCTAGTCCTCGTCAGCACACGAGCGGCTGAGTTCTGTAACAGTTGAAGTGGAGAGATACTCTTTTTGGGGAGACCAGAAAGCAGGGCATTACAATAATCAATGCGACTGGTGATAAAAGCATGCATCAGCATCTCCGTGTTGGCCCGGGAGAGAATAGGGCGTACTCTGGCTATATTTTTGAGGTGATAAAAACCTATTTTAGTTGTATATTTGATATGTGGAATTTTTGAAGAGCATGTATCCATAGTTACCGTAAATGTTCTGTCTGTGAGATAGGAAGCTAACCAATTGTACACAGTACCAGATAGACCGATCAGGTATTTAAGTCTGTTTAAAAGAATAGTGTGGTCCACTGTGTCGAAGGCTGTGTCAGGAAAGCTGTCTCTGTACTGTGATTTGCCCTAAAACCAGACTGATAATCGTCAATGATTTTAAAATTATTTAAAAATTCATTTAGCTGAATAAAAACAAGTTTTTCTAAAATTTTACTTAAAAATGGTAAGTTGGATACTGGTCTTTAATTATTAAACACATAATCTAAATTGCTCTTTTTCAGAACAGGCCTCACCAACTCTGTTTTAAAGGCAGCAGGGAAGACACCCGTCTGAAGAGAGCAATTCATCATGTTTAAAAGTTCAGCTTTAAAAAAGCCATATAATGTTTTAAAAAATGAAGTTGGGATTGGATCTAAAGCACATGTGGTGGGTTTTACTGTAGAGAAAACTATCAAGCATCTCAGCATCTACCAGGGCAAAACTATCCAGTGTTTCGTCAGGTGAGAGTACACGTTCAGATGCAGCTAAAACCGCCTTTTGAGAAGATACAATGCTACATCTGATAGTATGGATTTTGGCTCTGAAGTGGTCTGCAAACTCTTCACAAAGAGAGTCTGTTGAAATTCTCTGTGAGAAATTAAAATGATCAATAGTGGAAAATAGGACTTTAGGGTTATTGTTATTGATTATATTAGCAAAGTAGGGGTTTCTTGAAGTCCTTAAGGCCTTATTATAAATTTTCAGTTGCTTGCATAATATTTGATAGTTTGTCATTTTATTTTTCCTCCATCTCCTTTCTGCCCCCCTACAATTTCTTTTCAGCTCTTTGATTTCATTATTTCTCCAAGGAGGATTAGGTTTTGTCAATACCGTTTTCGTTATTAGTGGAGCAATAGAATCAAGACTTAATTTCAGTTTACTGTTAAAATGTTCAATAATGAAATCACAGGGTGCAGGTAAAATCAAAGGCGGACATTTATCCAAAACCTTGACAAAATTTGCAGCCACTTCAGAGTTTAGACAGCGTTTCCTCACAGTTCGCACCGTAGTGTCCCGATGAATAAAACTGGAGATATTAAAAAACACACAGTAATGGTCGGAGACAACCAGGTCGACAACAGAGGACACAGAGGTGGATAAGCCATAAGTAATGACAAGATCCAGGGTGTGTCCTCTGTTGTGAGTTGGCTGTATGACGTGTTGTGTAAAGTCCATAATGTTTAAAATATTTAAAATTCCTGTGAGACGGTGTCTGAGACGCTTTCAATGTGTAGATTAAAGTTGGCGACTAAAATTATCTTGTCATAGGTAGTGTAGATGATGGAAACAAATTCTGAAAAATCTTTGATAAAAGCAGCGCATTTTTTGGGTGGTCTATAGACAGTGACACATAAAATTGGGGGACTATTAAAAACAATGGCGTGATATTCAAAAGTGGTGTACTGATCGAATATAATTTGTTTGCTGGTAAGTGAATTTGTAGTTATTGAAGCAGTACCACCACCTTTCCTACCACTTCCAACCGAAAACAAAAAATTAAAATCTGGTGGAGAGGCCTCAGTAAGAACAACTGGCGCATCGGTACCCAGCCACGTTTCAGTTAAAAATAAACAGTCAAGTTTATGGTCTAAAATCAATTCATTAACAATAAAAGACTTATTTAAAAGAGAACGGACATTTAAAAAGAGCCATGTTAATGGTAACCAGTGATGTTTCAGCTGTTGGTGGTTGATGTTTTGGGAGTAATTTGAGGTTATTTGTATTTACAGTGTTAATAGGTTGATATGAGTTTTGTTCTCTGATGGTAATAACAGGAATAAATGAATTATTTGAGGGAGATTTCGGTCCAAGTCCAATAGTATGAGGGTGAATGTCAGTAATAGAACTAAATATGTGGGAACTGGGACCTGGAGGATGTCAAACTGTGACGGACGGTCAGCATGTGAATTAAGTTTGGAACGGTGACAGAGTCGGATGCGGGAATGCTGTATTCCTACGCGGTATGCCATGTTTGCAGACAGCATATGGAGGCCCCAGGTGTTGAGATGGAGTCCATCAGCCCCAAAAAGATGTCTCCTCTCCCAGAAGACATCAAAATTGTCAATAAAGCCCACGCTGTGGGAGATACAGGCTGAGGAGAGCCAAGCGTTCAGGCTCAAAAGTCTGCTGAACCGGTCCATTCCTCTCCCACAGCTAGGGGTGGGGCCAGAAATGTAAACATCCACCTGTAACTGACAAAGTACACTGAAAAGGTGGAGGAAATCCTTTTTCAGCAACTCAGATTGTTGTTTATGTGTGTCATTGGTGCCTACATGAATTATTACTTTGTTGAGCTGCGGGTGGGATCTCAGGATGTCGGGGATTTTTACCGTCATATCATTAATATCACCCAGACACCTTTCAGAGGATCACTATGCCAGACATGATGTCCTACTAGGCCATGCTTACATGAGACTAATCGAGACACCGAACATCACCGACTATTCGTGAGTTTAGAATTATAAAGTTCTATCTCCACTTTTGGTCGAAATTGAGTTTTTGACATAATATGATCCATTCGGTGTTTAGTAATGCCTGTGTGGTGTTATTTTTGTAAAAAAAAATGTTTTCTATTAATAGTAGATCATACTACATAACGGTTTTGCCAGCTGGGATGTAAAAACTTTGATGCTCAATATCTCAGAACTACCCTAAACGGAGATAGAACCTTATAATTCTAAGCTAACGTATTGGAAAAGATCTGAGCTATACACCTTTTCCTTTCCATCGAGTGTGATGTCAGGGCGCAGGTTCAAAGCCATCGACAGGCTTTGTTAAATAAAGCCAACGTACCATGAGGTTAGGCAGGTATGCATGGCAAATTACCACCCCCACCAGTGTGTTGCCATTGACGAGAGGATGGTCGCATCCAAAGCCCGCAGCGGACTCTGCCAGTACAGCCTGTGAAGTGGAGTTATAAGCTGTTCGTGCTGTCGGATTCCACTAACGGTTACACCTGGGACTTCTTTGTTTACGAAGGCAAAAAAAAATCACCAATTGTCAAGGGGCTCAGTTATGACAGCATAATGCGGCTCGTGAATACACATGTGCTGGGTCCCGGGTATAATGTTATTTGTGGATAACTTTTACACCAGTCCAGATCTCTTTCCCAACCTGCTGGCAAAGAAGATCTGGGCCTGCGGTACCATTCGCCAACAGCGTATTGGGTTCCCCAAAGACAGGCCAGGCGGGCTTGAGAGGCAGGCTCCCCGGGGCACCATCTGCGAGGGGCCCGTGGTGTTTGTTCAGTGGAGGGACCCCAGAGATGTGCCGATGTGTTGCACAATCCATGCAGCACGTGGACAGGATACGGTCCAGAGAAGGATCAAGGGGGCGGATGGGCAGTGGTCTGTGCAGGATGTTCCCATCCCACCAACCATCAAGGATTACAACAGGTATGTACAGTGTTTTCATAATTTCAACTCTTTGATTCAAATTTTGACATGTCAATGCATCAATAGCAGTGTTACGTAATGGCTATGTTCCTTTTCCTATATTTGTTTCTCTACCCAGGAACATGGGTGGTGTGGACCTGTCTGATGCCCTGATTGGCTACTACACCATCCTGCACAAGACCAAGAAGTGGTACCGGTCTTTCCTGTTCCACTTTATATAGACATCGTCAACGCCTTCATCATGAACAAGGAGATGGCCATTGCAAGGCAGGAGAAGGTGATGTTGCAGAAGGCCTTTCGTTGCCCTTTTTTTTATTAAAATCTCTTAGGCGGAATAGAAGAACATGTAGGTTTTGTGTGGTTATGCTTACGTAATGCTGTGCCTAAAAGACTGACATCTAATCCAAATACATGGCAATATACCTCAGAGTGTTAGCTTTCATGAGATACCAAGATTATGTTTCTAGGCAAAGGGGTTCTCACAATATAAGCCTTTGCAACTCAGTATGCAGTCTTGGTAACCAAAGTCCCTTTTGGAGTCTCCAAATGGCACAAAACAAAAACGCACAGACATATATGTAGAAACAAATTCATTTTGAGTCTTTCTACTTCAAATCATTTTCAGTAATAAGCTGACACTATGGCCTTGTGTTGTCTGTATCTCACCAGATATGTTTATAGCAGTGTATTTTAGTCAGATTTTACAGATGAATGACTTGGACGGAAATAAAAACCTCCATTCCAGCCTCTGTAACTCTGTGTCAGTAAGGCCTAGAATCACCCTGACACTTGTAAAAGAAACCTGGGCGTGTTTCCTTTCCAATGACACCAGACACACCCCTGAGTGCCAAAGTATGTGGGAGCTGTACCCCTTTTAATTTGGGTTTGTCGTTTAGACCAAAAAGCATGGAATGTCAGCCGTTTAACAGGCTACGTTATAATTTCAGCCACAGCCAAAATGCATTGGTCATATTTTAAGCAACACTAAATGTAAGAAGGATGCATTTAGTTTTTTAGGTTTATGGGAGAGGGATTTTGTCTATTTAAACAGCTACAGTGACCAGATAAAATGGAGGGGGAGGTACATTGATATTTTTTGATATGGGCTGGTTCTTATGAAGAACTGTTACTGTTTTATGATCACTTGAACAACGACAGGAATATAAAACTGCATGGAACATTTCAAAACAAGCATTAACTTTTTAGATCTAACCATTTCTTATGGTAAAGATGGGAAGCTCCATACGTAAAACAACAGGTAGAAACACTATGTTAAAAGCAGAAAGCTTCCATCCAAATTCGCTCAAAAATAATATACCTTTTGGCCAGTTCCAACGTCTTAGACATATTTCTGATACAGACAATGAATATGAAGTCATGTCTCACAAAGGGGCTATCACAGAGAAATTATACATAAGAATATCTAAAGGAAAGCCCAGTCCATTCCTAGATCAGAGCTACTCCAGAAAAAGAAAAAAAAATATCCTCCAAACAAAACCAGGCTCATTTTGTTTCAAAATATAACTCTTTGGCCAATCCCATCAAAAGGATAATACATTCAAATTGGAATCTTATCAAGAGTGACCCTGTGCTTAGGCTTTTTATGTTCCTCCAAAAATTAGCTTTAAGAGGGCTCACACACAAGTCATATTCCTGCCAAAAAAAATTATTCCTTGGCTTCACAGACAGTTAAAAAGGTACTTATAAATATGGGTCTTGCAATCATTGTTCCAACATTTAAAAGGTCCCATGGCATGAAAATGTCACTTTGAGATTTTTTAACATTAACGTTCTCCCAGCCTGCCTATGGTCCCCCAGTGGCTAGAAATGGCGATAGGTGTAAACGGAGCCCTGGGTATCCTGCTCTTCCTTTGAGAAAATGAAAGCTCAGATGGGCCAATCTGGAATCTTGCTCCTTATGAGGTCATAAGGAGAAAGGTTCGCCCAGAGAATTTGGCGAGCCCATGAAAAAGAGAGAGACATCAAGCAAAGTGGCAGTTGGTCAAGGCCACACCCCCACCCTCCACCTTCCCCCCCTCTCCTCTTCAATAGCATTTAAAGCTACAGACACAGAAATGGCACATTCAAAGGAAAACTCATTGAGGGACTGGCTTTAGTGGCTGTAATTCTGCACCAAGGCTGAATTTTGGGAAAGAGACTTCAGATACAGTAGTAGGGGACCACTGAAGCCTATATAAAAGCATCCAAAAAGCAGCATGTCATGGGACCTTCAAAGAATGCAAACAATTCTGTGATTTTAAGAGAAACAAGATGTATTATCTAAAAGCATTCATTAATTGTAACACTACTTTTGTGGTATACAGGTTATCATGTAAATGTGGATGCGTCTATGTAGGCTACTGTATATACAGTTGTGTTCAAAATAATAGCAGTGTGATTTAAGTGAATAATGCTCAAAATCCTTAGAATAGTTGTTAATTCCATAATATCAATGCATTGGGAACACTGCACATTCAATTATAAATCAAAACATGACCAAAATTGATCAAGTCTGTGTTATAACTTTACAGAAAGTGAAGAAAAAGGAATATTAGGCTGTTCAAAAAAAAGCAGTATTTGGATTTTTTTTTACAAACTCAAACATTTACTTGCTGCACATCTGTGTTGCGTGGAGTCGACCAACTTCTGGCTCCTGTGAACAGGTATTCCAGCCCAGGACGATTGAACTACAGTCCACAATTCCTCTGCATTACTGGGTTCTGCCTTAGAAACAGCATTTTTGATGTCACCTATGGGATTGAGGTCTGGGGATTGGGCTGCCACTCCATAACATCAATCTTGTTCATCTGGAACCAAGGCTTACTGGTGTATTTTGGGTCATTGTCTTGTTGAAAGACTCATTTCAAAGGAATTTCCTCTTCAGCATAAGGCAACATAACCTCTTTAAGCATTTTGATGTATTGAAACTGATCCATGATCCCTGGTATGCGATAAATAGGCCAAACACAACAGTATGAGAAACATCCCCATAACATGATGTTTGCACCACCATGCTTTACGGTCTTCACAGTACTGTGGCTTGAATTCAGTGCATTTGGGTCATCGGACAAACTGTCTGCGGCCTCTAGACCCAAAAAGAACAATTTTGCAAACCCATTTTTATGTATTTCTCTGGAAATAGGAAATAGTTTGGATGTGTATTTTTTAAACCCTAGTGTCAAGTGACTTTAGGGGTATTACTTTACTTTTTCATAATAAGATGAAGGGATTCCAATTTACACGGCTTAAGACACTGTAAAGAATTAGACTCACACACACAGAATCCTGTATCGCCTTGTTCTGTCCTCTTGTGATCTGTCCCATTTAATCAATCAGTCGATCTGCCTGTTTGACTGTCGGCCTGTCAGAGGTCCAGTCGATGGCGGCGGCTCAGTGAAGCAGAGCAGATAAGAACGAGTCCCTGCGGATGGGCAGAAAAACACTGCTGTCACTGCAATCATTCCAACAGTGTGAACTTGGCTTCAGCGGCTGCAGCCTGGCCACGGGGACACCCACGAGAGAGCAGGCCGGGTGGATGGCTGGCTGGGGTGGTTGGGTGGGTGGGGGGGGGGGTAGTTTGAGAGGAAGTGTCTTGTGCCTTAGGAGATGCCATTCTGGGAGCAGCTGGTGCCCTGGCAGGATTAGATACAGAGGAGAAGCCACGCTGACAGAGAAAGATGGAGGGCATCAAACACCCACACAGTCATCCCTCCAACCCTTTCTCTCTTGCTCTGGGTAAACAATTCAATAAAAGCTGTGCCAGAGTTAGAAGTCATTCCCGCTATGATGCCAAGGCCAGCACCCCCCAACCATCTAATATTGACAAAACACCCGGTTCACACTGAGGAGCAGATTTCATGGAGATGCTCGGCGGGTTGGCTCTGTGTAAATGCTCACCAAGTGGGAACATTCACAGTGAGTGTGTGTGTGTGTGTGGGGGGGGGGTTATGGTTTGGAATATTTTACGATACCGGTGCTCAAACGATACTTAAAAAACAGTGCCGGTGCCTTAACCAATTCTTAAAAAAAAAGGTTAAAAAACTAAAATTTTAAAAAAGATTTTAAAACCCCCCACAAAACCACAGTCGGCGACATCAAAGAACGGCTTGTTCATTGCTAAGGCCAGGGTGCCATTTTTTTTAATCACGCACAACAAAACTAAATACCATGGATAGTGCCACTCGGCAAGCCATGCCAACACACTTATTTATGAACTTATTAACTTAATCTCAAAATGAAATAGCACAACATGGTGTCAACGCAAAACACATGGCTTTCAAGCCAGAGAGCGGAGTTCAACTTCGGGGCGAAACCAAAATACTTTCACCCAGGAAACGCTGGTTCATTCCTCGGGAGTGTTTTAGTCCACAATCTTGTTCCTAAACTTAACTAGTCGTTTTGGTGCCTAAACTTCACTGTCATTGCCGCCTGACGCTCACTTTTTCTGGTTAAACTCCACTACCACGGCCTCTGAAGTCATCTGGCGGTACCTGTAGCCGGCTCATAGTCACCTATTGGCGGCTAAACAACTGCCGCTGCTAGCCGGCGTCCCAGAGCTCTGTAGCGGCTAAATACAACCAGCAACTGCTGCTCGGATTTTATCGTGTTCACATTACATCGCTTTACTTAGTTGAAAATACTTAGCACCGCCCGAGACGATTGCGATTGGTTTAACCCTTGTGTTGTCTTCGGGTCAAATTTGACCGGTTTTCTAAACGTCTATATGGGTTTCTTTTTAACTACCTCATTTTAATTACCCAAAAATCACACGGATGGATGATTACATCCATACAACGCTCTTCACAAGTACAATATAAGATCGGATCTCTACTTTCATAGACTTGTGGCTGTTTTGTTAAATTTTTTTGCATTTGAAAAAGAAATTAAAATGTATTGAAACAGTATCCTGACTGAATGTTGACATATACCAGTCTGGGATTATCCTTCCTTTAATATTAGTCTAAATTATACATAATTTCGTTTTTTTTAACTCAAGAATTAGGTATAATTTCCTATAAATGATGTCGATTGACCAAGAGTCCTGTCCTGTAGTCAGGTGTGTTTAGCAATCTGCAATGCGACAGAACAGCAAACTGTAGCAGCTTGCAGTGTTTCTCTCACAGAAACAGACAGCAGTCAAGTTTGCCGTCCGTCACTCGCATCTCTGTGGTCAAACCAGCTGCCGCTAAAATTCAAGACAGACACCGGCAGAGCAGGGCGAAGTCTCGGTGACCAGAGCAGACGTAGTAACATCTCTTGCAAAACAATGGCTAAGTTTCCATCCACTTCCATCCACTTCGTCAATCGAACTACCTGAAGTTCGGTAAAAAAACTCATGCGAATAAAGCCGGTGAAAGTGTGTTTCCATCCAACGGCTTTAAAGTGAATAAAAACCTGTGTGTAATGACGTCACATGCTGTTTTGTGACTAAATTGGTATATCGAATTGATTTGAGACATTTTAAGGTGTTTCCATTCATTTTTCGCATGAATCGCACAACATTCAAGCAAAAACAAGCGAACAAAGTTTTGCTAGACAAAAGTAGTTGTTGTTAATATTAGAAGCCAAGGAAGCTACGATGGGCCTTTGGCCGAGGATCTGATCCAGCTCATCAAAAAGGTGGAACTTTTATTTTCCCTCCGGCACCGCTGCGAGACAACTCTCTTTTTTGAGCCACGTATCACTGTTTGAGCCCCTTCCATTTACTTTGGAGGACATCCTACGGCTTGTCCTAACCTTTGTTGGTCATTTCCTTCGCGAGTTCCTGATAAATTATGGCATTTCTTAGATTTTTGCTATCTAAAATAGCAGTTATATTTTGCTCATAAATTAAATTCAAAAAGTCTTGTCTCCTCGTTCGTCCACTTACATCTGTCTTTGTTGACACCTGTCATGTGTGCAAACAGAGCGTAAATACTGGGCGGAAATGAACTAAAACTTCTTCTTCTTCGTTTTGTGGTGGGTTGCAACCATAAAATGACCTAAAACTTAATCGCAATTCATTAATTTATTCGACAAATAACGATTTCATCAGCGTTTATCGCATAAGCCATATATCGATCAAGAGAAAATCCGATGAGACCAAACGTATTTCCTTTGAGTCGATATTCATGAAATTCTATCGAATTTTACTGTTTCCATAAGGCATTTTTCATTCGATATCACTTAATTCGGATAAAAACGTGTGGATGGAAACATAGCTACTCTCTGATAATTTTAAGGAAGTGAGCTGGTTTGACCACTAGACCAGAACACAGGACTTTCTTCCTGTATTTACTTTCTTGCTCCCTCCCCCAGACATATCCGACCAATAAGAGAACTGGACGTTTTTGCCTGATTTGTAATGACGCATTTTGGTACGCTTGGATTTTTCCAGGTGTCTAACCAAACCAAACCAAACCAAACGACCGAGGGCAAATCGCTCGTAGTTAACTCACCAACTGATTTGGACCAAATATCCTTAAATATCTTACTGGGACACTTGATGGAATGGCGCCATCGTTAAGGTTATCAATTTCAGTTGTGCTTTTCCTACTATGACAAGTCAAAATGTCTGCTGTGAAAAAGGTCCATAGGTTATAAAACAGAAAAGCTTTTTTTAGTCTATGAAATAGAATGCACAAAATAAATTACTTGTTATTTTAGTAAATATCTTTACTAAGTTATGGTGCAAATGTCTTTATTTGTGTAAAGGAAATTCTAATTCGTTTTTGGGGTGGGTTGCACAAGCCAGTTTTGATTATTGGGGGGGTTGGAACCCATCCCTCCTGTAAATTACGCTGGTGGCTTTACTGTTAGTTTTTATGCATATGTGACTGCCTGTTTGTCTGCTTAAATTTTTAGTTTGTATGTCTATTTTATAGTGTTTTACCTTGTGTCATTTCTAAAAGCCTAACTAGGGACAAGGACTGCAAATTAGCCTACGGCTGGAAGTCCCACATACATTGCATCGGTTGCACTTTAGATGTAACAATGCCTATATGTATTGTAAAATTGTAAAATAAAATAAATTAATAGAAAACTTTATAGGCACAGTTTCTAGCAGCCATCAAATAAGTGTAGTGAAATAAATAGTACAGTGTTTCACTCTGAAGGTGTAGTGCAGGGATCTTCAACATTTTTTTAGGCCAAGGACCCCTTAGTTGAAAGAGAGATGGAGCTGCGAAGCCCTACTACATAGATTGTATAAAACTGAGTTGCATATTAAACTGGGGGGATAGATGGATATTTATACATTATTTATACATAATGTATTAAAGCTATAGTGTGTAGTTTATGTCATCCCCATGAGGAATTCTAAGTAATGACACTACTGTTGTTGCATCCACATGATACAAGCCTTCCGTAATCGCGCGCCGCAATTAACTTTGTCTTGTTGCTTTGCCTGTCGCGTTGTCGTTTTAATTCTCTTTTTCGCTTCCCTTGTGAGTAATCTTCCCCTTGCATTCGTCACGGTGCGGGGTGCCACTGAGTGTAAAAGGACGAAAGGCGGAGGTATGTCCCTCTTTGGCTAATGTATTTTAAAGATGGAGGCGCTACATGGCGGCTGTCATTCGAGCAACTCGTATGTATTCTGAATGATTCTAAATGGCTGATTCTACGTTTACGAGAATCCTTTGATTAGTTGGTGGAAGTAATTGCACATGAACGAGCACATATTTGTGAAAGAACAAAGTTTTTTTTATTTTTTTTTGCTTAGAATCAACTCAAAAAACCGACACAATGTAGGTTTAAGATTAACTATCTGTGGATGGCTACCATAGTGGCTACCTTAATATTAAGCATCATCATTGCTGTGTAAATTAAATGTTTTTTCACGAATAGGCCAATTTACCGTTGCTAATAATATGTTGGATATATATTTTCAGACATTTTCACTTTAAAAAAAAAAAAAAAAAAAGCAAACTTGGCAGCCCCCCTGGAGTAACTCGGAGGAACCCTTAACAAGCCGGCTACATTGCACGCGTAAAGTGTGTTTTACAGTAACCGCAGCTCAGCTGGCGTGCGCATATATGATGTCCTGAAATCGTCGTAACTATTTATACCCGCGCTGGTGGTTGCGACGCTAGTTGCAGTCTTCTCCTGAACAGAGGTGACGCTAATGAGGAAAAGCTACCGACTCTGCTCAAGCCTTTCATTCACCATAAAAGAACTCATCTTAACCCAGTAAGTTTACAAGAGAGATTTGCAGTCACTCTGAGAGTCCTGGCATCCGGTTGTCGGCAAACTCGTTCAGGCCTTCTGTTTCCGCTTTGTTGTAGCAAGATCTATGTCATCTTGACGTCACGATGGCGCGCGCCAGCTTGGCTGCGGCTACTGTAAAACGGATTAAAGTGGTGCGTATGCTCTACGCTACGACCATAAAAATAGGACAGCCTTCTGTTTATATTTTTTTATGCGAGGTGTACACAGAACAGAAATGAATCAAAGTGTTTATGCTTCTTTTAAATTAAACTACCAGTATACAGGAAACGCCTTAATGATTGTCAGTGAGCGCAGTTTCATTTTGAGAGTTTCTGTTTTTATTTCTTGTTTCACTCACCTGCGGCCTCTGATAACAGCTGATTGACGTTTCACAGCGCTGTGCCGGCTCCAAACGAGCCTGAAGAAACGACAATCCCAGATGGAGAGCTCACCGTCTCATCTGTGATTCACACAATTCCTACGCTGTGTGTGTAGGTGCAGACGGTTAAAAGATACATTCCGCGGCACGTACGCTCGGCCAACAGTCCGTATTTGTTACAGTGCTGATCCATTTTTGCGACACGAGTCAAGCATGGTGTCGCGACGTAATGCATCCATGTTGGTCGAACACGTCACGTGGGTCTGGCTGCTCGAAAATTTCAACCGACTGTCATGTTGGCTCGGACAGAATATGATCTCATATTTTACTAAACTAGTTCAGCGAAACGTGGTGAGAAATATGCCATACAGTTGCTGAGTCTGTCTTCCTTTTCGGATCGATAAAAGGTTAGTTTGAATGATTTTAAATTATTTCTACTGGATAGTCGCGTCGCGTTCAATGGATTCATTTCCATGAAGATGGGCATTCGATGCTTTTCGGGCATGATAAAGTTGCTTGACGTCACCCAAAGGAATAAAGTGGAGCGCGGCGCGACAGAAGCGTTGCATGGACAAATGGATCAGTACTGTTACGTGTTCAATGTAGCCTGTTGAAGATCTCTGGTGTAGTGTAGTAGATGTAAAAAGTTAAAGAAAAGGGAATAACTCTAGAAAAATGTTTGTAAGTTTTAAAAAATAGATCCCTGCACATGCTCACCTGTTAATCAGACAAAAATAAACTGTTCTCCTTAGACTTAAAAAGAATGAGCAGCGCTGCACTGGCTGAAATCCATCTAGATGCTGTCCTTTCTGTTGATTACTACAATTTCACAGTTCATGTGAAACTCATCTAAAAACCAATTAAAACAGGTTCACGCTACATTCCTCCTCATTTCCACAGATCACAGGGAGCTGCCAGCAGAATTAAAAGGTAAGATCTGGTAATTACCTCCAAACGGGCCAAAAAAATTTCAGATCTATTATGTGATTTCTCCACTGGGCTTATCACGGCCTTATCCGACCGCAGGCTGATTACCGAGCGAAACCCCTGTGATGAAAAATTGGGAAGAAATAGCTAAATGGAGGGTAAAATAACAGAAAACAGCACACACACACACACACACACACACACACACACACACAGACATAACAGCTCCCCTCAGGTGCAGAGGTGATTGTGGATTCTGGATAAAAACTCCCTCCTCCTCCTTCTCCTAGCAGCAACAGAGGGATAGAAAGATGAAAGGACGGATGGATGTGTGGCGAAATGAAAGGGGGGGGGGAAGACTAGATGAAAGAGAGGTCAAGTGTGAGAGATGGAACGACAGGTTTTCATCATATCTTTTTTTTTTTTTCTCTCTTTTTCTTTTTTGGGTTAATGGCCTGTCACCCAGCAGCACTGATTAGCCTGGTTTACTCTGCTCATTTGCAATTGGTGATAGCACTTCATGGGTGAGTTGGTTCACATCTGTTGGCCACGAGAAGATAAAGGGACAGAGGAAACCGCAGACTAAGATGAAGGCGTTGAGTCAGTGGCCAACTGACAAATAAAGGGGACTGTGTCAACTTCAAAAAGATCTGCCTTGGCTTTGTGGGTTTTCATGAAAGCTGTACGTTTTAGAGGTGAAGTTGGCAGGGTAAGTTGCTGGTGAGTGATAGTAACTACACTGTGTGCAAAATTATTAGGCAAGTTGTATTCCTGAGGATTTATTGTATTGTATTGTAACAAATACATTGCTCTCAGTCAATCAGAAATGTTAATACACCTCAAATCTCAATATTTAACAAAGGAAAAGTGAGTTTAGGCTTTCTCAGGAGAATATCTATGTGTGCAGAATTGTTAGGCAACTATTAGTGTGCAGAATTATTAGGCAACTAAATGAAAAACTAAAACGTTCCCATCTCACTTGTTTATTTTTATTTCTTAGAGTAAGAATAAAAACTCAAAATGTACGAATAAACACTTCCGACATTTCAAGAAATATTCAGTGACCAATATAGCCACCCTTCTTTTTAATAACTGTCATGAGCCTTCCATCCATGGAATCTGTTAGTTGCGTGTTCTGCTGATTATCAACTTTTTCTGCAGCAGCAACTACAGCCTCCCAAATGCTGTTCTGTGTATTGTCTTCCCTCACTGTAAATCTCACATTTAAGAAGGGCCCACAAGTTCTTAATGGGGTTTAGGTCAGGCGAGGAAGGGGGCCATGTCATTATTCTGTCATCTTTAAGGCCTTTGCTGGCTAGCCACGCAGCGGAGTACTTGGATGCATGTGATGGACCATTGTCCTGCATAAAAATCATGGCCTTCTTGAAGGATCTATACGTTTTCCTGTACCACTGCTTGAAGAAAGTATCCTCTAAAAACTGGCAGTAGTTTTGGGAGTTGATTTTAAGTCCATCTTCAACCCAAAAAGGTCCAGCTAGCTCATCCTTAAAAATTGCAGCCAATACCAGTACTCCACCTCCACCTTACGGACGTCTGACTTGAAGTGGAGCTCTGTACCCATTAGTGATCCAGCCACGGGCCCATCCATCTGGTCCATCAAGACTCTCATTTCATCAGTCCATAAAACCTTTGAAAAATCTGTCTAAAGATATTTCTTGGCCTAGTCTTGACGTTTCAACTTATGAGTCTTGTTAAGTGGTGGTCGTGTTTCAGCCTTTCTTACCTGGGCTGTGTCTCTGAGCACTGAACACCTTATACTTCTGGACACTTCAGGTAGGTTGCATTTCTGGTATATGGAGGTTAATGGGTTCCTGGTAACTTCACGTTTAATTCTTCTCAAGTCTTCAAGTCTCTAGCAGTTAATCTTTTTTTTTTCCCCCACACATTTCTTGCGACCCTGTTGACTATTTGCAACTAAATGTTTGATTGTTCGGTGATCACGCCTCAATATCTTTGCAACTTCAAGAGTGCTGAATCCCTCTGAAAGACGTTTTACAATTTTTGACTTTTCAGAGTCTGTTAAATCTCTCTCTTTTTGGCCCATTTTGTCTGAGGTAAAGAAGCTGCCTAATAATTATGCATACCTTGATATAGAGCTCAACAGTGACCGCCCACTTTTTTAAGGCTCTGACTCCAGAAGTGTTTTTCCCCATTCAATTGTTTCATTGATTTTCATTGATCTTGCTCTAGCCGTTTGCGGTTTCGCGGGTACGGTAAACGTTTCTATGGTCACAGCGAGTTGGACCAATCAGAGATTTTGCTGTTATGCTTAGGATTGTGGGTAGTGTAGTTTTTCTCCATAAGATCAAGGATAAAACATGTTTTTCTTAAAGGTCCCAAGACATTGGTGCTCTTTGGTCATGGTTGTATGTTTCTGTTTTATTTTGGTAGTCTGGTTTTCTGTCTTTTTTTTCTCTTTTTTCAGGCCATTACAATCTTCATTTAACAATTAATACATGGAGTACCAAATACAGACTAGGTATCCAACTATAACAAAAAATAAATAAAGATAAAAAATAAATAGGTCTAGTCCACAACCAATACTTGTATGATCTGTAACACATCCACTGCTTGTTTAGTTTTTATACATTTCAAAGATTTCTTATAAATGTGTAACTCATCCATGAACGCACAAAATAAAGGTCTCACCTTCAAAAATCTACATTTGTGGATAAACTGTTTAGCTAAAATAATCAAGGTGTTACACATCTGGTCCCTTTTTTTGTCCTCCATTAACACTCCCAATTTAATGTCCCCATAGCTCAGAATCCTTTTCAGAAATCCAATTTCTGACCATATCCCAAAAAGATTTTGTTACACTACACTCAAAAAAATGAATGTTCTAAGGTTTCCATATCTGAATCACAAAAAGTACAATTATTCTCGTCAATGTTAAATCTTTGTTTAAGAAACCTATTGCATGGATATATATCATTCAACACTTTCAAATTTTGCTTTCTGTGAAACAGGAAGAGTGAGGTATCTGGTTCCTATTCTCCTTACAATCTCTTCAGGATAGACTTTAAGTAAGTTATTACTTTTCAAACGGTAAAGGAAATAATACAGACAGCTAATACATAAGGGCACCCCTTATACATTTGTTTGTGCATGTTGTCACCTTAAAATTCAGTTCCTCAGCAAACTGATAAGGCATATGTGGTACTACTACATCATACTGCAACATGCCTTTAACCAAAATCACCACTGCCTGTGGAATTGCTTTAATAACTGCTGAGTATTGTTTCTTGATACACTTCACATAAAATGTACTAATGAATTAATCATTCTCCAAAAAAGTCTCACTTAAATCCATCAGCTGTAGAATAGACCAGACACCTCTCTCAACCCAATCACCATAACATAATGATTTCCCTTTATATTATTCAATATTGGGCAACTATGTGGAGTAAAGTTGTGTTTATAAATTATTTTCCAGTAAAAGAGGACGTGCTCATGAAATCTAGACAGCTTGACGGGTAGTTTATTAACATTAAAATCACATCTTAAAAGAAAGTCTATCCCACCACATTTGTCACATATCTTAGAAGGAATGTGATACCAGAAATCATCCCTATCTTGAACACATTTTTGTAGCCACCTCAGTTTTATCACGCCGTTCATTGCTTCATAGTCGATCACATTTAAACCCCCTTCTTCTAAGGTTTTCACTACATCACCTTTTCTCAGATAATGATGTCTGTTTTTCCAAATAAATTTGAAATTAGTTTGATTCATTAATGTAATTAGATTATCAGGGATGGCAAGGGAAAATGCAGGGTACATAACTCTAGATAGTGATTACATTTTAGTAATTAAAACTCAACCAAAAATAGACAAATCCCTCTGTAACCAAGAATTAAGTATAGCTTTACTTTTCTTTATACCAACCTCAATAATTAATTCTTCTCTATTTTTTCTATAAAAGAGGCGGTGTTTGCGCATCACGACCAATCGCAAACATCTACCAGAGCCGCATGTTATATATAAGAAGAGCAAATTATAAATCTCCATAAATATGAAGAACACAGACACGGTTTTACAGGGAAAACGCAATACAGTCGCTGCTTCCTAAAACAGGAAGGAAAGCTGGCAAAAAAATAAATAAATAGCCGATGCTGTAGATGTTTAAATCACAACGCTTATTAATATCACTTCCTCATCAGTCAGGACCAATAATTACACTTGTGCTTTCCATAAACTGTCGTTGCTTTAGCCTATTATTTCAGTTGCAACCCTGGCAGTGGGAAGCGATGGTTAGAGCAAATAAAACATATAAAAACATAATTCAAACCGATGTGCGCATTGGCGACACACGTCTCAAGAAGCCGATATGTAATTCCCTCCCATTAAAATATATAGGCTATATTGCATAAAAATACCCATGTTAATGGGGTTGTTGGTCTCTAAAAAAAAATAAATGTAAATGTTTTAACTTTTATGAGCGCACCCCTCTCTCCCTATCTCTCTCTCTCCGCTTGATCTTCTTTAAGAATGGTGACGCCGTTATCAATCGACCTATTGATTGGTCAGTAGGCGGTGCTTTTACACCGGTTGATCTCTGATCTCCAACTTAACCTGCTCCTGACCAGGTTAGGTGTTTAGCATGAGTTACCACGGCGATTGAACCCGATAACAACTGATCCACCTTCATAGTACAGAAAATAGCTCATTAACATCATTATGTCGGGGGTTTGGAATTTATAGAGTGTGGTCTAGACCTACTCTATCTGTAAAGTGTCTCGAGATAACTTTTGTTATGAATTGATACTATAAATAAAATTGAATTGAATTGAATTAACGCCAAATCCTGCTTTGTAGTACAGGCCTCTGGTCTGTTGTCAGGTCATTATTTCTGTTGTGGATAGCGTGTTTGTTAGTTTACCTGGTTTTCCTCTGTACTCTGTAATTTCTTGGATTCCTGTTTTGGACTTTTGGATTTATTTTTTATATGTATTTTTCATTTATTAAATCTTCAAGCCCTATTCTGCCTGCTGTCTCTGCACTTGGATCCTACATTCTTTGAAGATCATGACACCAACAGCCCTAATAGTAACTTCATGTTTCAGAAAGAGGATAAGGTCCACATGTAAAAAAATAAATAAAAGAAATGTGAGTTTAAAGTCAGAATTCTGAGAATAGTCAGAATTCTGAGGAAAAGTGAATTGCATACTATTCACGGTAAACTATTACAGTATGCAATACTGGACACTACACCGGCATAAATATCCCACAATGCAATGCGGTAGTAAAGGCAACATTCATAACAGACAAACGGACAGATTTGTAACGTCAACGCTCTAATTTACATTTCTACATATTTAAACGACTGTTGGTGTAGTTATTCACCTCTTTCAGAAATTTAAGCATTATCTGGCGATGCAGCTAAAGTGTGGGTCGGTAGGGGTTAAATGTCCCATGACATGGTGCTCTTTGGATGCCCCTAATACTGTATCTGAAGTCTCTTTCCTGAAATTCAGCCTTGGTGCGGAATTACAGCCACTAGAGCCAGTCCCACAATGAGCTTTCCTTAGTATGTGCCATTGTGTGTCTGTGTATATGTGTCTGTAGCTATTGAGGAGGAGAGGGGGGCAAGGTGGAGGGTGGGGGTGTGGCCTTGACCAACTGCCACTTTGCTCGTTTGATTGTCTCTCTCTCATGGGTGGGCCAAATTCTTTGGGCGGGCAAAGCAGAGAAAGGGGAGGTAACCTTGCTCCTTATGACCTCATACGGAGGAGATTACAGATTGGCCCATCTGGGCTTTCATTTTCTCAAAAGGCAGAGCAGGATACCCAGGGCTCGGTTTACACTATTGCCATTTCTAGACACTGAGGGACCATCATCAGCTTTATCAGTAATCATAACATATTCTCCAAAATACTTGCTGAGATCTCAGAACATGGCAGCATCGCTAAAATATAAGTAGAACAGGACAACGAGCCTGAGCAGTCAGACGTTTAGACAGGTTGTACAACCTGCAGGTCAGTCAAACTTATTTTTAAAATAAAATAGGCAAACCGTAAAATGATTGCCCCAAGTGTCATAAACGTACATCACAGTTTATAGAACTTTGATCTATTGAACTTGCCGTAGTTGTGCGTACTCATGGTTTTCCTGTGAAATGAGGGATTATTAGCAACTTTTTCTGTATTCCTCCAAATAAAATGTTTTTTGCTAATCTTTATTAGGGCTGCATGCCTTGTGCTTGGCTAGCATAACTGTTAGCGTGGATACTACGGCGCTCTACAACGAGTCACCCCTCTTCAGGTCGTCTTTCTTCGACTTGCTGGACATCCTCTCGTCGTGCCGAATATAGTTAAATACAAATGGCCAATTGCAGCGCCTTGGCTGGACTGTAAAGAAGGTTAAAGATGAAAAGGGTGGAAGTGAGGGAACATCTACAACCAGATTTTTTCAGAGATTGCATTTCGGCCAATGCATTTGTGCCTCTGCTTCTGCTCTCCACACAAACCTACTGTACCTGCTGTACATGCAGCCAATGCCTGCTCAAATGTGATTGGTCAATACTTCTCGGCTTACAAACAGATCCGATATCAAAATCTTGTCCGGTTGCCTACAGATTGTAGCAACCCATTATCACTCCCAACTCGTAAATTACTGACGCTTGGGCAGTGCCTCTGAGCGTCAGATACAAAAATCACCCTTTAGGGTGTGTGTATGGAACGCACCGGGCAGAGCAGAAGCTTGACCACGGCGCTGTAAGATGCCGTAGTATTAAGAGAGACAACGGTAGAGAGTAGCATGAAAGACTGAGGGGCCATCCACACTGAGACGCTTTTTGGCCGATCGTCCAAACGAATACTGCCTGAATACTGCTTTTTTGAAACCTTGTCCCAGGGGGAAAAAATTCGAAAACACTGCCCTTGCGTCTTTGTTTGGACGGCGAAGCCGCATACTTGCGTATTGATGATGTCATCGCCACACCCCTCGACCTCTAGCCTTTGACCTGCTGGAGAAAATATTGAGCCTATTAGGGTTACTATGGCAAAATATGATGTTGTTTGTATACAGCGTGCAAGCTTTCCGTGCGTTCATGGACATCGGAAAAACGTTTTTCCGAGTGAAAACGTCACCATTCATGTAACTTCCTGTGGGAATCAGAGGTGGGAAACTCGGACTGGATTTTGATAACCGAGTTTGCCAGTTGGTGACGTGTTGTTGACAACTGACGTTTGATGTAGGCGACTTTGGTTCACTGAACATATTTCAATGACAATAAACTGTTTATTGTGGACAAATGCCTCTGCCAAGAAACATGCACAGACATAACATGTTTGAAATTATTCATAAATAGGCCTATGTATAAAAAAAACAACACGTTATCCATGTCTTTTCCCGTTCGTTGTCCTGCAGATAACACAAACATACACCTGGCGAAAATCTTTTGTTATTGTGGCCTCCATGTTTTCACACACCAGATGCTCTAGGCTACGGCCAACCGTTGGTGGCAGTCATGCAAATAGTTGTTATGCCAAACGCCAATATAACAGAAGAAGAAGAACATGCATCCCGACCATGTGAACGCTGCCAGTCGGAAAAACAACGTAACCAGGGGGGCGGTGCCTGTTATTCCGAGATGGCATGAACGCAGCATTTATGCACATGCTCTGCCTCTTCTCCATTTTTGGTGAATTTCTGTAGCAGAAACGGCGCCAACTATAGGCCTGGAATATGAAGTAGCGTGTTAAGTCATTTACACATGGATCCGTTTGGACGCAAACATTCTTAAAAAGGTTCCAGGGAAGGGGGGAGGGGGGGTGGGATTGTTTTGGTACGTGCGGACGTGGCCTGAAAATCCCCATAAGGAGATTGGTTGGGGTGGTGGATGGGGCAAACAACAAAGGACTTTCAGCCAGGAGACCGGGGTTCGTTTCCTGTTTTTGTCCCGTGTTTTACTGAAACGTACATTTTGTAACCCCACCCATGAACTGTCCCATTCTTGTGCCTCATGTCAATTAATAGCAACTCCACTCCTGAGTCGCACGTTTACCGAACTATAGGTGTGAAAACACCCTTAGTCATTGTAAGAAACCACTGTACTGACAACACAGCTTCCCCCATAAAGATTACATTTTGCAGCACCACTCTTACATTTACTAATTAGTGGGGAAACTATTTTTATTAAATGTATTAATTCATTAAAATTATCATAGCTCCTTTATGCTTTGAGACATTCATATTAATACCACATACATATGCATACATATGTGAAGACAAGTTTGCTAACATGGTAATATTTGTACATTCATGCATTATTTTTGATTAATTAATGACTTAATTACCATAACTGTTTAATATGTCATTGAGAGTGTGGCAGGACATTAGGCAGTTCAAGTGCCTCTTTTTTATATTTTACTTTTATACATAATAATAAAAGACTGGCTCTTTGCCAGTAATAGACAAAGACTGGGTTAAATTTGAGGACTTCCTGGGTGTCAGAATACTAACTATTTTACAACAGAACATACTGTACAGTATAAGAATAAGGTGCCAGAAGAAGTAGCGAACCATGACTCTTAAAGCGCCCATATTATGCTCATTTTCAGGTTCATAATTGTATTTTAAGGTTGTACCAGAATAGGTTTACATTACATAAATATTTTTGTTGTACTGCACAGCTCTCTCTCACTGCTGCAGATCCTCTTTTCACCTGGTCTCTGTTTTAGCTACAGAGTGAGACCTCTTTTCTTCTTCTTCTTCTGTACTATCTTTGATTGCACTGGCACATACACAGTAGCTCAGATTTAGATGATGTCAGCTAGCTCCATAGACAGTAAAAGAAAGGCTGTTTCTCCAGCTTCGGTCAGTTACAAGGCAGGATTAGCTGGGAGACTTCTTCTAAATGAGGGCGCACATGTAAGTAGTTCTTTTGTAGATAATGGTGAACTTGTGTGTGTTGTAGCAGTGCTTTGCTATTGAGAACCAGGTAGCATGCTAGCAATAACCGCTAGCATGCTAACGTTTGTGCTTAGCAAGCTCGTTTCGGCAAACCGTATCTCACTCAAAACAGCATGGATGGTTTTTTTCAAAGTTTGTAGGCGTGTGGAAGCACCAGAGACACAAAATAACACCCCAAATCCCAGAAAAAGTGATTTTTTTTCATAATATGGGCACTTTAACCCTTAGACCTCTGACCATGGACGTATTAAGAGAACTGGATACAGCATTCAGCGCGGCATTCCAACGAGCGTTGCTCAAAAGTGCAAGAAGCAGTCATGGAGCGCAAAAAATACCCAGATCTTCCGCATTGAATGGCCCATGACATCACAATGGACATGCACACTAGCGACAGTATTTTTGAGTTGTCGTAGCAACCAAGTATACGCAGAGAACTCGTCGTCCATTGTCTGAAATATTCACTAACGTTGAACATTGTGTTTTCATTGTTTTTCATCGTTTAATGCTTATCTAAGTAACGTTAAACGATGGATGTATTACGTCGTGCTACTAGCTGCCGCTGATGTTACCTAGCTAACGTTACTAACGGCAGTTTGTGAACAGAGATGTTAATAACGTTCATCCACATTACAGGCTTTACAGCATACAACCCTCAGATATATTATAAGATAATAAACATGATGAATTACAGCCATATAGCCAATATTACAGCTACAGGAACTCAGGAGAACCGTCATATACTAAGCCTTCAGTGCAGAGCAATGTGAGCACAGTCCCGTGGGTTAACTTTTATTATATGACGTGCTACTAGCTACCGCTAACGTTAGCTAGCCCTGGCAGTTTGGGAACAGAGATATTAATATCTTTACATCCACGGTACAGGCTTTACAGCATGCGATCCTCGGATGTATCATAAGATAAAACACACAATGAATTACAGCCATTATATCCACTTTTACTGCTACAGGATCTCAGGAGAACTGTCATGTCGTATGGGACGTGGGCACAGTTCCATGGGTTCGTCATGCTAGCTAAAAAATTCTGGTTGTGGCTATTGGTGCATGTTAAAACATGATGGTTTGAACAAGTACCATTAAAGTGTTTGGACTGATAAGTTGATGTACCCCCCCCAAAATAATTTTCACTAAAATATAGAAGTTTTTTTCGCCATGTAAAGTCTATGGGAAAAGTTGTTCTGGGCCAGCAGGTTGTCAAATGTTGCAATTCCACTGTTGGCCGCTAAGCCCATGGTTGCTTCAAGACATGGCGTTGTTCCTGGGGGGGGGCTTGCGGATTACGAGCGGATTATTTTTTTTTGTAGGGCAAGTGGAAGAGAAATTGAATTGCCCTACTGGACAAGTTAAAAACTCAAACAAAATAAAATCACCACAATCTATTGGCTCAAACACCTGCTATACAGTACCAGTATATGCAGTGGAGAAAATGGATCGCCACACTACATCCATACGAAGCACCATTGGATGACCTCCATTGCACTCTCAACTACACCATCACTCCAGATGATTGCTACGATTACGATTGGGTGGCAAACATGACACTCCTCACTCCCACCATCTCCACCAATTCCATGTTCATTGGCAAAGAAGGAGTTGCAGCTGCAGTTGACCTTACTGAACACATCCAACCGTGGTATCAACTAGGTACTGACTCAGCTCCACATATCACCCTAGCCATAGGATACGCCTATGAAGCCAGATCATTGGGACCAATGGTCAAAAGAGCCCTGACATTAACGTGGGAGGAAACCTCGTTGCCACGGATATGGAAGGCTAAAGAAGAAGATATGTGGTGTATTTCCACCCCTACCACAGAAACAACTCATCCTGAAAGGAAAGAACGAGCAAGACACCATGGCCGCGAGATGACAGATCATCCTGACACAGACAGACTACTGGCCACTTCCTGTTGCCCTATGGACAACTGGTCCGCATGATGTGGGGCTGGTAGATACCTCGCCCATTCCTATCACATTGAAAGAACCCAGTGAGGTCATCTGGAAACCACAATACAGACTCTCCCAAGACCAAACTGAGGGCATCTCTCCTACTATCGCTGGGCTCTTGGACTCTGGAGTTCTAGTCCCAACCTGGAGTGAAGGGAACACACCTCTGTTTCCTGTGACAAAAGGACCTGGAAAAGGATGGAGAATGGTGCAGGACATCAGACCCATCAACCAAACCACAGTGCCAGATGTTCGGCCTGTTCCAGACCCATACTTGGCTCTACAGAACATACATCATTCTCACAGTTTTTTCACTGTCATTGACCTGGCCAATGCCTTCTTCTGCATCCCACTCCACCATGACTCTCAACACATATTTTCTTTCACCTTCTGTGGCACCCAGTACACCTACACCAGAATGCCCCAAGGCTACAGAGACTCTCCTGGCATTTTCAATGACGTACTCAGAGAACACCTAACCCAAATCTCTCTGCCAGAAGACGTCATCCTGCTCCAATATGTGGATGACATTCTCCTTGGTGCACCCTCCGCTGAGCTCTGCCTGCAAGCTACAGGAACCATCCTGTCATTTCTTGCATCCAAAGGTTATAAGGTCAAGAAGGAAAAAGTCCAGTGTTGCAGGAGGAAGGTTGCCTTCCTGGGAAGAGAAGTCTCTGCCACAGGTCAGACCCTATCCAGTCAACATCGAGAATCCATTCTCCAGCATCCTCGCCGAGAAACAGTACAGGACATGTTGTCTTTCCTGGGTTTGACGGGGTACAGCAGAAACTATATCCCTGATTACACCCTCCTCATCCAACCACTCAGAGACCTAGTGGCTGAAGCTTGAAACAGAAACCTAAATGCTCTCCTCCAATGGTCTCCTGAAGCTGAAACTGCCTTCTCCCTCACTAAGGAAGCACTCTCCCAGGCCACCATATTGGCTGCACCTGACTACACCATTCCATTTCATCTTGATGTTTCTGTCAAGAATGGACATGTTCATGCCGCTCTTTTCCAGAAAAAAGGGGGAGACAGGTTAGTGCTAACCTACCACAGCTTGAAATTGGACACTATTGAACAAGGACAAACATCCTGTGCTCAACATCTGGCTGCACTATCGAAAGCTGTCCAAAAAACTACCCACCTGGTCATGCATCACCCATTGCAGATCCACACGGACCACGGAGTGACCACATTCCTGCAGAGCAATGCATTCACGTTCAGTACTGAACGAAAACTGAAAATACAGAAGGAGCTGAGACAACCCCACATCACTTTTGTAACCACAGCCATCAATTTGGCAGACAAAATGGGACACGGAAAACCCCACAGCTGTGAAGAAGTGGCAGCACAAGAACTGAAACTCAGGCCAGACCTGAAAAACGAACCTCTGCCAGATGCACAACATTGGCTGTACACAGATGGATGCTGCTACAAAGGAGAAAATGGAAATGTGGCTGCTTATGCGGTGATGGAACAACACGCAGACGGTACACACACCGAAGTGGACTCAGGAATAATACCACAACCTGCATCAGCACAAATGGCTGAAATATTGGCACTCACAAAAGCACTGCAGTGGTCAGAAGGGAAAAGGGTCAATATCTACACAGACTCAGCATACGCACATGGAGCGGTGCATATAGATGGACCACAATGGCAGAAGAGGAATTTCCTGACCACCAGCAAGACTCCTGTCAAGGATCAACTGGTAACCCTAATGGAAGCAGTAAAAGCGCCAGCAGCAGTGGCAATAATGAAGTGCAAAGGACATGACAAAGCAGACACAAGGGTGGCAAAAGGAAATGAAGCAGCAGACCAAAGAGCCAAAGACAGACCTGAAATCCAGACTGAGTGTAGGTAGAAAGCAGGAAGGACGATGCCAGGAACAGAAATGTAATCCTATATATGTGACGTTGAAGGATCCAAAACCAGAGGATGCAGGGACTTATGTTATGGGATTTTATGCTGAAGGGAAAGATCCATTAGGACAGTTCATCATTCGAGTCACAGACCCATGGAGTAATAGTACACCGTCCACATCCATTACTGCCCAGGTTGACGCAATGAACACAAGTATGGGTGTCCTGAAAGACTCTAAAGGGCCATTAGTAAAATATTTGAACCTAGAGGACTTTACCATTGAGGAAAGGTTGGAGATGGAAACTGGTTTCACACCCTCAGGTAACACGTGGCTCAAAATGATGAAATATACTGCTAGAACGCATAAAATGTCTGACTGTGTTATCTGTGCTAAAGCAAGACCTCATTTGGGGACAGTACCATTCCCACTCTCACCTGTGGACGACCTTATTGGTTATAATTGTATGTTAAGTCTTTACAGTGATGTGACCATGGAAAGTGATGTCTGCAAGACCCTGTCTCTCCTGTATCCCAGAGTGCGTGCAATACAACCGCCTCCAGGACTGGTCGCCTACCCTGGTAACTATACTTGCACCAAGTACACCTTGCGTGTACCAGAGGAGTTCAAAGCTCAGAATCAGATAGCAAAGGGTTTTGAGTCTATACTGCCCTGGATAACTACAAACAAGAATGTGGACTGGATGAATTATATATACTACAACCAGCAGAGGTTTTTGAACCGGACTAGGGATGAACAATTAGCCGCCTCCTCACTCATGGCATTTCAGAACCGTATGGCACTGGACATGTTGTTGGCAGAAAAAGGGGGTGTGTGCCACATGTTTGGAGATGCTTGTTGTACATTTATTCCCAATAATACTGCCCCGTATGGTAGCATCACTAGAGCCTTGGAGGGGTTGACCTCTCTAGCCAATGAACTAGCAGAGAACTCGGGTGTGGCTGAAAACCCCATCACTAGTTGGCTGGAGGACGTTTTTGGCTAATACAAAGCAATTGTGCTCTTCATGCTTATGTCCATGGCAGTGTTTGTGGGCATATTGGTGTGTTGTGGATGCTGTTGCATCCCTTGTCGTCGCACTCTGGTGAACAGATGGATTGATGTGGCTCTGACCAAAAAAGATCCCCAGAAAGATGCTCCTCCAGCCTACTAATAACGAGGATGGTGATGAGACTGATTCGGACAATGAAGGAAGTGAATCACCAATGTAATGTTATGCTATATTAATCTTGCTTCTTCTTCCCCTAGTGCGGCCAATTATTTACCAGTTTGAGGGCCATATAATCCTAAACTTAGTAGTATTCACACCTGAGGTGTGAAAAGGGGGATCTTTAAGAAATAAAAATAATCAGTCAAGCTGGCTATGCTTTATGAGGATACAAATCATAGTTGAATTATAGTTGTGTGTTTAGTGGAAGAGCACTGTGACAGCTTAGTCATGCAAAATGAGAAAAGGATACTGTTGTACGTGCAGAAAGCAGCACTGTATGACGATGGTCAGAAAGCAACAAGAGTGCAGCAACAAAGTTAATATCAGTTTGATATCAGTTTGACCATGAGAATAAGTTACTCCTCAACCTGTGACAGGCAACAGCGGCGCATTGTTCTCTCTGACCATCAGCATAGTTAAAGTCTGCCTAAGAACTGATGAAGAGGGCGTGTGCCAAAAGACTAGGACCAGTCTGTGCACCAACCAGGGGAGGCTAAGTCTAAACCACGGTACTCCTCCAACTTTTAATAAACAAATCAAAATGCTCTTAGAGACTGATATATTAATTCATGTATAAGCCAGAAAATTCAGTCTGATGAGAGAAGCCTGTGTACCTGCTCAATTGGACCCGTGTACACGTTTATGCTCTTATGATTTTACTTAAATAAATACTTGTTAAACTTTTAAATCCTCTCCTTGCCTACTTAGTGGATTTTGAAACGCACACGACCTGCACCCCAACACCCCCCTCCCCCCCCCCAAGACTCCCCTCACCCATTGCGTGTCTTGTGTGCCCTTGTATTGGTTATGTGCTTATGTTAATGAGGTGTTTTTTTCCTGTTCCCACACTGTGCTCCTAGTGGGGGCATTTCTCCTCGTCTCTCCTCATGTCATGCTGTATTTTCTTTACCCAATGTATGTTTGTATGTACCTTGTAAAGCGCTTTGTTGGTTTCTTATCTGTGAAATGCGCTCTATAAATAAAATTGGATTGGATTGGATTGTTTATTCTAAAGAAACACGATAATGTATAAAAGGCTCCATATTTCATGTTATGGTTTCATAGCAGACGTTTTTGCAAAAATAGGCTAACGATTGTGTCATAACCACGTGACTTTCTGTGGCATAGTAGAGAAATTACCGTATAGTACAGGAGAAGCTCGCAGGCAGTTTCGACTTACATTAGCTGTTTAAGTTTAATTACTAATGTTAACTAGCACGTTAGTTAGCAATAATTAGCCTGTGCCTCTGTTATCTCCTTACATAAACCTACGCTCTCTGTCTCTGCAAGATTGGGAATGATTGAGATTTCTCTTGGCACAGCTACCAGAAGACTTCCAACTTTCAGACAGGTTGCTCACGTCACATCTACGTCTTCAAGCTCAGTTGGAGGCTGCGCAGTAATGCTGAGCGCTCACCGGAAAAGTGCTTCTAATATCTTTGACTGGTCTCCATCCAGAACAACGGGATCTGTTGGTCCATTCTATATACTGTCTATGATTGTGTCTCACATATTTTCCTTGAAAAGCTCTGGCGCGACAAATACTCACCCAGGAAGACTTCTTTATTGCTGTTGTGTCCACTCTTCTCATCGTCCTCTCTGGACCGAGTTGAATCTCAACAATCTTAACAGCAACAGCAAATCATTAACACAGGGAAGCTTTAAGATCCTCCCATCTCCTTTTATAGGAAGGTTTTGGATTGGCCTCCAAGCCTTCTCTCAGGGTTTGCTTAACTCTGCAGGACTCTTCAGTAGTACTCTTCAAGCATTTGGTTGAACTGGCAGTCCTCACACGGGTATTGGTTTTGTCTTGGGCCTCAGGTGGAATCCTCCGTGGCACACTCTGCTGGACGGATTCCCCTTCAATAGCCCTGGAGTGACCGGTACCTTTGGCCTTCTTGATTTTGGTGGACTCCCCATTAATAGCTAGGAGGACCTCGATGTTAGCTTAGTCTGTCCACTTATGGAAAGCCTGGCCATTGCCTCATTGATCTCTTTAAAGGGGTGATAGAATGCAAAACCGATTTTACCCTGTCATAGTTGAATAACGACAGTGGGTAAATAGGACATACATAGAAGCTCAAAGTCCCACTGACACCCCTTTACTATGAAAATTTCATATTTTGAAACTGCCGCTGAAAACGGGCGAATCCCAACAAAGCTGGAAGTTGACGTCAACCTCCCAAAAACCGAAACCTTTGTCAGCCCATGGGTGTATTAAGAGAACGGTCACGCCCCAACATTTACATAGGCTACACAACTGACCTGAGATCAGGTAGTCTTCTGAATCTAGGTCGCGCAGATCTCTGCTATTCCATTACAAAATTCACTTCTGAAACTTTTTTATCCGAGAAATCAACTATGTAAGGCTCAAATATGGGCCGTTTTACGAAAATGGATGGCTAATTGCAAATTTTGTCCGACTGTGTGTCAGAGTTCAGCGCCGGTGCTGCCTGTGTTGTTGCCTCGCCGCCTGGCCTGCCTTCCTTTACACACCCCGGCCTGCTCTGAGGTACTTGGAGCTCCGTCATGACTGGCAGCCCACAGCACTCCATACCCGCTCAAAGTCACCGGTTTTAGGATAATGGACTACTAAACGCTGGTGCTCTGACAGAGCTCCAGGGCCTGCAGCTCCCCTCTTCCTGCTGGCTAAATGCCCGGTGTGTGTGAGTGAGAGCACGGTCAACGAGCTTGTTACGCCAGCAATCTGTTACCACAGGTTCCAGTTAATCTTTTAATGTGTGTAATTAGAATGTGTTGAGTTATTTAAAAAAATGATTGGGGAAATAAACGCCGCTTGTCCGCGAGTCTCATTGATAGAGCTTGCGGCTGGATGTAGCTCTATCAATGAGAGCTAGCTCCTCCTAGAATTTCTCTGAAATTCACAAATATTCATTAACTTGAAATCGGACACCGTGTTAGCTTTATAAGACATTTAGGGAGATCTTGTATAAGTGACGTGATGAAATTCAAACTGTAAATATACAGAAATTACGCCATAAATGAAGCTAACTATCCGTGATTTGTAGCTAGCTACACATAGCTAGGATGAAAGGGACAGTCATAGCTAACAACAACCCCCACTGTTCACAAAAATTCATCAATTTGAAATCGGACACCGTTGTTAGCTTTATAAGACATTTAGGGAGATCTTGTATAAGTGGCGTGATGAAATTCAAACTGTAAATATACGGAAATTACATCAAAAATGAAGCTAACTATCCGTGATTTGTAGCTAGCTACACATAGCTAGGGTCGAAGGGACAGTCATAGCTAACGAAACCCCCACTGTTCACAAACATTCATTAACTTGAAATCGGACACCGTTGTTAGCTTTATAAGACCTTTAGAGATATGTTGTATAAGTGGCGTGACAAAATTCAAACTGTAAATATAGCTAGTTATGCTGACAGCCAGCCAAGATTAACTGGAACTGTTGTAAGAGATTGCTGGTGTAACAAGCTCGCTGACCGCGCTATCACTCTCACACACGGGCCATTTAGCTAGCAGGAAGAGGGGAGCTGCAGGCCGGGGTCTGTGGAGGAAGGCAGGCCGTGCAGCGAGGCAGCAACACAGGCAGCACCAGCAGCTGAACTCCGACACACAGTCTTACCAAATTTGCAATAAGCCATCAATTTTTGTAAAACGTCCCATATTTGAGCTTTATATAGTTGATTTTTCGCTTAAAAAAGTCTCAGAAGTTAATTTAATAACGTAATAGCCCAACAAACAATGTATAACTTTGCAATGAGACCTGCTGTCAGTCTCCCATGTGTTTCTATGTAGTTTGCTCAAACCAATCAGCGCGTAGCTCATTCTGAATATTCATGAGTATACCATATTTGGAAGAAAAGCTCTTGTTCCAATTAGAGCCATATTCACAGGGTAGTTAAGGGCCTAATAAAATAGCATTCGGGCAATTTTCAGCCCAACCAATGTTACATACCCCATTAGGAGACTTTAAGGAACAGTGTAAAATACCCTATATAATCATTCTATCACCCCTTTAATGAGAGGATCCTTGTCACCTATACCATACTAAAAGAGAATATTTGGATACATGTTTAGACCATATGTCAATTAAACACAAGACATTAAACTAAATAACACTTCAATCAAATCAATGCCATTTCGTTTGATCAAAGAATAATCATATCACTTGTGTAGAATTATTAAACTTGATAAAAAATAAGTAATTTATAGACATGTCACTCCTACTTATTTAAATGAAATGGCATCTACTTTAATTAAACTCATGTTCACATTCCTGCCTGTCAAGCAACTTCAAACAATTGTACATTTATTTTTAACAGACTGTAAATATCTACATTTATACATATCATCATCTAGAAATGGCATCTATCAATAAATGTAAAAAAAAGAAAAGAAATGGCATCTATCAGCTTACTTGTGTGTTTATCTGTTTTTCTGCTTATAATAATAGTGGGCTCCACATTAGATGCGAGTACATTAATTAACTTAAAAATCTAATTATATTTACACTGGAAGCAGCATTTTATAATTAACATAGGCTCACTGTATTCCTGACACTTCAGACAGCTCATGGTAGTCCAGGCACTTGGCTTTTTCCCCGCAAATTGTATAAATACTTAATTTTATGGGCAATATATACAGTACATATACAGTATGTCATCCTTGTCTCCTCCTTTTTTGACTCCTACTAACCTCCAGTTTCCAAAGCCAATCGTTCAACGCAAACGTGAGTTTCCAATGCCTATGAGAAAATGGTGAGGGAAGGGTATTCAGCTAGGACGACAGGCAGCAGGGAAAGACATAAGATTGCAAAGTACTGGTTCACAGCATGATAACCCACCATCAAAATGACAGAAACGTTCTTAAGGCCTCATAGAATATTTATGAGTTAGTTTTTGCAAATATTTAGACTTTTTGAAGGGATATACACATTTACAGAGTCATTTTGTCTGAATGAAATTCCAAGCCGTCCGGAATACCGTTAGCCCTCACGGTAATCCGGACACCGTGTCTACTGACAAGATTTGTTTTCCGAATGATTTGCCCAAAATGTGATGTAACCAGAAAATGAGCCAAATTTCTGAATAAAGGACAAAATAACTGGAACAGAACGGCCGGGGTCGGAGAAATACAACAACAAATCGTCCGCGTAAAAGGAAAGTTTAAATTCCATTCCAAAACGTGATATACCAGAAAAAATGGAGAAGGATCTCAGATAGATAGACAAAGGCTCAATGGCCAGCGCAAAGAGTAAAGGAGATAAAGGACAACCCTGTCGGGTGCCTCGAAATAAAGGAAAATAAGCAGACTGAATGCAATTGGTGGAGATACTAGCTTGTGGGGATGTATAGAGAAGGCGTATCCATGAAATGAACATATCACCCAACCCAAATTTGTTAAGTACGGCAAGCAGGAAGTTCCATTCGACCCTGTCAAATGCCTTTTCAGCGTCAATTGAAATGACCACTTTGGGGGTTATAGTGGAATGTTTTGAGTACATTATATTAAAAAGGGTGCGGACGTTGTAAAATAACTGATGGCCCTTTATAAAGCCAGTTTGCTCTTCTGAAATCATGGCTGGGAGAAATTTTTCCAAGCGGCTGGCCAGAGCCTTAGCAAGGATTTTAGCATCCACATTATTAAAGACAAGGGTCTGTAAGAACTGCAGAGGTCGGGGTCCTTGTCTTTCTTTAACAGCAGACTGATGGATGCTTGTCTCAAAGTAGGAGGGAGAAAGCCAACCTGCAGAGATTCCTTATATACAGAAAGCAATATCGGGGCCAATTTAGACTGAAATCTTTTAAAAAATTCCACTGGAAATCCATCAGGGCCAGGGGCTTTATTATTTTGCATGTTGTTTATAGCAGAGTTGACTTCATCAACTGTTAACTCATATCTTAGATCAAGATTCTTGGTAACATGTGGGCTAACAGTAAAGTCGAGGCTGTCTAAAAAAGCACCCATTTCAGAAGCGTCATGCGAGGACTCAGACTTATACAGAGAAGAATAGAATAAGCAGAATACTGAGTTAATGGCATTAGGATCAGTATGCAGTGTGCCCGAGGGATCCTTGATTTGAAGAATCATACGTGAGGCAGCCTGGCGACGCAACTGATGGGCTAGGAGCCGGCTTGCCTTATTACCATGCTCATAATATGTGGAACGCGAGCGCAAAGAAGGCGCTCTGCCTCAGTAGTCGTAATGAGATCGAATTCAGTCTGTAAATCAACACGGTCTTTGAGCAAGCTAGGGGAGGGGCAAATGGCTAGTTGTTGATCAGATTTGTCCAATCTAGTTGACAGCTCTTGAAGTTTGGCAATACGAGTTTTACATAAATGCCCAGAGTAAGATATTATTTAACCCCGTAAATATGCTTTGAGGGATTCCCATAGCAGGGAACAAGAAATAGGATCAGCCTCGTTTTGATTGATCATAATAAAATCATCAATTGAAGATGCAATAAAAGAAATAAATGTATTATCAGATAAGAGCAGAGTATTTAACCTCCACGGTGAGGAGTATTGGGGTTGCGGAGAGAGCTGAATATCCAAAGAGAGTGGGGCATGGTCAGAGATAACTATAGGATGATATTTAATTGTAGACACCTTGGAGATAAGTTTGGCATCAATAAAAAAATAATCAATCCGAGAGAAGGATTTATGCATATGCAAAAAAAAGGAATACTCCTTGATGGTAGGGTTGTAAAATCTCCAGGGATCAATGCAACCATTACCAGCCATGAAGTCAGAGAGCGTTCTGGACATTAATGAAGGAGTCAAGATTTTGGGAGAGGAGCGGTCCAACCTAGGATCAATAACGCAGTTCATGTCCCCTCCAAAGATAAGGAGGTTATCATGCAGAGAAGGGAGACGTTCAAATACCTTATTCATAAAATCTGGGTCGTCAAAGTTTGGGGCGTAGATATTGACTAGTAATACAGGAATGTGAAACAGCGTGCCTGAAATGATTAAATATCTGCCATTTTCATCAGAAATCAATTGAGAAGTTGAGAAATGAACTGATCCATGCGTGGAGTTTGTGGGGGGGCAGGGGGAGCACTGCCCCCCCTGGTAGCCGAAACGGGTAATTGCATTGTTTCAAAAATTTGTGGAATAATTACTTCTGACATAACCAGATATTTTATAAATACTTTAAAAACACAAAACAACTAAATGGGGATAGGTAATACATCTGATTTCATATAGGCCTACTGCTTTAGTAAAAATAATATTTTTTCAGGGCTATGCCTCTCACCTGAGACCTTTGTCGACGCATATGCAGGACGCAAAAAACAATAATTTGTTGCACTAGTCAGGACATCTTACCATGCCAACGTTGCAACAAAGGTTGCCTAAATGCCATGTATATAAATTTACTGTCAGCTTACTAATTGAATGCGCGTTTTGTGTAGATTTGGACTTTTATACGTTTTATTCGACTTTGTTTAAACGGCGAAGTTCACCTCGTTCACCTGTTTGGAGCTGACTGGTGAATGGGATGCGCGTATAGGCCTTGCTGGATACACCGTGACTCTGTTTGTGAATCTACTGATCGCTGTGGATGACTTGTTTTCATGTCATTGGATTACAGCAAAATATTGATCTTTTTTCTTAACGTGTCTAAACGTTTTATGGTGCGATTGCGTTTGGTTTTTGCTTTTGGAGAGGCATCTCAACAGACTGGAGGTCCAACACTGATTGTTCACGGTTAACTTACATGTTAGTTGAATTTAAGTGTCGGGGCATTCTGCCACCGTCTGTCTATTGTGCTCCAACACAGCCGTGCCCACGGGCGTCAGCTTGGTTTGAAATGTGCTGGGGACAGACACGCATTCGGAGGTACATTTCCAGAAGTGCTGGGTACAATGACGCATACGTTTTTTTTCTCTTTCGCGCTGGTCAGGTTTAATGTACGTAAACAATGATCAATGATTACCAAATTTCAGTCCAATATTGCTCCTCATAACCATGGAAAACTGTCAAAAAATAGAACCCAAAGTCCAATTATTATGGATGTTATCTGACATTTAGCGTTTCTGCTTCACATTTTCAGAAGGGAAACGGAGCAGCTGTTGGTTGACTCCCCACGGTTCTCATGGGCTTTATAATTCCTAACATGAAAAAGCTTAACGTGGTTTAATATACCTAAACAACGATCAATCATCACCACATTTCTGGTTAGATTTGTTGACAGTTTTCAGTGGTTATGAGGAGCAATATGAGAGAAATTTGGTAATCATTGATCATTGTTTAGGTACAAGCTTTTTCCTCGCTTTTTCCTCGCCATAGCCTGTCAAGTTCTTTTGACAGACATAAGTGTTCATTTCAAGATATGGCCATGATACATTTGGTGATCGTTGTTGAGGTACATTAAACCACGTTAAGCTTTTTCACGTTAAGCAGAACAGGTAGCGTTGTGAACAGAGAAGCGTACAGCCAGCGCAGCAGCAGAGCGGCTGTGTCTGTGCCTGCCCTGTGGGGACAGAGATTGTTGTGGATTGTTTGCATCTGTCGCTCAAGAATTATATGTGTTATGGACTTCTTTTTTTAACTAAATTGAGCTCGAGGTTTTAAAATGTGACAATGTAATTTCAAATCTGCTTAAAAAAATAAACATATGTTTATTTAACATGTTTTCTTTGTCCATATGTGCTCATGCTGTGTTCCCCAAGTCTCAGTTGCTATAATGAGTTTTTTTTTTTTTTTGCCCCCCCTGGCTCGAATGTCAAACTCCGCCTATGAACTGATCTACCAAACAAAATAGCAACCCCTCTGGCTTTAGAGTTAAAGTTGGAGTGAAACACCTCAGAGACCCACGGGCATTTCAGCCTGACCTGGTCTGTGGTACGCATGTGGGTTTCTTGTAGAAACACTATGTCCGCTTTAAGCCTTTTCAAGTGAGTAAGTACCCTAGATCTTTTAATGGGGCTTCCCAAACCTTGATGTTCCAGCTCACAAGCCTAATATGTGAACCTCTAAGAGTGGGTCCAGAATTGCCAGTGGTAGTAGACATTTATGGAGTATTAACTAAGAGCCGTTGATGAATGCAGAACACCACCCCAGAAAGGAGAAAAGAGAAGAAAAAAATAAATAAATAAATAAAACAAAATAAGAAAATATAAAAAAATTACAAATTATAAAAAAAAAAAAATTTAAAAAAAAAAAAAAAAAAAGGGGGGGGGGAGACAATAACGCTAAACACACACACATACACTAGCTGGCTAATCAAGCCAAACATTAACCCCACCCCTCCCACCGTCATCAAAGCACTTACATCGACCCCATCCCCAAATGATGGAGAACCCAGTGCTAACTCCACTAGGAGTGAATTCCCTAAGGACAAGCTGGCGGCGGATGTCATTGAAGGCGGCACGGGCACGAGCAGTCTTCGCGGTGTGGTCAGTGAAGATGTGTATAGCCATATCGCCGACCTTTATTCTTTGTTGGGTTCTAGCTCACCACAGAATGTCAACACAGTCTGTATTATAGTGAAGACGGGCGATTATTGGGCATGGGCGTTCCCCGGGTTTGGGCTTGGCCTGCAGGGTGCGGTGAGCGCGGTCCAACATGGGCTCTTTATCCAGCTGAAAGGCCTCTTTGAGCAGAGTGGAAACAGCCGACATCATGGAAGGGCTGGTTGAGTCTTCAGGCACACCTACGATCCTTATATTGTTGCGTCGCGATCTGGCCTCGAGATCCTCACATTTATTGTCCACTCGTAGCAGCTCGGCAGACAGGTGTTCCATTTTAGACTGTAGCGAAGCAATGTCATCAGTGCAAGAGGAGAGTGAAGTTTCCATTTCAACTACCGTGCTCGCCAGGGAGCTTACTTTAGCCTGGATGTCTGTAATAGTTCCAGTTAGTTCGGATTTAACTGCCTGTAGCTCCGCCTTGATAGACGTCAAATTTTCGCTTAGGGCAGCCTGGAGCTCGGTTTTGAAAATAGTCGCCATCTCTTTACAAAGTGATGAGAGCCGCTCCACCTTGAAATCGGGTGGGACAGTGGGCGTTACAGCACCGTCGTCAAGGGAGGAGGAATCACTACAAGGCGAGGATGTAACGTGCGGAGCAGGCCACCGAAGCGCAGCAGATGAAACACTGCTGGTTTTGGGTTTAGAAGGCATTTTACTCAGCAACAGTCAAAGAGGAAGTGTTAGATAGAACTTACACCAAGAAAAATAACACGAAAATGTGCCAATGAACTCAATTTAAAGCTAATTGCAGGAGCTCCGAAAATCGCGTCCTACTCCATAGATCGTTAAGCCGGAAGTCGCTGAGGTGCAGACTTGATGGCTTTCAATGGGCAAGTCATCGGGTTGTTAAACTTTTTTTCCCACAAGCAGCAGTTTAAGGTCTGTTTTCATGATGCTACAAAATACAAAACTAATACAACAACACAAAGTAAAAAACTGGTGCTGCTAAACGTGAAGCTTTGTGTCATAAACACCAGCAGCAGCTTTAACAGTGTACAAAATAGATGTTCAAATGGACTTACAAAAACTTGGGAAAGTCAGAGGAGACAATGAAGATACTTATGGGAAGAAATTATCTTCCAATTTGTTGAAGAATGGCTCGCTTGATAAGAAAAAAAGAATCAAGAGAGAGAGAGAACGTGGAGATTAAGCAGCGAGAAAAACAGAGACATAGGAAGAGATTCCAAGACAAAATATTCAGAACATCTGTTGTCAAAGCAGATGATAATGGCTCGTTATTGCAGTCATTAGGGAAGCTGAGAATGACGGAGTGAGAGAACAAGGGAGAAAAAAACCATATTAGACAGACCCACTGTACATGCTGAGGAATGGAATGGAGAGTTCACCTACTTTTTTATTTGAAGAATAGAGTTTACCATTTTTAAACATAAGATAAAGCTTTATTGACCCCTGTGGGGAAATTGGCTTTCTACAGCAGGTTATAGGGTTCAGCAGGGAAATAGAAAACTATATCAGCCCTAACATAAGTATAAATTGGACAATAAAAACAAACAATAAAAGCAGAGCAAACAAAACATTACAAACCAAGGAAAAGGGTAATTATATACTATAAAAACAATGCATGGTTATGTAAACATATGCTGCCAAGTATGCAGAAATATGTTCAAAGGGGGAGAAGCATAAGAGTCTGTAGCCACACTAGTGTCTCTGTGAGGATGGATGCTCATAAAGAACCAAATTGTAAGATGGATGGAAATTGAGGCATGTTAGAAAGCCCACACTTTTCTGCAACAGGTAGTTATGGTCAAGCGAAGCTGCATCCCAAAAATAATTACAGCCGCAATTACCTGCTGTTTTTCTGTAGACTCTGGTTCTCCTGTAATTTAACCCTCTCCGTGAACCATCACCTTATCGTGGTGGAGAGGTTTGTGTGTCTCTGTGAACCTGAGGGCTGTGTTGTCTGGAGCTTTGTGCTCCTGGTAGGGTCTCCCAAGGCAAAGTGGTCTCAGGTGAGGGGCCAGACAAAGAATGGTTCAAAAACCCCAATGAAAAAGCTAAGCAGAGATGGAGTGACCCTGCCCGGAGGAAGCCCGGGGCCCCCGTCTGGAGCCAGGCCCAGACGGCGGGCTTGTCGGCGAGCGCCTGGTGGCCGGGTTTGCCACGGAGCCCGGCCGGGCACAGCCCGAACAAGCTACGTGGCAACTCCCTCTCCATCCCATGGGCCCACCACCTGTGGGAGGAACCGTTGGGGTCGGGTGCGATGCCACATGGGTGGCAGTGAAGGTCAGGGGCCTCGACGGACCAGACCCGGGCGGCAGACGCTGGCTCTGGGGACGTGGAACTTTCATCTGATCTGAGGCCGTATGTTTTGGACACTCGGGTGAAGAGAGGGGCAGAGCTGTCAACCGATCACCATCTGGTGGTGAGTTGGGTCAGAGGGTGGGGGAAGACTCTGGACAGACCTGGTAAGCCCAAACGTGTAGTGCGGGTAAATTGGGAACGTCTGGAGGAGGCCCCTGTCCAACAGACTTTCAACTCACACCTCCGGCAGAGCTTTTCGTGCATCCCTGTGGAGGCTGGGGACATTGAACCCGAGTGGACAATGTTCAAAGTTTCCATTGCTGAAGCTGCGGCGAGGAGCTGTGGTCTTAGGGTCTTAGGTGCCTCAAGGGGCGGTAACCCACGAACACCGTGGTGGACACCGGTGGTCAGGGAAGCCGTCCGACTGAAGAAGGAGTCTTTCCGGGATATGTTATCCCGGAGGACTCCGCAGGCAGTTGCAGGGTACCGAAGGGCCCGAAGGGCTGCAGCCGCTGCCGTGAAAGAGGCAAAGCAGCGGGTGTGGGAGAAGTTTGGAGAAGACATGGAGAAGGACTTTCGGTCGGCACCAAAGTGCTTCTGGAAAACTGTTCGCCACCTCAGGAGGGGGAAGCGGGGAACCATCCAAGCTGTGTACAGTAAGGATGGGACACTGTTGACCTCAACTGAGGAGGTAATAGGGCGGTGGAAGGAGCACTTTGAGGAACTCCTGAATCCGACTAATACGCCCTCTATGTTAGAGGCAGAGCTGGAGGATAATGGGGGATTGTCGTCGATTTCCCAGGCGGAAGTCACTGATGTAGTCAAACAACTACACAGTGGCAAAGCCCCGGGATTGATGAGATCCGTCCAGAAATGCTCAAGGCTCTGGGTGTGGAGGGGCTGTCCTGGTTGACACGCCTTTTCAACATTGCGTGGAAGTCTGGGGACGGTGCCAAAGGAGTGGCAGACTGGGGTGGTGGTTCCCCTTTTAAAAAGGGGGACCAGAGGGTGTGTGCCAATTATAGGGGTATCACACTTCTCAGCCTCCCTGGTAAAGTCTACTCCAAGGTGCTGGAAAGGAGGGTTCGGCCGATAGTCGAACCTCGGGTTGAGGAGGAACAATGCGGATTCCGTCCTGGTCGTGGAACAACGGACCAGCTCTTCACTCGCAAGGATCCTGGAGGGAGCCTGGGAGTATGCCCAACCGGTCTACATGTGTTTTGTGGATTTGGAGAAGGCGTATGACCGGGTCCCCCGGGAGATACTGTGGGAGGTGCTGCGGGAGTATGGGGTGAGGGGTCTCTTCTCAGGGCCATCCAATCTCTGTACAACCAAAGCGAGAGCTGTGTCCGGGTTCTCGGTAGTAAGTCGGACTCGTTTCAGGTGAGGGTTGGCCTCCGCCAGGGCTGCGCTTTGTCACCAATCCTGTTTGTAGTATTTATGGACAGGATATCGAGGCGTAGTCGGGGTGGGGAGGGGTTGCAGTTTGGTGGGCTGGGGATCTCATCGCTGCTCTTTGCAGATGATGTGGTCCTGATGGCATCATCGGCCTGCGACCTTCAGCACTCACTGGATCGGTTCGCAACCGAGTGTGAAGCGGTTGGGATGAGGATCAGCACCTCTAAATCTGAGGCCATGGTTCTCAGCAGGAAACCGATGGAATGCCTTCTCCAGGTAGGGAATGAGTCCTTACCCCAAGTGAAGGAGTTCAAGTACCTTGGGGTTGTGTTCGCGAGTGAGGGGACAATGGAGCGGGGAGATTGGTCGGAGAATCGGGCGCAGCGGGTGCGGTATTGCATTCAATCTATCGCACCGTTAGACGAAAAGAGAGCTTAGCCAGAAGGCAAAGCTCTCGATCTACCGGTCAGTTTTCGTTCCTACCCTCACCTATGGTCATGAAGGCTGGGTCATGACCGAAAGAACGAGATCCAGGGTACAAGCGGCTGAAATGGGTTTCCTCAGGAGGGTGGCTGGCGTCTCCCTTAGAGATAGGGTGAGAAGCTCAGTCATCCGTGAGGAGCTCGGAGGAGAGCCGCTGCTCCTTTGCGTCGAAAAGGAGCCAGTTGAGGTGGTTCGGGCATCTGGTAAGGATGCCCCTGGGCGCCTCCCTAGGGAGGTGTTCAGGCACGTCCAGCTGGGAGGAGGCCTCGGGGAAGACCCAGGACTAGGTGGAGGATTATATCTCCAACCTGGCCTGGGAACGCTCAGGATCCCCAGTCGGAGCTGGTTAATGTTGCTCGGGAAAGGGAAGTTTGGGGTCCCCTGCTGGAGCTGCTCCCCCCGCGACCCGACACCGGATAAGCGGACGAAGATGGATGGTTGTCCTCGGGTCCAATTTGACCCGTTTTCAAAGTTTATTATATCAGAAATATGGGTTTCTGTCATCCAAATTGCCCAAACATAACTTGGATGCATATGTGCATTGTATGGAAGCTATACAATGTTCTTCGCAGGTAAAATTAATAATTAGAATTTTGGGTGTTTTATTCAGTTTCATAGCATTTCAAAAGAATGTGTAAAGGGTTTGAAAACAATATCCTGACTAAACTTTAACATTCACCGGTCTGTGATTATCCATTCGACATCCTCTGATCTTAACTATTAGTCAAAATAATTCATAATTTCTGCTTTTTTTAACTTGAACATTAGGTATAAGGTCGTTTAAATTAGGTTTGTTGACCATGAATTAAAAAAAAAGCTTTGAAAAAAGTGACAAAAATGTTTAAAACAGCGTCAAAAGCATACTGAAACATTGGAAAAAGCACAAAATAAAAATCATTTTCAATTTAGACCCAGAAGGACAACAAGTTAATAGTCGACGGAAAGACAACACAAAGGTTAAATCCTCTCCGGAGCCACGTCCTTGTGTTTTAAAGTGGATTTCTGCTTGTCCATATTCTGTTCAGGTGACAGGATTCTGCTGTATATTAAGGTTAACTATGTAAAAAAATTGCTTCATTACACTGTATATTTCAGAAGGTTTGATAGTCATCATGCCAGTGTTGTAGTCAAGACCACCTAAACCAAGACCAAGTCATCTATAAGACCAGAGTATATCGAAACCGAGACAAGACCAGACTTTGAGGGGTTGAGACCAAGTCAAGACAAAGACCAAGGCGGGGCGAGACCGAGTCAACACAAGACCAGACCAGTGCCACAATAAAATGTGGAAAATGCTAACCATAGGCACTCCTCAAATTGATCTGAAAGATCCACATTCCCATAAAAACAAACCCGCAGAAAACAAATTAAGATTTTTCTTCATTGACCTCTTTTATTGCAATACTTGCCAAGACAATGCCGAGACAAGACCGAGTGAAAATGCAGACCGAGACCTTCAAAACCAAGACCGATCTTGAGTACTACAATGCTGAATCATGCTGTAGATAGTCTATATCCATGATGTTCCACTTCCTGGATTGCTCCGTTGCTGATGAAAATTCCTCAGGATTTCACTCTTTTCGGCCGGATGTCCCTCACCTTCCTCTTTGTGTTGGCATTCTAAACGCCGGTGGATTTATGAGGACTATGGTTAACTGCTCCTCAGATCTCTGCAGCTAGACTATCTGTCCAATCTGAGTTTTCTGTTGCATGACTAAAACTACTTTTGAACGTACACACGTTCCACCAAAACAACTTCCTTCCCGAGGCTATTTTGCAGCGGCACCGTGACTCTGCCCGGCACTTCGCACCGCCCAAGACGATTGTGATTGGTTTAAAGAAATGCCAATAAACCACAGCACGTTTTTCTGCCATCCCGGAATACTGTGTGGACTATAGCCAGACCTGGCAAAGTGAGCCTATGCTGTAGATGACGGTGCAATGATAGTACAGCTCACGCCTTGGCCTTAACAGAGCAAACTATCATCAGTTACAACTGTGCAAACTGTCACCAATTCAAAGTGCACAAGTGTCTTGACCGAGCAGCCATGAACATGAAACACGCCAGTTTGAGATTATTCTTTGACATGTTAATACTGAAAACAATCTCCCATCAGGTGTTGTACACAGTGGCAAAGCGACAGCGATGTAAAAGTGCTTGGCAGTCGGCGAGAATGCTTTAGGCAGTGTTTTCAGCTTGATCAAGGTGGAAAGGATGCTGGCGCTGTCACCTTATACATCTTTCCCAGTCATGGAGAACACAGATTTTGCAGGCTGACATAGTGGCTCAAGAGTGGCTATATCAGTGTGACACATTGCACAAATATTGGACAGAACCTGTCAAAGTGGCCACAAGGCCTGCAGATTAGGCTTGTACCTACCACAGCAGGACATTTGATGGCCCTGTAGGGAAAACTTCAGAGTCTCCAAGAAAGCATTTTTATGACTGCACAGCTGCATCAAATAGAAAATAGATGTGTTGTACACTATTTTTTTATGTAATCCCCATGTAATTCAACCTGACAAACAGTATTTGGTTTTTTGGAAACTTAATATAAACGCCCACACAACAAAAGTTTGTAATGATGTACCTGCCAAACATCTGCTCCGTTCAATAACTTCATTCTGACTTTCCAATTAGGTTTTTCTATAACCATGATAGTATTTTCATATAAATAAATCCAGTTCACAAAATCAATTTAATGAGCAAATCCTTCAGGGAAAATTATCACTTTTTCTTTCCAGTAAAGGATTTTTTTGTCATTGCAGCATTTGTTTTGTCACGGTAGGTGTCATATTTCCCAACAGTGGATTCAGTATTTTACTTTAAAACAAAAGTCTTTAAATAATTGCATAATGCGAGCTGGATTACCTGTGATAATCCAATATGCTGAGCATGACGTAGCTCGGGAGCAGTAATGTGAAGAGTGTGCTGTAATTAACGTAATCGTAAAAACAAATCTCTGCATCCATTTTTGCTTATAGGAGAAAACCTGGTCGCACCTTTCCTTTTGAAAACATTTGTGTCTATGTCATCGCTCAGAATGACCCAATCCTAGTGAGACATAAATGTAGTATTTCTTTGTCAAATGGTCTTGAACTGGGCTGTGATTAGCTGTTCTCAACCATTGTTGTTGAAGAGCAGAGGAACTCTGATATAGCTGTACATCAGTGTTATCAATTCAACATTGTATTTTAAGGTTGCTTTCACACCTCCCTCGTTTGGTCCGTTTAAAACTAATTCTGGAGCGTTTCGTTGGATAGTCCGGCTCATTTGGGCTGGTGTGAAGACTCATCCGAACTCTGGTGCGGGTCAAACAAACTAACTCTGGTCTGCTTGAAAACGGGGGTCTCGGTTTTCTTCCGAGTGAACACGCGATCCGAATACAAGTACAGGAATACAGGAAGTGAACCAAAAACGCATGCATTTACTAGCCTGCAGTTTCAACCTTGCACACGATTAACGGACTTAAGGGTACATAACTTTAAGATCCATAAGCTGTTCTGACCACACGTCGCTGGTAGTCTGTGAGACATCATCAGTCTGTGTGACATCATCATCTCTCTCTCTCTCTCCTTCACTCACTGTCTGTCAGCTGCTCATTGTTCCCATTCTAAATATTAGAAACATAAAGCAGAACCAGAAAACCCGAGACATAAATGTGGTGTTGCTCCATTAAGACCAGAAGTGTCGGTGAGTTTCAGATATTCCGTCCAGTGCGTTTGCAGTGTTTGGTGCGTCTGACAAAGTGCTGTGTGAAAGCAAACCAAACCAAATGGAAAAAAATGCAACAATGTTGCAACTTCACCCCAGAATCGTGCCAGAGTCCACAGAACTATATGTGTGAAAGCACCCTAAGACTTAAATATAACTTGTCAGAATGAATTCAAATGCAACCCATATAACCCAAATCCTAGACTACACTGCAAAATTGATTCCCTTCACAGATTTCCAATAAATCATTCCAGTAAAAAAACTTCTGCGAAGTTTGGTCTTGTGTAGCCTCGCTTCTTTCTCTTCAGAGATCCCGCCTCACTCCTCAGAGCATAAATAAGAGGATTGGAACGGCCTGCACACTGAAACCAATTCTGGGTCAAGCGAGGATCAAATGAGAGAATTGGCATGTACCCGTAGAACTTATCAGAGGTTGCCAGTGCCTTTTACCAGTTTCTTAGCAGTAAAGGGGAAGTTCCTGATGGTAAACATTTGAACCTTATGACTTGTTGCAGACTGCCTGAACACATAATTACTTTTGGGCTCTGGGACTTGGGGCGGGAAGTGCCCGTGATGATGAGCTAAATCCTTTGCGGAGTGTTTCATTTGTGGATGATGTGTAGCTTTTGCCCACCAGCCTTCAGTCCTCTAAAGGCTCAATAATTGGGATACTTAGTATGTCGCCCTTGTCAGAACCCCTGAAAACATTTAACCTCAAATGCATCTTCTTCTCTGAGACATTTTTTTATGACCACTTGGCAGAATATTGTAAGGACAGTAGCCCCAACATTGCAACACGGTCTCACGGCAGTTCGTGAAATGGTCACGTTATTTTTAATATATTGATTCATGTTCACGGGGATGTTTTTATCGTTTTTTTTCATGGTGGCCAGCACAAAATGGTATATATGGAGATTAACAGGGAAAGCAAACGCCACACCCCGGGGGAGGACGCCTCACATGCCGGGAGATGGCCACGGGTGGCGCGCGACAATAACGGGAACAGGATGTCTCACACACCGGGACACGGCCGCGGGGGACGCGCGACAATAACGGGATGGCGGAGGTTGGGTTAAGGAAAAAAACAACGAGGAAAGGACGCCTCACACGCCGAGAGACGGACGCAGTGAACGTGCGACAATAACGGGACGGTTAACGGGGAAACAAAACGCCACACGCGATCCCCGGCCTCCGGAGTGAAAGTCCGGAGATGTTTGACCCATCCACCACCCCAAACAACCTCCTTACGTGGATTTTCGGCATTTCATACTACTCGCTGACGTAGTCGTGCTGTGACCACGACGTATGCTTCCCATTTAAATACATTAGTTTACATTTTCGTGCTGGCCACCACGAATAACGACAAAAACATCCCCGTAAACACATCAATAGATTAAATAATGTGACCATTTCACGTACTGCCAAGAGACTGGGTTGAACATTGTGCTTCCTTCTTGCTTTCTTCCTGCAACTATGTAGACTGAGTGGTTCAAGCTTATTTTTCGGCTGCATTTACTGTAGTCAGTCAACAGAATCACGTCAGCTGAATGTCTACAATGTAAATGTAACCTCAAATCACATTCTCTTTTATTCGGTGTCACTGTGCTCTTCTTCATGTTATTTATCATCACCCAACATGTCAGCCTTCCGCCTTACCTTCTCCTTTGCACCCTACCCTCCCACTGCCTCCTTCCTTCCCTCCCTCACTCTGATAGAACAACCAAGTCGATGGCAGTGACAGGTGACGCTTTGGATGAAAGTCCCTGACTCCAGCGGCTGTCACAGTGCTCAGCAGAGAAATGAAAGAACCCAAGGAAGAAAGGTTTTAGTTGGAGTGGGATGGAGGGAGGTGAGGAGGGAGCGGAGGTGGAGATGTAAACTGAAGTCAGTGTCGCCCTGGGGGCTATGAGCCTCTAATTGACTGCAGAGGGTTGACGGAGGCTCTTTGTGACTGGCACTTCCAACACACACACACACACACACACACACACAGTTTGTATTTCTACATTAACACCTACTCTCACATGCCCAGACTTAACCCTAAATCAAACCTTATTTAAATGTATAATTTTAGAAGTCCACACCAGCATTTCTGCCTGTAGAATATCTGCAGACTGAATTCAGTTGTAATGGGCAAAACCAGTGTATGTGTTTGCAGAGGCAAGACGAATCAAGTTTGACATGGATGTTTGACACAAAGATTTGCACCGCTGACGAATCGCCAACGCGCTTTACTCCGTGTGACTTCTGAAGGTCACGCCAAATAACGTTCTTCGAGAATCTGTTTGAGAAAACTGAGCTTTTCTTTTTTTTGCCACAACAAGCTGTCAACACAACCCTGACATAATTATGATCATCTTGTAAAGTTGATGTGGCGAACATGTTGGCAGTTGTCAGTTCACTAGGGGTGTGCAAAAAAATTGATTCACATTCGAATCGCGATTCAAGCTCTACCAATTCAAAATCGATTCAGAGAATTCCAAAAATCGAAAACAAAAAACAAAACAAAACCCTTTTTAATTATTTTTTTAATTGTATGTCTACTGCAATCACATGGGAAAAGTAACTACATTTACATACTGTGAGTAGTTTTTTTAATCGAGAATCGTTTTTGAATCAAAAATCAATTTTGAATCGAATCTTGAGCCTGAAAATCGATATTGAATCGTGCCATTTTCTGAATCATGCACCCCTACTGTTCACACATCCAGCAGACACAACTCAATTAGCATTTGTTTGGAGCAGTGTTTGTGTCCACCTGATGAATGTAAGTCCAAAGCCGTGTTCCAACCCAAAGTTCCGAGGACTTCTGAGTTAAAACTAAAACTAGGGATGTCCGAATAAAGCTTCATGAACTGTTAGTTGTATTTGTTGACCCAACTGTATGGTGCTCTCGGTTGAAACAAAAAAGGTTCAAGGAATAGCAATTGGAATGGAATTCAGTGTGCTTACAACCCTTTGTTGAACCGAGAGCACCTTCTATTGGGCTCAGAAAATTAAGAAAATTATCTATGAAGCTTCACCTGGAAATCACTTACTGAACCACACGGTCTCACGGCAGTTTGTGAAATGGTCACATAATGTTTAATCTATTGATTTGTGTACACGGACACGTTTATCTCGTCTTTTTTTTGTGGTGGTCGGCACGTAATGGGAAGCATCTATACGGACGTTGGGTTTAGGAAAAGAAGAACGGGGAAAGGAAAAGTAAAACGCGTCCGTGTACACAAATCAATAGATTAAATAACGTCACCATTTCACAAACTGCCGTGAGACTGGATTGTACTGAAAGGTTTCTTCAACCCACTGTTATCTGCATTTCCACCGCGGTCTAAAGACCCATGAAGATTAGGCAAATTAGTCCGCTGAAATGATGAAAAAGCAACATGACGGAATGAGCGCTGCAAGTGGTTGAGGGGTGGGAAACCCACTCTGGAGCCTGTAGTCCAGTGTGTCCGTTTCATCTTAAAAACATGTCACTTTGCTTTAGAATGTAACCGGTTTGACCTTGACCTTGGCCTTGACCAACTGCCACTTTGCTCGTTTGAAAGCCATGATGTCTCTCTCTCATGGGTGGGCCAAATTCTCTGGGCGGGCCTATGACCTAATAAGGAGAAGATTTCAAATCGGCCCATCAGAGCTTTCATTTTCTCAAAGGCAGAGCTGGATACCCAGGGCTCGGTTTACACCTATCGCCATTTCTAGCCACTGGGGGACCATAGGCAGGCTGGGGGAACTCATTTTAATGTTAAAAAACCTCATGAAGTGAAATTTTCTTTCTGATTAACAAGTTGTCATACCTATTGTTAAGAGATGTCTAAATGACGTGGTCGTTCTGATTTCTGGAGGAAGGAGGAGAGGCTGGGGTCGAATTGAAAGTTAAGCAAAAGGTTTAATGAAACTACATGAAAACGACAGTAAAAACACAATTAAACATAAAACATAAAACACTGCCAGCAGCAGACTGCAAACATGCTTCCCCTTGTGGGGACACAGATTGCAGCCATGTGACATGACAAAACAATACACTGTAAACAGCGGACTTCTACATGCTTCCCCCTGCGGGGTCACAGTTGAAGCCCCGAATCTTTCTCCTGCTCCCACATTTATTCCTGTCTCTCAGGATAAGGACACACCTCTGAATTTCAGGTCTACTCCAGGTCACAGACTAAGGTTGATTATCATTTAGTGCTGATTATATTCAAGTTTACAGAGTTTGCATTTCCTTTGTTCTAACCCAGACTTGGCACCAGGAGGTTTGAGACTCAAAGAGACGTTTCTCTTCATATGTTAATAGTTGGTTTTAACCTAATCAATTTAACCAAAGACAGGAAGAGAGGGGGAGAGAAAGGGTCTGTCTTTACCTATTGTTTACAGAGACAAAAGGTGGTGATTGTGATAACCAGATCAGTCTGGACCTATTCTTTACATTCATATACATTCATTCCTATTTTCATAACCCGGTTACAGCATACAATTTATTACTTAAAACATAAAACATACATAGTTCTTAAAATCAACATTGTTACAACTTTATTTAACTCAACACTATATGACAAAATAGGTATTTTGTGCTACTTTTGCTCAATTGCTACTGCTAAGGGACACTTATTTGAAATAAATTAATGCTGGAATGTTTCAAGTTATGACTGTCACTCTTAAATGTGTCTGATTTTATCTGACACGCTATCAACCTAACTCTTCAGAAATAAGTTGGTTGTATAGTTTTCAATGAAAACTATTATTAGTGATATCTGTGAATTATCACACCTGGCGCCGTTTCTAAAAAACAATGTAATGAAGATGTAAGTTTATCAAATGGAATTTGTTTGTATTGTTTTAGCACCATTAACAAAATGATTGTATTGGGATGGTGGCAGCAGTCTAAGGCCACGTCCAAACGTAACAAAACGATCTCCCCCGCCCCCCCTTCTTCCCTGGCATTGTTCCAAGAATGTTTGCGCCCAAACGAATCGATTTGTAAATGACTCAACACGTTACTTAATATTCCAGGCCTATAGGTGGCACTGTTTCTGCTACAGAAATTCACCAAAAAGGGAGACGAGGTGGAGCATGCGCATAAAGCTTGCACGCTGTATACAAACAGACAGTAGAAGAAGAAATCAAACAGCCCCAGTAACCCTAATAGACTCAATATCTTCTCCAGCAAGAGCACAAGCATGTTGTCCGCCATTATTGTTGTTATGAGACGTCGTTGCAGGGTAAGAGGTCGAAGGCAGTGACATCATTGATACGCAAGTATGCAGCTTCGCTGTCCAAATGAAGACACAAGGGCGCCGTTTTCGAATTTTTTCACCCTGGAACCAGGTTTTAAAAAAGTGTGTCTTCATGCAGGATTGGTTTGGACGATCGGCCAAAACGATGCAAAACGATGCAAAACGTGCGTTAACACCAAAAAGCGTCTCCGTGTGGATTGACCCTCATACAGATGAAATTTGCTTATTGCTAACTCTGGTACCGCTAAGGAGCTGTGCATTGTTCCTGTCAAATAAATAAATAAAAAATTGCTAACTCTCAGGAAACAGAACCTAAACTATCTGCATGGCTAGACACTAGTACTGATTCCGGCATATATCACTTATTTTCTAGGAAAACCAAGAACGAAAGACAAGAATTTTATTTTTCATTTATTTAAGTATTAATGAGAAAATTCTGTAATTTTTTTTTTCAGTTTTTGTTTTCATTCTTTCTTCAATCTTTAATATTCATTAGATTACTGAATGGCATCGCTAATCCGTAGTGATTACTGTGGGTATTGTAATGCAAGTAAAACCCGTCACATGCAGCCCTTGGATGGGAATGGGTTGCTATCTGATGAAGCCAGTAGTTGAATGGTCTGCTTTCCCTGCCTGTTTCACTTTTGCACTCCGCGTACTTGACATTGACACCAAAATGTTGCTATTTTTACATGATCGTTAAAGAAAGATATTTTTCCCCAGTGAAAATGGTGAATATGTTTTATGGTAAAAGAAGAAGATCCTCCTCGATGCAACTATGGGTAAGTGGACGGATGAGTATATCTTTATGTAAAATTACATTCACACTTTGCACTAGAACTGACTGAGTAACATATCCTAAATAGTGTGGATTTTTTCTTTATTTCTTGTGCGAAGAAGAAATACATACACATTCATGCAAATACCTGCACCCTGTCAGAGTTGCACAGAAAATGCATGCACCCATGGGCATATATCTACATATAATCACAGCATGCACACACATGCACCAACTCCCATGATGTCTGTCTTGGATGTATTCCAACATTAGACTCTTTCCTCCTACCTCTCTTTCCTTCTCACCACTCTCCCGACACACACACACACACACCTACTGTAACCCTAGAAAACTGGCGACAGATGTACCCCTGGAGGTTTTGGAAGCCTTTTATCATGCCATAGTTCCACTGGGAGTCATTCAGATGGACTGCTCTGACAAAAACATGTTGATAATGGCCGCGCCACTGAAACAGGGGACCAGAGGGGACGGGGGGTGGGGGGGACATTCAGATGACGGGATGGGTGGATGAATAGATGGCTTGATGGAAAAATGTAGTGAGTGGTGTATGAGGGGGGCACTGCTAAGATCCCAAGAGGTGAGGTCAAGACCAGATGGCATTTGTCTGTGGATGTGTGACCATAGAGTGGCAGCAGGGAAAGACACACACACACACGCACGCACACACACACACACACACACACACACACACACACACACATACACACACACACACACACACACACACACACACACACAGATTTTTAGCAGGAAAAAAATAAACAAGTAATACTCAACTCAACTTTGGTCAAGACACCTTGACCACCTTGAGTAAGGAAAGATCTCCACACTTATTGTGGTAAAAGTGTGGAATATTTAGTGTTTTCAACATTTCATGTAAAGCCCTTTATGGATCTCTATTGAAAATTGTGTTTTGGGGCATTTTTTATGACATTTTTTTTAATGTAGCCCAAACTGTTTCCTAAAATTCACTTTATTTACATGCTGAATGGAGTATTAGTTTCTCCTTAAATTCCACCTTTGACCTGACTAATGACATTACAGCACATGCTCATGCACCTGTACAGTGCCTTTCTTACTGAAATATCAGCAACAGCAACATGTGTTGCTTTTTGCTACAAAATCATCAATGAGCTGTATGGTTTGTGGCCATTCCAACAGGATTTACATAAATGCTTCTAGGTTGTAGCAATCTCATTTTCTGCTTCCTCTAACCTAATGCAATTTGATTCTTGCTGTCCATCTCGCTTGTAGCTGTGAAGGAAACATCTCTGCATGAAATCACGTTGTCTGCTAAGAAATATACAGGCAAACAGCAAAACAGGCCCTAAAATGTGAGACACATTACCAGTGTTTCCTCGCTGCTCCTCTGCTCCACGCTGCCTCAAACACTTTGATGAAATATTCCTGATAAATAAATCAGCGCTCACACACCGACATAACCACATGGACATACTCACACACACACACACACAGAAACATGCAAGACACACTGTCAACATCCTGATTCCGTTGCCCTCTGGACTGATTTCACTCTCATCCATAATGCATTAGCTAAATGCTTAAGTTGAATTATTAGAATGTTTTATTCAGGAAGGGGCAGGGGCTGCCTCTTCTCTCCCCGTTAAGGACGGCTGGTTCGGTGGCCGAGACGCCTGTGCACTTGGGCACTATGGAACATGATTTGGATTAATTAGTAATGGTGAGTGTAAGGTCTTGGAGGTGTACCATTAATGCAGACAGTCTAGGGGCTACACTGCTTACAGCTGCTTCCTCCTATCTGCGTGAGTGGAAAGGATTCAGAGTTTAATCCTCAGGTCAGTAGACTAATGTACAGCATCATGTCAAGAACAAATTCTGTAATGGCCTTTAATCAAAATGAACATTACATTACATCATTGGGAATGCAAATACCTGCACCCATAACTGATGCATGGATCATACTTCGTGGTTGTCTAGTCAATTCATTCAACCAATGGGTACTATATACTATATACTGTACTATATACTGGTATATTTTTGAATGATCAAGACCACCTAAACCGAGACCAAGTTATCACCAAGACCAGGGTGTATCGAGACCGAGACAAGACCAAGACTTTCAGGGGTTGAGACCGAGAGAAGACCAAGACTTTGAGGGGTAGAGACGAGTCAAGACCAAGATCAAGGCAGGGTGAGACAGAGTCAAGACCAAGACCAGACACGTGCCATGATAAAATATGGAAAATACTAACTGTAGGCACTCCTGAAATTGATCTGAAAGATCAACATTACCATAAAAACACACGCAGAAAACAAATTAAGATAATTCTTCATTCACCTCTTTTATTGTCATACATGTATTATGAGAAATGATAAAATAATCAAAAGGCAGTTGTGGTCTTGACCGGTGTTGAAATAAAATCCTAAGTCCTCTTTATCTGAGACTGAGACAAGAGTAAAAATGCAGTCGATTCTAGGACGAGACCTTCAAAAAGTGGTCTTGAGACGGGTCTTGAGACCAAGACCGATCTTGAGTCCTACAACACTGACATTAGCGTTTTTAATGTGCCGTGTCTGTAGAGATTGCATCGTTGATTGGTTGGTTGGTCGGCCAGTCCACTACTTTGGTTCAGAGGGAAATGTCTCAACAGCTGTTGGGTGGATTGCAATGACATTTGTTGGAGATATCCAAGATCCCCAGAGAATGAATTCTGAAAACCTTGGTGATCCCTTAGCTCCTACCACCTTCCCTCAAAAGGCTATGCCTTTTACCAGGCCGTCAATGTAGTTTTTACAGTTTTTGCCAATTGCTTACACACTGAAATCAAAAGTATTGTCAATTATCAAAACCTTACACTCAAGGAGCAAAACATTGGCCCAGATGTGCACCACTTTATATAAGCACAATATATATCATATATATGTCACTTCCTTGCAATTCCAAAGCACTGACTGAAATTTCAGTATATGAGCCAATCTATGAAACAGCACTCAGTTGCGCAAACACATGATTTTTTACAGTTTTTTTCAATTGCTTACACACTAAAATTAAAACTTTCCCACAATTAACAAAACCTTACACTCAAAGAGCAAAACACCGGCCTAGATGTGCACAACTATAAGCACGTTGTCAGCTTCACACATTTTGCAAAACATTACACAGTGATTTGCAAAACACCTAACACACTTGTATGCATTTGACACAGAAAATTATGATGATGTCATTTCCTTGCAATTTCAAAGCAAAGGCTTTCAAATGAACACACCTATGAACCAGTTGGTTAAACACAGCCACTAGGTGTGCACACACACTGGTGCTTAAATTGTAGACACACCAGTCAGATTCAACAAGGTGGAAGAAGAGGCCGAGGGAGAGGGAGACCTGGAGGAGGGGTAGGACATGCACAAAGAAGAAGACAACCAAATCTGTGTAACGAAATTCGTGCTAAAATTGTGGACCATGTAATAAACCACGGACTGACACTGAGGGAGGCTGGACTGAGCGTACAGCCTAACCTAAGCAGGTACATGGTGGCATCAATAGTTCGGACATTTTGTCAAGAGCACAGGTGAGAAACTTATCTTCTGTCAACAGATAATCCATAGCTTACTGCATGTACTATATCGACAGTTTTGGCATCTATTCCTGTATAATTTTACAGTAAGCTACATGTATTTTGTTTGGCAAACATAGGATTGAACGTCATCACACAGGAGCAAGAGAGAGAGATCATAAACCTCGTTTTGGCCAGTAATGCAATCAGATTTAGAGAAATTCAAGCCCATATAGTCAATGATCACCAAATTTTCAATAATGTCCAACAATAGCCCATATCCTTAAAAAACATCAAGTCATGATGAAACAACTGTATAAAGTGCCATTTGAAAGAAATTCAGACCTGGTCCTGCGGCGTGAATATGTGGTGGTACGTTTTGTTCACTGACTATTGTGTACTACACACATAACCTTTTTACTGTACATGTAATTTTACTATATAGCAGGCCTACAGTATATTGATCTACACAATGTGATCATTGCTGTATTTCAGAGAGTTTTGCAAATGGATGCGGAGGAAGTCCCACATGAGTTTGAATGCATTGATGAGGCTGGATTTAACCTGACAACAGTGAGAAGAAGGGGAAGAAACATCATTGGCCACAGGGCTATTGTCAATGTACCAGGGCAACGTTGGGGTAACATTACCCTTTGGGCTGCCATTACACAGAATGGGCTCCTCCACTGCCATGCCAACTTGGATCCTTATAACACTGACCTTATTCTTACATTTTTAGACCGATTACACAATATTATCACAGCAGCAAACCAAAGGGACCAGATGCAATACATTGCCGTCTGGGACAATGTAGCTTTCCATTGTTCTGCTTTGGTCCAAAACTGGTTTCATCAACACCCACTCTGCTGTCTAAAAACGTTGACTGTGTTCAGTCCTCTCTTTCCTGCTGTTATTACGGCCAGGTCTGACACAAAGACAGTGGAAGGTGAGGGGCTTCTGGCCAAAAATGAGGGATATCCGGCAGAATCTCAGGTGGCACCAGTCCCGTAAATGAAACGTTGTCAATATAGACTATGAAATTAGTGGTCAAATGTGTTTTTCTGCTATGTGATAAACACATTATCAGGTGTGTGTGTTCGTGTGTGTGTGTATGTGTGTGTACGTATATATGTGTGTGTGTGTGTGTGTGTGTGTGTTTGTGTGCGAACATGTGTGTGTGTGTGTGTGTGCGTGCGTGTGTGCGTGCATGTATGTTACTCACTGACTGAAATCTCTTAAGGGTCCATATGTATGCTGCACTCCCATTGCTCAATATGGTACAATTGGCAAATTAGCATGGAGTCTGACCACACCTGAACAAACACAGACTCATGGACAGTCTGTTGCACCTATGATAACCTGGGAACGCACCCTGTGTGTGTGTGTGTGTGTGGGGCAGTCGTAGGTACAACAGATGGTCAGATCAGTGTTGCATATGTTCTGCCCCCGCTCTTCCAGTAGGGACAATTTAAACACATGACTCCATTTAGAATTTCATTTGCGACACAGTCACTCTGCTTACCTGGGGGAATCCTCTTTAGCATATGCATTTTTTAATCACACCAATAATAATCTTTTCCAGAGGGTATTTTTGCAAGACATTGCATATTAAAGCCATATCACACAGAAATTGAGGGAAATGTTGTATTTGTTAGGTCTCATTCAGCTGCTCAGTCACTCCTGGAGTGACTGTGAGCCACAGCTCCACTGGTGGATCTAGGAAAGAAACACCACAAGACAATACAACACACCTTGAAAACAAGTCATAATACATATAATGGATACAGTACAATATTAATATCACAATTTATTCAGCACATCTCAAAGCAAAGTTACAGAGTGCTTTCTACATGTGAATCAAGATTAAAATTCATGAGACAAAAAATCTGTCAGCTAAAAGTCCAATAAAACAATAAAAAACAAGAGTTAGAGGCTAGAGCCATGCTAGCTGTTCTGTAAGAGTTGTTTGGATTTACATCTGGAAGATTGACAACAATTCAGCTTCTCACAGTTCTTGATAAGTGGTCAGCAGTTTTGGACAGAGGACAGTCAGTCCATTGCTTATAAATAAGGACTTTCAAAAAGCTTTTGATACAGTTACACATCAAAACCACGTGAAAATTAAAATCTTATTGTAAGACGACAGAGTCACAGATTAGATACTGGACTTTTTTACATAGTAGAAAATAGAAGGTGGCGATAAATGGTGCCACTTTAGGCTGGAAACCGCTGACCTCTGGGGTTCCACAGGGATCTATGCTCGGCCCTGTAGTCTTTATTGTCTATATAAATGCATTACCAAATGTGATCAATCTGATCAGTATATCTTTTTGCAGACAACACAACAATATTTACAATAATTAATTACACTATTTTATTTATATATATATATATATAAATCCTTGGTGAGATCTAATCTTGAATATGTAAGTTCTGTCCGGCGTCCTTATAAATTAAAATATATAGAAAAAATTGAGATGGTTCAGAGAAGAGCTAATAGATTAATTCCTGCTCTGAAAGAGATGTCATATTTGGATAGGTTAAGAAATCTACAAGTACTTACTCTCGTATACAGGAGACACAGAGGAGATATGATTCAGGTCTATAACCTTGTTCACAGAACAGCCGAGCCTGTCAGGCACTTTTGGAATAATAAGTATGATTTAAGAGGGAACTCGTTAAAAGTGACTTTTATAACTTCCACTAAGTGTCTAAAAAAATGTTTTTCACACTTTCTGCAGTAAAAGCGTGGATTGAGCTTCCAGAGAATGTAGTACAGGCTCCTTTTTTTTTCAAGACTAAAGCTGATTTGTTAAATTATTTGTGAAATTATTGTTACCTTAAACATTGTGGTATGGATTTTTTTGTGTGTGTTGTCTAGTGTGTTGTCTAGAGTCTAGTGTGGGGGCTATATATCCTGTACCTTTATTGAATTAACCCCAAAATGTGCATTGTTTCAGGAGAGGGCTTTTAGGATAATGACAGAACTGGAGCTCAATGTTAAATTCCAAGTCCCACTACAATCTCAAGACACAGTGCAGTTGTATACACCACACAGGAAGATACAAAGACTATACTGAAGGGTAACAGACTTCCTCTGACCACCGACAGATGGACGTTGCTGGGTGTAGGGACGGAGTATTTCTTTCGAATCAATTTTTGAAAAAGTGACAGCCCTAGCAAGGCGTGGGTGGGCTCTTAACATCAGCATGATAACAGGCTTAAGATGGCAATGATACAGTATTTAGCAGGTATAATGTTTACTATGTTAACCACCTAAGTTTAGCATATTACCATGCTAACATTTGCTAGTTACAGTGAAACACAAAGTACAGCTGAGGCTGATGGGAATGCCATTAGTGTTGCAAGTATTTGTTCATAAACCAAAGAATTGGACAAATTAAAATCATTACCTGATAATGGCGTTAGATGAAAAGTTAAAGAGATTACAATACATCCTGAAGGGAACATGAATGTCTGAACCAAATTCCATGACAATCCATCCAATGGTTGTTGAGATATTTCACTCAAAAACACACAAATCAATAAACCTCACAGGCGATTATAAAAGTAATTTGGGTTCATCCTCTGGGCGCCATCAATATCTGTAGCAAATATCATGGCAATCCATTCGGTATATGTTAAGACATTTCAATTTTGACCAAAGTGCTATAATTCTCAAGCACCTCCACTAGCATGGATAAAAATGTTCAAATTAGTCTTTGTTGGACAGAATGAATGTGAATCAGAATAATTATTGCTCTGCCTTGTAATTTAGGATTTAAAGCTTAAGAAAAACTGACAGTAGATCAGAAACGTTTCCCTGCAAGCACAGGGATCAAAGGATGGCCATGAGAATAATGGGGAAAGCTTTGATAACCCCTTATCTTTTCTGTAGTGCAATATCAAAGTTTCCCTATGACTAGTCATTAACACTCTCAATTAACTTTGGTATGGATATCCATGAGGACATCTGATTTTGATGACCCCAACCACAGACTAGATGTTTTAGTCAAATGGTAATTACAGGTTCATTCAATCCAACGTATTGTGAGGCACAGTGGTTATTTTGCCCGGGAGATTTCATGGAAAAAGAAAACTAATTTGTGCACTATATTTAATAATGAATGCACACAGATTACTTATTTTGTGTTATCAATTTAAAAGTCAATTGTTTTGGCTGGAGACACCTACTTTCAAGCTTTCAAGCCACAATTAGTTTTCATGTGGCTTCTAAATAAAGAGTTGTTACAGCCCCTAAATGAGTGAACCGGGCACAGGCTCCAGCTTTGTGGCTGTTTGAACATCAAAATATATTTTTCACTGCAAAATTAAAACTAATAGCCTAAAAATAACAATATACTACTATTATGTTGTGTCTGATTGCCCGTCATAAATGACATTAAACCGAGTTGCATGTCCAGACAGCTGTTGCAAAAGAGCATGCAGTTAAATATCAAAACGATATTTGCCCAAGCTTGTCGTATACAACAAAAAATGGCATCTCTGATTCATATTTTAATCATTTTACAGCTATAAGAGCTAGAGACTTACGGTCTTTTCCAGTTAATAGCTAACACTCTGCCCATCACGGTGGTGTCTTTGGTGTCTTTGTAGCCCCTACAGGAGGTTTTCTATCCAGCCTGGAACTTGTACCTTTTTTCGGGGTCTTTGAGCAATAAATCCAAACTCTTACATCCAAGATTGATCCACTTTATGTCCATAATTTATTAATTTTTGGCCGCCGATTGCCTCTAGCTCTGATGCTAACCATCCATTTTGTTTCCCATGATGCTTTGGGAGATACTTGTTTTTGTCTTCTAAACCAATGGAAGGCAGGTCATACATTAGGCCCATATAAGGCCGGCAATACGTCATCCGAGGGACAACAAAGATTGTTTATTGTGTCACTCAAAGTCCTGAAAAAAAAATTATGTTTATAGATTGACTGTGCACAACTTGGTTGAGCTTTTTTAAATAAAACCAGACGGCCATGAGTTGTCAAAAATACCTGAGGGTGCAGAGGGTTAATACTGTCAGTAATTCATCACGAACAGGTCCGTCTGATATAGTACGTAAATTCATGCACATCAAAACATTAGGTATCCTAGGTCACTTGACGCCGAGCAGCAGTTGCTAGTTGTTTAAGCCGCTATAGAGCTCTGCGACGCCGACTACGGTGCTCCAAAAGTTAAGATTTTGCACCTAAACAACTAGTTAAGTGTAGGAAAAAGATTGTGGTTTGGATTAAAACACTCCCAAGGAACAAGCATTTCCTGGGTGAAAGTCTTGTTTTCCCCAAGAAGCGAACTCCGCCTCCCTGGCTAGAAAGTCCTGTTTTTTATGACCCATCCATCCACCCTGACCTCCTCTGTATGTGGCCAGCTGCATCATTGGGGTGCATACGGCAACAACAAAAAAGGTGGAATGCTTACAAAATTACAGTGCTTAACTTTTTTCATGTAGTTTATATTTTTAAGTACAGTACAGGCCAAAAGTTTGGACACACCTTCTCATTCAATGGATTTCCATGGGGTGTTATTAACGGCCCAGACCAAACTGCCTCTGAACACAATGGAATAGACCAACCAATCATAGCAACGAAATTACATACCTCTGAGCGACACAGGCAAGTTGGGGCGGTGCTTGGTCCATTTTGAAGCAGGAAAACAAATGGCTGCCTGCTCACAAACTTTCTCAAAGTTTAGCAAACAGTACGCTAAAATATGTATGTATGTGTATATATATATATATATATATATATATATATATTATTCATTATTAAAGCCTAGAGCACAAATTACTAATTTGTTGACACCTCTGGGCTTCGTATATATAGTAACAGAAAACACTGAAGACAAGAAAAAGTTCTGCCCTATTTTTGAAGTTCTGCCAGATTTTTTCACTGATACAGATAGTTGAAAGCAACGGGTGACACATGAAACAGAAACATCACTGCATATTCAACACGTCTCTGATCTTTATTTGTGTGGGGTTGATTAACTTATGTATGCTCCCTCTGTGTGTGCGTCATTTGAATCTGCACTTGTATTATGAATCATTTATCGTGTCACATTACAATTTGTTTTTCATCACCAATCAAGTTTCAGCCTCGAAATTCCTTCAGTTTTTCCACACAGATTTTTTTTTATCTGTCCAGGCCGAGGATGACTTCCAAATCTGAATGTGATAGATTACTCCTATTGCACTTCTCGGAGAATGAGAACATCAAACCCATCCTTCCGTTGCTTGTTTTTACCAACACTTGTACTCTACAGTATATCAGAGGTCTGATGTCGCTAATAGGATTGCAGTAGCAAGAAGTGCATTCATCCTCTCCTAAGGAAACTTGTAATTTAAATTATCTTGTGATTATCCGTTCCTTTAGCTTAAAGATCATGATTTGTGTTTTACTTTGACGGAGTCCTGCAACAAACCTTATTGTGCTTTCTTGTGACAAGTGCATGCTTTTAAACATGAGCTTCTTTGTGAGCAGATTTGGGGGCAATAAAATGATATATCCAAAGTGATTGTATCCAACAAATCAGAGTATGGAAAGCACCTTTAGCCACGGAAGGTTACGTTTTCAATGTTAAACCACAATTTACTATACAAATGGATATATAACAATGTCTTGATTCACTTTACTGTAATGCAGCCTTTAAAACCAGGAAAAGACAACACGTGTTTCCTATGTTTGTTATATATGTTGATATACAAAATGTATGACAATATCTAGGCTCATATATCGATGTCGATACAATAACGATATATTGTCCAGAATTCTGCGAAACGACACTGACGTCACAGCATGTGAGCGGAGTGGGACGATTTTGCTCGCAAAGCGGATTTTTTAAATGTTTGGAGCTCTAATTTTGCTCTAGTACCGCTCACACCATGATTTCGAGGCATACCCGAGCCCGTGTCTGTGTTAATGCTGCACAGTACGTGCAGATAAACGTAGCACGTCCTCAGTCCCTCCATGCCTGCCAGTGCCTGTCATCCAGCGGGTGAGAGAGCTGTGGGCATGAAGGGAGGATGGGCGCCATTCATCTGATAAATACTGATATTCTGAGTTGAGAGCGGAGTAGTCTATATCAACGACATTTCATTTCCAGGATTGCTCCGGTGCTGCCGAAATTCCGTCGGAGGTCCCTCATTTTCGTTCCCTCAATGTCCGTCACCTTCCTCTTTCTTTGTGTTGGCGTTCTAAACTCCGGTGGATTTCTGAAGACAAAGGTTAACTGCTCCTCAGATCTCTGCAGGGTAAATCCAGACAGCTAGCTAGACTATCTGTTCAATCTGAGTTTTCTGTTGCACGACTAAAACAACTCTTGAACGTTCACGTTCCACCAAAAGAAGTTCCTTCCCGAGGCTATTTTGCAGAGGCACCGTGGCTCCGTCTGGTGCTTAGCACCGCCCAAGATGACTGTGATTGGTTTATAGAAATGCTAATAAACCAGAGCACTAACTAAAACAAAATCCTCAGCAAACAAATCTTTCAAAATTATAAATGATTGGCCTAACACACAGAGATGAGATTGATACTGTTCTTCTCATCTCGGGAAAAGAAAATGTATATTGTCTGTATAGTTGCTAAAATGTGCTACTCTTTTAAGAATGGCTTTAGCTGGTAAGATGAAAATATCTAAAATGGGCTCATCAAGACGTTTCATAAAAAAGACAATTTAAATTGAATAATTTAAATATTAATAAGTTGATAAATAATATTAATGAATGGGATATCTTTTTATTTGGGATGATTCTGTTTCTTTTGGGTGAGTATGAGTATGCATGGCATTAAAGTATGTGCCTGTATCATGTGTGTATCCCCTAATATGTATGTGCTTAAAACGTGTCAAACTCAAGGCCTGCGGGCCAAATCCAGCTTCTCGCAAATTCTGATCCGGCCCGAAATTTAGGTTCACAATAAATGTTGTCCCGCCTAGTTGTGCACCAAACCAAAAACACAGGAAACTGATTTTCAACTTGAAATTATGTGACGCTCAAAGCTGAATTTGGCAGATTTACCGACTTTGAGACTCAAAAATCCCCACAAACCAGTGAGGTTGTAGCCTGGTTGACACCAGACCCTTCCCAGTTGTAACTGAGAGTGGGTCTGGGCAAGCTTCATTCACAGCGCATTTCCAAAGGGGCGTCACCAACCAAATGCCTCTGGGCGCATCAGCCACGCTCCCATAGAAAAGATGGAAAATACAATTCCACTCCTGTAAGGTGCCGCTAGAGTAAAATAAGTAGAGTAAATAACATTCATTCCTACATTTCACATGATGATAATAAGTAAATAAATAAATATATCCCTCCATATTAGTCCTTGAATGGGTCTTCCGTTGGTTTATCCCTCATATTGTCCTTCAGTCAAATTTGACCCGTTTTCAAAGTTTCTATGTTAAAAATATGTGTTTTCTGCCCAAAAATAACTCGTATGGTTCCATACACAAAACTATAATTATCTAATAACCTAGCTTTCTCTGATCTTAACTATTAGTCAAAATAATTCATAATTTCTGGGGGGTTTTAATCGAAAATTAGGTATAATTTAATATGAATGAGGTTTATTGATTATGAATTCCATAAATAAGTGTTAAACTATAGTGGTAATTATTTGGAATGAAGTTGGCTAAGAAGATGTAACACAGAATTGAGAGATAATTTATACTTTATGCTTTAAGAACAGGCAAAACAGACAGAGGACAACACAAGGGTTAATGTTGTTGTTGTTGTTGTTGTTGTTGTTGTTGTGTACCTCTGTTTGGAACAGAAGCCTCATGTTGATGGGTGGGTTGCTGTTTGGGCCACTTTGGGATGATTCCTACTCTGTCCTAGTTTTCCCTAATCACTCAAAAAAGCATGTTGATTGAGAAACTTCTTTTTTCCCCCGCCAATGTTTTTCGTTTTTGGTCCTCTCCCTCCCTAAACTCCCCTATTCTCTTCTTCTTCACGCAACCCCTCACTATCTCCCTCCCTCGCCACCCTCGATAAACTGCGTCTCTTTCAAGTGGGGTAAAATGGCGTGCCGTACCAGGGTTTGACAGATTCTAGTCGTCACCGCCACTGTGATTCCAGCTTGGGCTCTTTTTGAAGTCTCTCAGAGATAAACACATTTTTGGCTGCAGGAGTGAGAGACAGAGGGGGAGAGGGGGGTGGGAGGGGGGTGTAAGGGGAGAGAAAAAAGACGAGAGGAAATAGAGAGAGAGCGTAGAAGGGAGAAAAGGACAGGGGGGAAGGAATGATAGAGGAAATGTGATTTGAGTTGTAGAGTTTGTGCGACAGGTTCCTCTGATCTGCAGCCTTTACTGATTGGAGGGACAGACGCTTCCTGTCAGCTGTCTCTCACACACACACACACACACACACAGCTGGACTGTGGGTGTGTCTGTCATCCGCGTTTGTGTGTGTGTGTGTGCGTGTGGCTGTGTGTGGGTGTGTGGGTGTGGGTGGGTGCGTGCATGTGTACGTGCATGCATGCAAATAACTTTCTCGTCATAACGTGCTGTGGTTTATTGGGATTTCTATAAATCACCAATAACAATCGTCTTGGGCGGTGTCTCTGCGAAATAGCCTCGGGAAGGAACTTGTGAATGTTCAAAAGTTGTTTTAGTCGTGCAACAGAAAACTCAGATTGGACAGATAGTCTAGCTAGCTGTCGGGATTTACCCTGCAGAGATCTGAGGAGCAGTTAACAGGCTCCTACGTCAGAATGCTGTTCATCGACTTCAGCTCAGCATTCAACACAATCATCCCCCAGCAGCTCATCCACAAACTGAACCAGCTGGGGCTCAACACCTCCCTGTGCAACTGGCTGTTGGACTTCCTGACAGGGAGACCACAGGTCGGCAGCAACACCTCCAGCGCCATCCCACTGAACGTAGGGGCCTCCCCCAAGGATGTGTGCTGAGCCCCCTCCTCTTCACTCTGCTGACTCGTGACTGAGCACCATCATTCAGCTCCAACCTCTTTGTTAAGTTTGTGGACGACACAACTGTGGTGGGTTCCATCAACAACGGCGATGAAACAAACTACAGGAGTGAGGCGAGCAGGCTGGCCACGTGGTGCCAGGTCAACAATCTCCACCTGAACGTGGAGAAGACAAAGGAGATTGTTGTGGACTTCAGGAGAGTGCACACCCACAAACTCCACCAACCATCAACGGCGCTGCAGTGGAGAGGGTGAGCAGCAACAAGTTCCTGGGTGTGCACATCTCTGAAGACCTGTCGTGGAGCCACAACACGGCATCACTGGCCAAAAAAGCCCATCTGGACTCCCAGAATGCAGTGGGGTTAGTGTGTCGACCAATCAGAGTCTTCCTGACTAGTTTTGGTTAGTGACTAGTTTTGGTTAGTGAACCTGAACGTGGAGAAGACGAAGGAGATTGTTGTGGACTTCAGGAGAGCGCACACCCAGTGTACTCCACTAACCATCAACGGCGCTGCAGTGGAGAGGGTGAGCAGCACCAAGTTCCTGGTTGTGCACATCTCTGAAGACCTGTCGTGGAGCCACAACACGGCATCACTGGCCAACAAAATCCCAACAGCGCCTGTACTTTCTGCGCAAACTGAGAAGAGCAGGAGTACCGTCCCCCATCAGGCACACCTTCTACAGAGGCACCACTGAGAGCATCTTGCTGCATCGTCTCGACCGCAAGACTCTGCAGCGCATAGTGAGAGCAGCTGAGAAGATCATTGGTGTCTCTCTCCCCCCTCCCCCTTTCGGACATCTTTAACACCCGCCTCACCAGCAAAGCAATCCGGATTGCAGTTGACCCCACCCACCCATCTCACAGCCTCTTCAGCCTGCTGCCATCAGGGAGGAGACTGCGCAGTCTCCGGGCCAAATCCAGCAGGCTCAAAGACAGTTTTTTTCCACCAGGCTGTCAGGAGACTCAACTCCCTCCCTGCTCTACTGTCACTCCCTCCTCTGCCCCCTGCCATAGACGAGGACTGCACCCCCCCCCCCCCCACCCCCCAACCACTCACACATTCTGTACTCAGGGACTGCACATTTCACTTGACCCTGTTTACACTGCTCTACCTCACCTGTTAAAATACTTTAAATACTTTTTATTTATCCTAATTTAAATTTTGTCATGTAAATATTCAAGTGCCTTGATTGTGATTGTTGATTGTTTATTTTATTGTATGTCTTGTTGATTGTTTACTTTTATATCATGTTAAATTGTTGATTGTTCATTTTTATGTCATGTTAAATTGTTGATTGTTTATTCTATGTCTTTTCTATTTATATAACACTTATTTTTTTCATTGCATTTTGCACCGTGGGTCCGAGAGGACTCAAATTTCATTTGTGCCGTATGTCGTGCATGTATAGCACATCTGACAATAAAGCTGGCTTGACTTGACTTAACCACAGTCCTCATAAATCCATCAGAGTTTAGAACGGCAACACAAAGAAAGAGGAAAATAAAGGACATCCGGCCCTAAAAGAAGGACATCCGGTGGAATTTCCAGCGGCACCGGAGCAATCCCGGAGGTGGAACGTCATGGATATAGACTGATTTAGATATATTGGTTTTGTTGAAAGTCACTACAGTTATGACCTCATTATTTTGTGGTGTATTTGGCCTTTTGCATAACTCTTCTGCAAATATGAGCTCTGGCTACTTGTATCCTAACCTGAGATGGGGACACCATGGCAACAGCATCACTTCTGTTTAAAAAAAGAAACAAAGAAACAGCAGGGACATTAATGAATGTCATCGAACTGGAGTTACAGCAGTGTAAAAGGCGACCCTCAGCATTTTGTTTGGAGCAAGATAAGACTAATCAGTTCCTTCCTGTGCCGCTTGCTCACCGTGGCCTGTCAGAGCCATGATGTGCTTGAAGTTCAAGCCTGTGGGAGACAGAGGCGTTTATTTGGTCTCGGTGTTGTTGACGGGCGAGAGACGAGGGGGGGAAAGGGCACAAAGACCCCAGGAGAGAGAGCGAATAAGAAAACGCTGGAAGATGAAAAACATCATGTGATAGAAACAGAGAGAGGGAGGTAATGGAGACCTTTGAACAGCAGCACTCTGGGCCCTTGAAAGGATTCGGCTCCAGAGTACTCAGTGACACTCCACCAGCAAACAAACCCACTCACATGCACACAATAACACAGAGGTGTGACTACTAACGGAAATAATCTGACTACTAATGGCAATAATGGGTGTGCAGTCAGTAGATGGCAGAAAAAAAAAAAACTATGGCTTTGAAGTGGAATGATTTAAACTAAAATAACTTTTCAAATCTTTAAATCGCCCTTTATTTTCACAACTAAGGGTGATATTTTCCCTGAGAGAAAGCACATTTTTTTATTTTTGATTATTTGGTTGATGGTTAGAAACCATCTTGACTTTACTCGTTTTGATATTTTACGTAAAGGCCAGGAGGTGACGGAACAAAATGGGCAGAAACTTGAGCTGAGAGCTGTGGGCAGAAGCCACAAAAGGCTTCTCAGTACATTACAATCCAACACGTTCTCGCTCCCATTGCGTCAAGAAGTGACGCTTGGTCAGGTGCCTTTGGCACGCCTTGTTGGGACTCTTGGCGTCACTTTTTGACGCTCTGGGGTCGGAATGTACGTTTAACTCAAATGCCGCACAAGAACGGGACAGTTAGGTTTAGGAAAAAGTTGGTGGGTGGTGTTACATATTGTACGTTTCAGGGACAAGAACGGGACACGAACCCATCCACCCACATCCACCCCCCCATTTTGAGAAAAGAACAACTTAATCCAATGTTAATTTGAATAAAATCGCCTTGAACAGTAGCAAATCTAACTACCAGTATGTTCTCTCATTCTCTCCCGTGGTCCGCTGGACTTGTTGCGTGTGGGTAAAGCAGGCAGTGGACCAAACCACTGTGAGGCAAGGGAGGGGGGACTAAAAATGTTTGTAAACTCAATAAGCATTTTTGGGGGTTTGTATTGACTACGTTTATATGCAGCCAATAACCCGTTCAAAACCAGAATATTAGCAATAACCCGGTCGCGCACGGCCATGTAAACACCGGCAAAAACCTGAATATGCTCATATTCCGGTTTTTAAAAACCCGAATATGCTACCTGGGTTACCCCTTTTCTAACCCGAAATTTGGTCATGTAAACGCGTATCGGCATATCCCCATCAAAAGGAACATTGATTTGTGTTGCATGTTCTAATCGCAAGGAATATCTTGGTCTTTTGAGTAGAGGAACTTCTTGTATGCGCCAGAAAACATAGTTATAATAATAATTATATACTATAATAATATAGTTATATATATATGTCAATGCAGAAAACCTGCGCGCAGTATACCGGAAGTAAACAAGAAGTAGAGGTAAACATGGCGAGACGCAGCACAGCACCATACTTTTGGAGTGAGGAGGAAACCAATTTCTTTATTAGTGTGGTGAAAACCATGAATATAATGTCTTTTGTTGACGGCAGAAATTACCGAAATAGTGAGATTTATAAGAAGGTGACCGAAAAGTTATTGCGTCTTAAGGTTGTCCGTACGTCCAGACGCTAACCGCGCGTCGCCGTTTAAAGCGGGATATTGCCAAATGATTACAAATTCCATGTATACAGGAGTAACTCTCTCTGCTCACGCATGTAAACGGGTTATTCTGAATGTTTCAGAATCCCGAATAGTGACCTTAACCCGACCATAACCCAAAATTGACAGCTTGTAAACGTAGTCATTGTAATACTACTTACACAGATATTTTAAGTATACATCATTATGTTATTTACAAAACACAGCATGTTTTTTAATGATATTTCTAGGGGGGGGACAACCCTTAGATGGGTGGAGGGGGGGAGGCGGTCTTGACCCATCTGGACTCCCAGAATGCAGTGTGGTTAGTGTGTCGACCAATCAGAGTCTTCCTGACTATCTTCTAACCAGGCCGATGAGAGCTGTGGGAGTGAACCGTTAATTTGCGGACAGAAGAGCCAAAACAATGAGCTGAAAAAGACTAAAACGCTCCGTAAAGCTAAAGGGGAACTGCCGAGTTTGTTGATAATTAGCTGAGTTCATATCAACTCCTTCACATAACCAAAGTCCATTGACTGCAACTTCAAGAAATCGTTACAATTAAGATGAGTTGATCAAGTTCTGTTTGGCGTTTTTTGGTCAGTGAGGTGGCCAACAATCAAACAACAAAATCGTACTCATTCATAAACATAGTTTTGGTTAATGAACGAATGACTGGTTTATTTTTGTGTCTGGCCGCTTAAACGGACCATCCATTATAGGATTATTCACATAAAAAAAAAAAAAAAAAAAAAAAAAAGATAAATAGGCCTACAGGGTAAATACAAGTAGGGTACACTCAAACTATTATTATATTATATTGTAATATTGTCATTATCTAATTCATAAAACTCCCATCTCTCTCTCAATAAAGGTGTGTGAGGAGATGGAGTGATGGTTTCTGGCTGTACTGTATCGTGTAGATGTATTTTCTGTCCCTCCTCTCCTCTCTACTCTCTCTCTGTCCCACAGGGCTCTTTCTCTGGTATTTCTCTCTGATTTCCATCTTTGCATCATCTGACATTGCGAGCCCTTTTCAGACATTGGGATCAGCCGAGTCCTCCCCACAGGCAGCACACACACACTTGTAAACAGTCAAACTGCAAAGTTAGCCACACACACACACACACTATTCACACACCTCCACCACCCTGAAGACAAGGTAGAGGGGTGGTTAGTCTGTCCCACAGGGCTGTCAGAGCTGAGGGAGACATTTGGGAAAAAATTCATCTCCTGGTATTTCAGTCCTCTGATTTCAGAGCCAGTGTTTTTCTTTGCTTGTTAAATCATTTGACATTGGGCGAAAGCCCTTTTTCAGACATTGGGATCACACGCCAGACTTCTTGTGGTTGTCCTACCAGGTGCATATCATGAAATATAATTGCTACACATTTATTCCTAGAATTTGAAAAAATACTGATGAAACTTTGGGCAAGATGAGCAGCAGCAGTGCTCTGGTCACACTTTCAAAGTGTGTACCCCATGGTGATATAATCAGCCCAGATTCTCAGCTGCTCGGCTCTGCAAACCAGCCTGCAAACAGTGGTTCAAAAAGATGTTCCATGGTTACACACTGTAGCCCGAAAGGCATCCAAAAGCTTGGAAATCTAGATTATCTTGACCAAAATTGGTTAAAAGCAATTTAGTCAAACTGCCACATGTAATTACCTTGTGGTAATGTCCACCATGGACCCATGTTTTTGTGGAAAAAATGCCTTGGTTACCTTGTTTCAAGCCATTCTAGCGTGGTATAGAAAGCCTGCAGGAAGACTAGCTCGATTTTCAGTTTCATTAATATTCGAGCTGCTTGACTCTGATTGGCTAACAGCTAGCCAGCCCTACCAGCCCATACTGGGCGAGCTCATGAATAGTAATTAGCTCAGGCAACACCACGTCAGACTGACCAATTGGGTAGTATTTCTTTTTAAGTGGCTAGAGCTGGGTGGTTACAGTTCATTTTCACATTCACCATGACAAACACATATGGACCTAACATATTTCAAAAATACCACGGCACCTTTAGGGTACTTATACCACACTGTAAAAAATGAATGGTTGCATTGAATCGATTTTAAATAGTCTCAAATAAATGTACACACAATTTGGCCATCCAGTACAGACCCTGATGTTGTTTCAGAGCTGGACAAGGGAAGACAGCTTTAGTAAAAGCTGTTATAGATACACTTCTAGGTTAAGACAGCATTGGTGCAAAATATCCTATAGATTAATTGTAATTATTAAACCTTTTTTATAATACTGTATTATGTGTTTTATATAGACCTGGGTCTGGATTTAATCTAAACGTAGCAAAATATTGTTCCCCAAAGAGGTGTGGAGACTAAACATATTGTCCCCAGAGAGAGACAGAGAGAGAGAGAGAGAGAGAGATGCCCCCACTTTCCAACTGTCCTCCAGGCTACTGTGTCAATCCCTGTAATGAGGGCTGTGTGTGAGTGCGTGTGTGTGTGTGTGTGTGTGTGTGTGTGTGTGTGTGTGTGTGTGTGTGTGTGTGTGTGTGTGTGTGTGTTGCAGTAAAGGTCACGTCTCCCTCGAGGCCTCAGCAGTAATCAGACTTTCCAAATCTGTTTCCAACAGATAATAAAACAGCAGCAGCAGTGTGGAACCAAAAAACTGCACATCGTCCACCTGGAGGGACATTTAGAGGAGGGACTGGGACCTCCTGGCTTCAGCCCGGACCGGCCGGCTCCTCAGCCCCCTTTCACTCTGCACTTAAATCCAGCAGCAGCAGGCCCCTGCTTTGGGCTACTTCTCCACCATGTTCACTGAGACCTGGTATTTTAAAGATTGTTAAAAGCAGCTTCTCGTTTGTTAGTACCATTCACAGCTGCCTTCAGATGGGGAGAAAATACCACCTCAGCTTTAAGATAGGAAATATTAAAATATCACAGGTCAACTCGGAGTACAGTGTATCAAGTCTTTATCACACCTTTGTCTGTATGAGTGGATTCATATTTATTTATTCTCGCATTGCCAGACCTTCCTCCACAGCTCTGCACAGGAAGGTCTTGCGAGTCCACACAGCATTCGTCTTGGGGCGGCGCTGAGCACCGGACGGAGCCACGGTGCCTCTGCAAAATAGCCTTTGGGTAGGAACTTGTTTTGGTGGAACGTGTGTACGTTCAAAAGTTGTTTTAGTCATGCAACAGAAAACTCAGATTGGACAGATAGTCTAGCTAGCTGTCTGGATTTACCCTGCAGAGATCCGAGGAGCAGTTAACCATAGTCCTCATAAATCCACCGGAGTTTAGAACGGCAACATAAAGAAAGAAGAAGGTGAGGGACATCCGGCCAAAACCAGGGACATCTGGCGGAATATCCGACGTCAAAGGAGCAATCCTGGATGTGGAACATCGTGGATATAGTCTACTCAAACGTACATTTTGTAACCCCAACCACCATTTTGTCCTAAACTTAACTGTCCCGTTCTTGTGTCAGTTAAACGTACGTCCTGACCCAGGGCGTCAAAATGTGACGCCAAGTGTCCCGACGTAGCCAAAGGAGACTTTTTACGTCAATAACAAACGCCAAAGGCACCTGACCAAGCGTCGCTTTCTGACACGATGGGAGTGAGAATGTGTTGGCGTGCGTGGAAACCTACCTACTAGCAGTTGTGTGGTTTTCATTCGTACTATGAAATAAAAGTATTTGTATAAAGTTTGCTTTTTTAGATGAATGCAATGTTGTTAATTATACTCCACTGATTTATTAGTGCACTTCCATAAAGTTGAGGGATATTTTGTATAGCTGAGTGCCGTGGCGGAAAGTCTGGCTACTCCACACAGCATTCCGGGATGGGAGAAAAAAGTGCTCTGGTTTATTGCCATTTCTTTAAACCAAGGCGACGGATATCCGGCCTAAATGACTGAAATCCGGGCCGAATTTCCATCGCCAACGGAGCAATCCCGGGAGGCGGAACGTCGCGGATATAGACTAGTGAGGAGCAAAACAAAGTCAACAGAAGAATGCAACTGAAGGTGTCGATTGCTTCACGTACATGTACTCGGGGGCCGTTGCTTCAAGTCTCGGATCCAGCCTGACTGATGTTCCCGCGAGCATTTGAATGCAACATCATTTCAATCAGTGCTGAGGGAGCAGCAGCCGGAGCAAACTGCAGCTTCACACGGGGAAGGAGAGTTGACAGGAAAGAAGACAAACAATTCCACAGAATGATGTCGACCTGATTCTGATGAGAGCTAAAACCTCGCTGCCCTTTCTCTCTTTGCCAAAAACCTCTTTGTAGTCATGGCAACCAGCAGCCTATACCCTGTGTTGTTTATTTTTTTTACTTTCAATTATTTTTGGGATTTTACTTTCTATTTCTACTCTGTGGTAGGGCTGCACCATAAGAGGAAAATATGTGATATGCGATAACGTTGTTGAACGTCGCGATAACGATTACTTGAGATAAAAAAACAGATGTTAAAGTGTGCTCCGTTCTGTATTTCTGCTTCTTTCAGTATTCTAAACAACAAATTGATTGATGAATTTAAAGAAAAACCCGTTCTTTTACTGAATTGAATATAAAAGTCACCTCTAAAAAAAGGAATCGGAGTTACATTTTAAAGTGCAGTACTGATATTTGCTTTCAACTAACACAAAAATCACTGACTTTAGCGATATGTTTGCAGCCTTTCACGATGTGTTTATTACGCAAGTTGATATTGCGATGAGGATTAAAAAAAAAAATATATATATATATATATATATATTGTGCAGCCATACTCTGTGGATGCTGCTGGTTAAATTTATTTATGTAACCACATTTGACCTCTTGAGCATCGCGATAAATTCATCATACACATCCAGAGGTATTGATCTGGTGTGAATGTGCACCCATTGTGGGCGGCTGCATGGCACATGGACAGAAATAATGTACTGATTTGGTTCTCACTATCTGCATGAAGCGTGTCGGGTCATGTGACTTGATTACGGCTCTTAATTCGCGGAAATTACCTAAAACTAAAACAGAGGATGTTCTTCTTCGTTTTATGGCGGGTCGCAACCATAAAATGACCTAAAACGTAATCAAAATTCATTATTTATTCAGCAAAATAACGGTTCCATTAGCGTTTACCACTTAAGAGAATATCCGATGAGATTGAACGTACAAACTCTGTGTCAATATTCATGAAATTCAATCGAAATGTACTGTTTCCATAAGACATTTTTCATTCAACATCACTTGATTTGCATAATAAGTAATAATATAGTACCAAAGAACAATAAAAATCCGAGCAGCAGCTGCTGGTTGTATTTAGCCGCTACAGAGTTCCGGGACGCCTGCTACCAGCGGCAGCTGTTTAGTCGCCGATAAGCAACTGTGAGCCGGCTACAGAGGACAGTCCTTTCAGGGGCCGTGGTAATGGAGTTTAGACAGAAAAAGTGAGCGTCATGCTGCGATGATAGTTAATTTTAGGCACCAAAATGACTAGTTAAGTTTAGGAACAAGATTGTAGTTTGGATTAAAACACTCCCAAGGAAGTATTTTGTTTTCACCGTGATGTGAACTCTTCTCTCCGGCTTGAAAGCCCTGCGTTTTATGTTGACGCCACGTTGTGCTATTTCATTCTGAGATTATTTTCCATTGGGTATTGCAGTTCATAAATAAGTATTTTTGCATGGCTGACCGAGTGGCTCTATATCCATGGTATTGGAAAGTGGGATTTAATTCTTGCATGTTTTGTTTTGTTGTGCATGACAACCCCCCCAGTATTTCCCAGTGTCATCACTTCTCCTTCTCTTCTTAGACTAAAAAAAAACCACCAAACCCACATCTGAGTTTCTTCTCCATTTAGACTCTGACAGAAGTTTGAAATGCGTGTCCTGAGCAGCCCTCCTGCAGGCTATCAGCTTCCTACATCACAAGCCATGCCAAATGGACATCTTTGTAGCGTAGATGTTCTTCAACGAGAGATGAAGGCAGACACAGAGAGACAGGCTGATATGGACTGAGGCAATAGCACATCGGAGAAACGCTCTGATCTAGATGCCGAGTCCAAATCAGAAAGCGCAAAAGATTTTCCACATCACCTTTGAATTACTTTAAAGAAAAACTGAGCTCAAACTTTATGAAGCCTTACAGAGGTGCACCGACTTCTCCAGGCAAACGTTCCACTGCTGTAAGGTAAAAAAAAAAAAAAAAAAACTCATATCTCTGAAACCTTATTTTAGCTGGAGGCCAGTGCATTTATGATATTATCCGATCAATTTGAACGGGTTTCACGATGAGCCTTGTGCAATGGAAAATGCTCTCAACTCCCGGAGGAACATTTAATCCTTCGAGTTAGTTTGCGATATACAGGAGATAGGAGATACAAGGTTTGTACCTGTCAGTGATGATTTGTCATCTCTTACAGAACCATTTTGTGGACATGTGAATAGAAGGTGTGTGAGTATTCAGGCTTTACTCGAATGCAAAAACTCCTACAGGCCCAGTGTTGTATTATTTACACTGTGGCACTGAGCAAACGTAGCAGACAAATGACTTCATCTCCCTCTTAATAGAAGATATAGTACGCAGTGCAAGGTGAAAAAAATCTGTGTGTGTGTGTGTGTGTGTGCTGATATTTGGCTGGATTTATGACTGGAGCATCTATCCTGTTGAACAACAGAATGCCGCCTGGACACTGGGCCAATAGAAACAGCCTCCAAATGATTAAATATCGGTTTGATTGTGTGTGTGTGTGTGTGTGTGTTTGTGTGTGTATGTGTGTGCGTGCGAGCGTGTGTGTGTTTCTTTTATCAGTATTTCCTTCCCCTCTCCTGCTCCCATGATGTTGCTGATAATAAAGATGGAGGTTACCAGGGTTAGGGCCATGCCCCCTCCAACCCTGTGTCTCTTTTTTAAATTTTTACTCCACTACTTTTTGTATTGCTGTCTTAGGTAAGGAAGTGGTAGTTTTTTTGTTTTTGTTTTACCATTTGTCTTTATATCTGCATTCATTTACTTTTGGGCCATTTGGGCTGCCAGATCCTTCTCCGCAGCACTGTGGAAGAAGGTCTGGCAATGCGAGACTACACATACTGTAGAATGTTGTTCTAGTTACTTTGAGCCTCCAGTGTGTCCATATAAGTGCTTCTCAGATCAGATCGTCTGCTGCCCCTTAAACCCCATTTCTGATGGAGGAATCTGCAATCTGGCAATCCAACACACTTTATGCAGCAATCAGTGTTGGCCGAGGGCTTCAACAAATAAAGCAGTGCATTTTTGGTGTAACCGTAGTCTCGGTTTTGAGGCTGATGGATGGACGGATAGTCAGATAGAAAGATAAACTTGAGCTGAGAGAAATCAAATACATCTGTGAAGTTCATAGTATTGAGGACGGATGTCACTTAGTGGTACAGTATGGCTCTTTTATGTGTTTTTAACAGTGTTTGGACATCAGTGGAATCATGTTGCAGAATACTACTGTATCAGACTATGGCTAAATAGACAATACTGGGATACATGTATTGTTGTTTTTAGTCTCTTCACGGATTTGTTGATGATAAAAAAAGTAATAAATAACACCAGCTGTATCCATTAAATGATAGACGGATGGATTAAAGTTGCAGTAGCAGGCTGGGGCAGCGCATGAGGCCTTCAAAGACATTGTGTCCAGCGGCCTCCAAACCCCTTACACCAGGGGTCTTCAACGTCTTTTTAAGCTAAGGACCCCTTAACTGAGAGAGATGGATCAGGGACCACCTACAACATGTATAAAATGTTAAACTGGGCCTAACATGATTTAATAAATCATGTTTTAATGTTAAACATACATTAGGCACAGTAATGGTGTGATTTAGGATGAACTGTATCTGTGGATGGCTACCTTGGTGACTACCGTACCTATAGGCCAGTAATCAATGTTTTTTTTTTTTTCACAAATTGGGTGATTCATATTTGCTAATAATATGTTTTAGTTTGTTTTTTTTACTTTAAAAAATAATAATCATTTGGTGCCCTGCAGTTACTCTGAGGACCCCCTAGCCTAGGGGACCCGGAACCCCTGTTGAAGATCTCTGCCTTACACCCCTTAACACCATTAAAGGTATATTATGTAACATTGGAATGCAGAAAACGTAGAATCAACACAAATACGGTGTCATTTAAAATGGACATAAAATGATTTGTGACATGAGAACCATAGAGGCGCATCTCTAAATCATTATCTCTATGATTGTTTTATGGTTTATTTTACATTGCCGGCAAATCATTCTTAAAGTCCAAGTGACACTAAAAATGTTACTTTGCTAAGAAATAAGTATATACAGTATATCTTTGGTGTATGTTTTTAACATCTGTTTTCTGTACTTAGTTTTGGTCAAATCAAATAAATACATTGGGTTACTTAATCTGCAACGATTTTATTGTTTTTGTAAAAGAAAACACTGATGAGGTCTACTGTGTATAGACGGGCACTAAAATACATGAGAAGAGACTGAAAAAGCCAGGAGGAAATTTCAGTTTGACTTTAATGTAATTTTATAAATTTGGTTTATTTAAGGTGCTACATGAATCAAATTGCTCTTTTTTTTAAGATTATTTTTTTGGGCATTCTTTCCCTTTATTAGATAGGGACAGTGGATAGACAGGAAAGGTGGGAGACAGATGGGGGATGACACGCAGCAAAGGGCTGCAGGTCGGATCCTATATGGGGCGCACGCTCTTCCTGGGTGAGCTAGAGGCCCCCCTCAAATTGCTCTTTGATCTTTGTTTTGTCTGTTTCATTCTGAGACTCCTTCTGAGATCTTTTTTTTTTTGCCTAATATCCACATCAGTCTCTGGGTTTGTGTGCGCTGAGGCAGAGCTCTGGATGGCTCAGCAAGGATCTTCACCTCGCTTGAGGGTGGATGATCCCCTCAATCCAGCTCTTCCTCAGTGGATCAGTCCCAAAAGCTCCCACTGAAAAGACCAAATATCCTTTTGGCTCCTGTCCAGCACAGCAGAAACACCCTGACTATACGGCTGTCACATTTGCTATGGTTCTGAAGGTGATCACCTGGGCAGAGGCACAGCCCCCCCCCAATCAATCCATTGGGCTAGAGTGCTGTCAAAACATCTTTTTACTCTGGCAGCGGCATAAGCCAGTGACACTGACTTATGCCGATGTGTACCAATGTACCAATTTGTTCCCCTTCACATGAGCTTCTGTGATTTTGTCGTAATATTGTTCGGGTCCAGAGCTAAAGTATAGTCAAGTTTCACCTCTAGGGCACCAAACAACAATTATCTTTATTATTATAAGTTGAATCACACAAGTCTGACACCGTTATGGACTCATCTCTGGTGGGCATGAGTCCGCCTACAGGTGGGAGATTGACCACTTGGTGACCTGGTGTAGTCAGAACAACCTGGAGCTAAATGCTCTGAATACAGTGGAGATGGTTGGGGACTTTTGGAAGGATGCAACCTCAACTCGCCCACATCACCCTGGGTGACTCCACAGTCAACATTGTGGAGTCCTTCTGCTTCCTGGGCTCCATTATCTCCCAGGACCTCAGTTGGGAGCTGAAGATCAGGTCACACTTCAAAAAAGCCCAACAGAGGATGTACTTTCTGCTGCAGCTGAAGAAGTTGAACCTGTCAAACTGACTATGATGCCATCATTGAGTCCATCCTCAGCTGCTCCATCACCATCTGGTACGCTGCTGCCACTGCTAAGGACAACTGCAGCGTATCATCCATTCTGCTGAGCAGGTGAATTGCTGCAATCTGCCGTCTCTCCAGGACTTGTAGGCCTCCAGGACGCTGAGCCAGGCCCCCCTGGCTGATTATTGGTCCCCCCCCCCTGTGCCACCCCACTTAAAAAAATCATAGAACCGTCCCTGCACACGGGTATATTCAGTACTGTCCATTATTACTGGTCATCAAAATATCAAAATTATTTGATCAGTGTGAAAACTTACAGTTAAAATGTTCAGTCTTTGTTCTCAATCATACTCAACACATTTAGTCTAAAAACATCAACAGTAAAAGGGGAGGACATTTTGGGATTTCAGGATGCTATTTGGCACTGAAGTAAAAACAGGGATTTTTAAAACACGGTAACCCAAATAGTATGCTCGTACAAAGGTTAGGTTATGGCAGGGCTGTCAATTTATTTAATTTAGTTTGGAGTGAGACAGTAAAATGACTTAAGATTGTACATGTCCATAGTCAGGGTCATTCTGAAGAGCGCGCCATTGGAGGTTTTAAGCAAAAAATTAGGAACTGATTAATATTATAACATAGTTTGAGAATTCAGGCAAATCTGTTAAGAAAAACATTTATTTCATTTATGAGAGTTTAAAAATGATACAATATGATTTGGGCTGACTTTCCAACACATTGTCACTCCCCAATGCATCAAAACGTGACGCTTGGTCAGGTACCTTTGGCGTTTGTTATTGACGCAAAAAGTCTCCTATGGCGTCATATTTAGACCCGTTTGGTCGGGACTCATTGCATCACTTTTTGACGCTCTGGGTCGGGACATTACGTTTAACTGACTTGCAGCACAATAGATATAGATAGATAGCTTATATTGTTAGACTCAAGGTCCATTTAAAAAACATACAACACAATTAAAAGGACAGACACAAATTAAAGAAGACAGCTATACCAGTGTTCCCACAGAGGTGACTGTTATGGCACAGCACTGATCCTCAGAATGGGACAGTTAGGTTTAAGAAAAGATGGTGGGTGGGGGTGTTTTCAGTCTAGGTGCTAAGCTAAGCTAACCGACTAACTGTGGTAGCTTCATATTTTTTAGACAAATGTGAGAGTGGTAATGATCTTCATCTTTCCAAGTTGTTAAACTATTTCTTGAATATACGTAACATTGATTAGTATAGCTTTCAAAAAAAAGTATGTTCATTCAGTTAGAATAGCCTGTGTACAGTAAATATAATGTATTGCTTCCTCCATTGTGCCAGTATTGTTGTTCTAACTACATTTCTCTCATGGTTCATCCATATTTGTAACAGACTTGCAAACTTTTAAACCCATGTATCATCATAAAGTGTGGAGTCGGTTGCCCTCCAGCTGACAGGCTCTTGAGACTCCCCACTCAACATCCATCTTTTGATTGCACTTCAATGACACAAAAGTGAAAATGTCGGAAATGAAAATATGTAGAGTAAAGTAATGTGGGGTGATGATTCTGAAATGTCATCCAGAACCCTCTTGACTTTCTTGCTTTTTTTATGTAAATGAGACATTCTGTGGATTTCTTGTTGACTAATGTTAGCAGGACATCTTCTCTTTAGCCTGGGGTAAACAAAAACACAATGATGTATCGTCTTTTCCTGGTTCAGCCCCATCAACTTTCCCAGTGCCTTGTGGGAATTGGTGTCCAAGCAACACTTATCACTGTCATGTGTGAGTTATATGGATGACTGATGGGTTGCAGACAGACTTATTTGTGTGTGATCTCTACTATGGGGCATGACTGCGGCGCGTTTGTAAGTCATTAGTTAGAATAACAGATGGAGGTAATGTACAGTGAGAGTATTATGGAGGCCTTCATTATTCACACAAATCAGATTAATGACACTGTGTTGGTAGGCATAATGAACAGTGGGTGGTGAGACGTTCAAATCCTAAAACAACGAGATTCAGCTGGAGGAGCTGGAATGAATTAACAAAGGGAGGGAGAGAGAAAGATGCCAAAGAATCCTATCAGCCGCCTTCGCTTATTTCCCCAAAACACATCATTGAAGGTGTGGGGGCTTCCTTCCCAATTTCTCAGCCGAAAAGTCAAAAACAATTACAAACCCAGGATCAGAGGCAGAGCGTTCCTCAAAGCTTCAATTTTTTTAACTTTCAACTCATCCCATTCTCTGTGCCAGCTTTGATTTTTGAACCAATTAAATTGAGACAAGAGCGAGCTTTGCGGAGCGCTGTTCAGGGGAGAGAAACGAGAGCAGTCATTGGGCAAATATTGAAATCGGCGGATCACATCAAAACTTGATCAAACTTGTCTGATGTGTTGGCGGCAGTGCATTAGTCACTCGGGGAAATCCAATCAGCCAAACAAAATGAGCCTGGTGTGTTTTTTTCTTTCGAGTTAGATTGCCTTAGAGCAGCAGACTTGTTCTACAAGCAGCAGCCCACACAGTGAAACTGATACAGACTGAGAAAACATCTGCACATTGTTCATCATAACACAGCAAATTCCCCACGCAATATGTTGAAAGCAAAGCAGGCCCTATTCCCCCCCCCCTGCTCACTCAAATATTGTCTTCCATTTCCTCCTGCAGTTGCCATGGTGACACAAATTTACTTTTATGAGAAGAGAAATATCAAATGATTTGCTAAGTTTCTTCTTTTTTCCACGTGGGATTTTATTTAAACACAAGAAAAAAATATTACAAAACAAAAACCAACAGACAACAAGGAGGGGTCAGGGGAGGTACATACTAGAGATGTTCCGATATTGGTATCTCCAATACTGCCTAAAATGCTGGAATCGGTATTGGTAAGTACTGGAGTTTATGCACCGATCCGATACCACGTAATTTAGCCCCGAAAAAAATCTACTTTAAAGGTAGTTTATTTATGTTATTTTCCATTATGTCTCGCTGTCAAACTGGATAATAAAAGAAAGTTCTATGGCGTTTGTGTTTGTTCATGTTTTATGAAGAGTTTAAGCTGAGCCAGGCCGATAACAGGGATATCAATCATATCCTATCCTTACAGGGATAGTAGTATACAGCTGTTGAAACATAATGAAATATATGACACACTGGTATTGGATCGGTACTCGGTATCGGGAAAGAAAAAATTATATGGGGTTACTATAGTACATACAGAACAATTGATGGGATAATACAGTAAAAGTTACATTAATAGTGTGTTTCCATGAGGTTCCTAACAAGGGATGGGTTTAAAAATCTGATTTTCTGGTTTAAATTGATTTTTTTATTTGAATGATCCAAAATCGATTTATAAAATCCAAAAGTCAATCTTTGTCTGTTTCATATGATCTGAAACTAGAAGACCTAAGGAGTCCATTGCTACCAACTATGTCATGCTAGCTTGTCAGGAAGGGGATTAAATAACCCTGCCTGTTCTCACCAATCTTCCCAGCCCTTGTCATCTTTCCATGACAACTATCCACATTTTTGTCTTAAGAGCCCATAGAAAATGTGTATTGTATTTGTATTTTATGTGTTTGAATGCAGATATTAGGGTATTTGGGCTACTCAAAAATGCATGAAAATTGGTACGCATGTCAGACCTGGTGAAAATTGTAATCTGATATGTGTTGGGTTTGGGCGTTGTGAATTGGCTCAATAGCGCCAACTATTAGTATTCCATGTTAAAGCCCCCTCCTTTAACTTTCACGTAGAGGTATGAAATTTGGTAGGCATATGTATCATGTCAAGACATACAAAAAGCCCCTTGGAGACACCCTCTAAACCCAACAGGAGGTCCGATGTATTGAAATTCAAATAATGGACTTTTTACTATTTTTAGGGGTTATACTTTAACTAACTCCTCCTACAGATTTAACGTGATTGACTTCAAAATTGTGAGTATAAAAAAAGTTGATCACAAAAAGAATTGTGTATATAATATACCATAATATAATAACATTATATATGCTATAATACTGTATATATAATCTAAAGACCTTGGCGAAGCCAAATTGCCAAGCTTTTTAGCTCTCACCAAACAGTGTTGGCGGGGCATGGCGTTGATTTTTCATGCTTTGCCATGAAACAGGAAGTGGTTAGGAACTAGACTTAACATGGTCCAATCTGCTCCAAACTGCTCAGGCTGTATAAGGGTCTTGGCCTGAATACAAGTACATATCAATATTGAATATATAGTTTCACATTGATGTACTCTAGCACATTGACCAGATCCACCTCAAAAGTGTTCAGGAAAGTCTTAAGACCTTGATGATGCTTCAACTTGATGATTGTAATTTTCTGTCGAGGGGCGACGCCGTGGCGGCATGGCCAACTTCGATGTCACTTCATGAAACAGAAAGTTGAAACATTGCCCGATCTGCCCCAAATCTTTAACACATTATGTTAGTCCCGGCAATAGTGCCCCCTACAGAAGTACAAACCAGTATCCCCTGCGGTGCGTTTCACCTTAAAATGAATGTGCAAATGATGGATGATTTTGACCATTTGCAGTCTACTTTAACATACTACTCCTACAGATTTAACCCGATCCACTTCAAAATTGGTCAGTATAATCTAATGACCTTAGCCAACCTAAAATGTGAAGCTTTTGATTTTTTTATCATACGGTGTGGGAGTGGCAAGGCGGCAAATTTTGAGTGTTCCCTCAACAAACAGAAATTGGCATCTAGCTAAACTGTACATTTTCCAATCTGCCCTAAACTGCTCAGGGTTAATGAGGGTCCTTGTCTGATGTAGATATTAATATTGAGTTATAGTCATAGTGCCCCCCTACTGTCAATATGAATGAACATGTTAAAGGTCCAATATGTAATATTTGTACTGTAATAAATCCAAAAATGACACCAATGCCTCATCAGATATTAAGGAAACATGTTAAACTGAAATACTATCTTTTCTGACAACGATGCTAATGTCAGTATTTTTTCTTTTTTGAAATTTACATTCCGTGACGGAATTTATGTTTATGTTTTGATCTGTGTGTTGTTATCAACGGCCCAGTTTGACAGGCAGGCCGGGTTGCCAGATATACCTGTAAAAACGTAAACCCAGCGCGCTACAGCTGTAACGGTAGTACAGCCATGAAAGCAGCAAACAAACGAACAGGATCAACGGAGATAGATTCTACATGACATAAAAAAAAAGAAAACAGCATGTTTCTAACAGTTGCGTGACCAGAGACGTAACAACCCCCTGGTAAATATTGGAGATGTATTTGAAAGATGGAGACAGCTTGGATCCCAAAAGGATGCAGAGTTGGCTTATTTTCTCCTGAACAGGTAAGCATTAGCTTCAGGCTATTTTATCACAGCTACTACGGATAGGCATTTTTTGTCATTTCAACATTTGAGTACTCACATTGAATTATATAGCTAGAGTACCCGAGTTGGTTACTCGCAAAAACAATTGAGACACAGCCAGTAAAGTGATCCCGACTGGTCCTGGCTACCGCCGCCATGCTAACCCTGTTAACTGCTAACGTTACCGGGAGGACCAGGCAAGCAGCCCATGGCTGTTTACAGCGTGTAGTTCAGCGGCTAGAGCTGACAACGCTGAGTTATTTTAAGCCACGAGAGGGGGGCTGTAAATCGGAAAGAGAGGACTGTGAGTTTGCAGTGTGTTTAGCGATTGTTGCCGTAATTCTAAGCCAATGAAGTGTGTTCCGTCGGCAAGGTAGTGGTATTTTTAGCGTTTCGTATTGTAATTCTAAGCCGAGGAAGTGTGCCTGACTGGCGTGTGGAGAGGACAGTGAGGTTGTTGTGTTTTTAGCGGTTCATACTGTAATTTTAAGCCGAAAAAGTGTGTCTGTCAGTTGTTTACAGAGCTCCGCGTGAGCACGGGCTTTTATGACTGTCAATATAGCCAGCATCTAACGTTAGCTACTCCGCTGTGCTGTGAAGTAATGTCTGGCTATGTGAGAAAAGCGTCTAGCAACATTATTGTGAATGCAGTGTCCAAAGGTCACAGAAATATAGGGCCGCGGTGACCAGAAACTCGCTGGCATCCCCGACGGGAGCAGAGTGCGAGGGCCTGTTCATCGCTGTTAGTAATTAGTGGCTGTATCTCATCAGCCATCCTCACTACCTAACTCCTGTATTGCTCACTAGACCTGAGTCACTGTGTGTGTGTGTGTGTGTGTGTGTGTGTGTCAGTCAGCCTATCTGACAGCAGAAGCCTCAGGCCAATCAGCCCCCTCTTCTACACATTTACATGCAGAAACAAACTGCTTCCGAAGATCTTCAGAACATACATACATTCATCCATCTCTGCTTAGAAGTAGGCAACAACACACACACACACACACCCACACACACACACACATGCACACACAGTCTTGTCACATCCATTTGGGCCATGAGTAACCCTGGGGGTAGACCTTTCTTACCTTGAGGGGAGTCTGCTGCTTCCTGTTAATGGGGACAACCCTGGAACCTCAAGGTCCACCACACACAAACACACACACACACACACACACACAGACACACACACACGCAGCGACCACCCCATTAGTCACAGTTTGCCAGAGGAATCACCACCCTCCACTCACTGAGTTGAGTCACAGCCCCAGTATAGCAAACTCTCACACACACACACACACACACACACACACACACACACACACACACACACACACACGTTGACATGACATGAAAACCATTATTCTTTATAGTTTTGACCTCCTCACTAACCCTTTAAGTGACTTCCTGATAGAAGTGACCTTTGACCCTGCCCTCAGGCATTCCTTGCCACTGAATACCTTACTCCCAGCATCAGGTTAGCTGTTTCCTTATTACAGCACTTCCTTCTTTGCTGGTGGCTCCTCCCCTTTAGGCCTCATTGCACTTACACACAAAACCCACTCACACTGGAGTGTTTCCATTCCAAGAAAACAAATCTTGAGTTGTTCTGTACTGACATTTTCAGATACAGTGATGATACAGCCAACATTTATCAAATACAAAAAAAACACATATATAACATATTATTTTATGCTGGGATGGTGATGGTGCAGTGGATATGACAAATGCCTTTGGTGCGCCAGATCTGGGTTCAATTCCCACTGCAATCCATCAACCAATGTGTCCCTGAGCAAGACACTAGACACCCCTAGTTGCTCCAGAGGCGTGTGACCTCTGATATATAGCAATTGCAAGTCGCTTTGGATAAAAGCGTCAACTAAATGACATATATTAATAGCACAATATTATCATTAGTACATACTTATAACTGTTTTTTTACAACTGCTTACACACATTTTCAAATATGTCTCTCTTTTTTTTCAAAACTACACACAATTCCCAAAACTGCACACACAAAATGCAAAATGCCTCATATCTCCTTCAAAGTGAAACACTGAGTGAAAGGCTGAGAAATAGCTTATGGTTTCGGAGATTTGGTGTGTAGTTCTAACCTGACTCCGCCAGATGGATTGCTTCGCATTTGCTCGGCATATCCATCTGGGAACTTTCCGTTGGAGAATTTTTGGGAAGGGGCGGAAATACTGGTTAGCTGATTGGATGAACCATCTGTCTATCACCTATGTTGGTGATAGACGGGCCAAATCAACCAATCAGATCCACGAAGCGTATGAAAATACAGGCAGGCAATGCATAGCTCTTAGCTCAGCATGCAAGCAACGTGTCGGTAAAGGATATTTGCCGTTTGTGTAACTAGAATTTAGGAATAAAAGGCACCATTTCAGGTTCCCGGACCATATTCCAAAAGAAGGATCCAAGAGAAAAAAAGCATTAGCGAGCGGCTAACAGAATTAGGGCTATACCGCTGTCTGAAAATACTGGTTAGCTGATTGGATAAACCAAACCCACCTCAAAACCAACGCTGATTGGCTCGGTCGTTTGGCTAACGGCTCCAAATTTTCTCTATCTCAAGATGCCAGACTGATCTGTGAGTGGAAAACTGGAGCTCACGAGATCAGGACGGTCTCACGAGGCTAGTGTAGTTCTGCTCTTTGAGCAAGAGGTTTCAAAATGTGTGTGACATGAAAAGATTTTGTGTGCAAGCCGTTGTAAAAACCAGTAACCTTGTAAAATGTGAAAACATCTATTAATTACTACTATTGTTTATTCAAGACTGAAATCATGAAAATCTATATTCATCAGAAGTTGTCCAGGACACATAGGTCTCGCATTGACAGCTTTATCTCCACAGCGCTTTGGAGTAAGGTCTGGCTACACCATAGATGCATTCTGGGATTGGAGAGAAAAAACGCTCTGGGTTGTTGGCATTTCTTTAAACCAATCAAAATCGTCTGGGGCGGTGCTAAGCTCCGGACGCAGCGACGGTGGCTGTCCTAAAAAATCTCAGGAAGGAACTTGTTTTGATGGAACAATAGCACCTCGCAAAAGAAAACGCTGCATAAAATGATTAATTAAATGAAGTTAACTGTTGACACAATACAGTAACGTGAGCTATTTCAATTAGCTGGATACATGTTTCAACCTCATTTCGCTGTGTGTACTTCATCCACAGCAATCCCACCAATCGGTCCCAAAACGTCCCAGTTAGAGAGGAAATGCCGTAAACATATTCTTTGTAAATCTTTACAACCATTCCCCAAAAGAACCAAGCAGGCCTGCCTTCTAGCAGGATCCAAATCTTCTTCAAAACTTTCCCTTTTTAGCATGTAGCTTGCTATCTCGAAGTTTGTTGTTAGATAAAGTTTCTACATTTGGTGTTTTTCTCACCAAAACACATTCTGTTTATCCTTGACATTGAACAAACTCATAAAACATTTGCACACTTTAAATGTTTCAAACTCTGTGTCCTCGATGGCATCTGTAAATCCTGGCTGAAACGACATAAATTTATTTATGATACTGTCGGACAGTATTTGGAATAAGATGATTTAACAACCTTAAAGGTACTTATACTCTATCATTGTAAAACGGTGTGATACAGGGTAATAAAAGCATTGAATAAATGTAATAGAGTTGGTAAAGACACTGTACTCTCCTGTGTCTTAATCACAACTGACTTGGATCGAATTTTTCCTGTTAAAGAGAGATAGGAAGAATGAGAGGAACTATGAGAGAAAAACACAAATAACCAGCCTTTTCCTCTCTGTCTCTCTCTTGTTCCCTCGCTCTCTGTGTTTCATCCTTAAATTGGAAAGAATGCATCTCTTGAACATTTACTAACCTTGGTTTGCTAGAAGCATGAAAGCCATTTTTGTCAGTTTAAAAACCTGCACTCTTGAATTGATAAAAAATTCTTTTATTGTCTGATGGACTGAAGGTTCCTGTTTGACTGAAACATATTTCTGACATGTGGCAGGTCACTGTTTGAGTTTAAGAAAGGAAAAATATTTTTTTTTTTCATTCTACTGGTGAGGTTTGAGGTTTCAATGCACAATATTTGAACATGAATATGTTCTCATTCCTTACTCCTCATTGTTACATTGAAATAAAAGCTTGTCTCCTCTAAATCATTTCCAATTAACTCAGTAAAATCTCTTCTTGGACTGTTCATGTATCATCTCAAGTGTGTTTTGTAGTAGTGTTTTTCATTGTTTAGTACTGTTCGGTGCTTTTCACAGCCATTTAAATATGGCATGTCCAGCAGTTATGAAGCACTGCAGCACCCCCATGTGTCTTTGCACAGAACTGCATCCCAACATGTGTTCTGGCAGGAAAATGGGTGAAACTGTGGAGAAAACAACACAGGAGAGGAGAGGAGAGGAGAGGAACGGAAAGAAGAGGTTTTCAAAGTCCCTTTATTGGACCATTTTCAGAGAAGATTCACAATCACAGAAATCAAAAAACAAGACAAAGAAAAACCTAAACAAAATTAAAAAACAACAACAATAAAACCAAATCAAATCAAACAAAAATGTGCTTTTCTTAATCAAAAATTAACCACCAACTCTCCATCCTCCCCCACTGAGCAAAACACCCATGTTTTCTGTATTTTGGACCAAAAATGAACAATTCCAAAGAAAAAACCTCCCCAAACCCGGAACCCACCTTTTAGGAAGCTCTAGCAGAGCTGACAGCTGAGGACACTGAACAAATAAATGTGCTAGTGTTTCCACCTGAAAAAGAATTACAATCCTCCATTGAAAAAAAATGATATATATATATATATATATATATATATATATATATATATATATAGCCACTCTGAAATTGTTGTAGTTGGCTTCTCAAAAAATGTCAAGAAGGGGCGCCATGTTCTGTAAAATTTATCCTCAGATCCCTGTAACGTATTTTCTCTAAATTCATACAGGACATAATGTCTCTAATCCAGTGTGAGTGAGAAGGAGGAGCAGGGTCTTTCCACTTGAGTAAGATACACCTACGAGCCAGTAAGGAGGAGAAGGCCAATACCTTCAGCTTCCCCTTAGGCAGACCCAAATTGGGAGCAGTACCAAAAATGGTAGTAAAAGGGTTCGGCTCGATCTGATGTTGAAGTACCTCGGAAATTGTTCGAAAAATTGAAGTCCAGAAATCAGTTAGGGTAGGACACATCCAGAACATGTGAAAGAGTGACGCAGGTGCGCTCTTGCAGCTATCACAGGTCGGGTCGTCGGCAGAAAACATACGAGCTAGTTTGGTTTTAGAAATGTGGAGGCGATGAACTACTTTAAATTGCACAAGAGCATGACGGGCGCACATGGAGGTGGAGTGTATCCGATCCAGGACAGAATCCCACATGTGATCTGAGAAGGCAGAGCCTAGATCCTGTTCCCACATGTTTCTTATAGCTGTTAATGAGGGACTATGCAACTTCGAAATAAGGTTATAGAAGACCGAATTTGTGCCTTTTAATGTGGGGTTAACAGAAAGAAACATATCGACAGGACTGGCTGGGGGTTTATTAGGGAATTGGGGAATTAAATTCTGAACATAATGCCTAATTTGTAAAAATCTGAAAAAATCTGTCTTTATAATACCAAAGTTGTTCGTCAATTGAGAAAAGCTAGCAAAGAGATCATTAATAAATAAATTGCCAATGCAGACTAAGCCTTTTTTATGCCAGATCCTAAATGCACCGTCCACCGTCGAGGGAACGAACAAATGATTAGCTGCAATTGGGCTGAAAAGCTGCAGTCCAAAATTCCTCCTAAACTGGGTCCAGATTCGAAGGGAATGCTTAACCACAGGGTTACTGTTGGGAATAGCAGAAGAGAGTGGGAGTGCGGCGCTTAAGAGGGCAGATAGTGGCAGTGGGCTAACAGCCCTTGACTCCATTGTTACCCAGACTGGGGCTGAGTTGTCAAGGTGAAAATGCCCCCAAAACACTAGAGAACGGATGTTAGCAGCCCAGTAATAGTATTGGAAATTAGGCAGGGCCATTCCGCCTGTTTGTTTGGGTCTTTGCAGAAAAGCTTTCCGTAACCAAGGGTGTTTACCATTCCAAATAAAACTAATCATTAAAGAATCCAGGGCCTGAAAAAAGGATTTGGGGAGAAAAATGGGGAGACATTGGAAAAGGTATAGGAACTTTGGGAGTAATGACATTTTAATTGAGTTTATTCTACCCATAAGAGAAAAAGACAGAGGAGACCACTTCGATAATAATTGCTTTGCCTGCTCCAATAATTTAAGGAAATTCGATCTAAATAGGTTATTAAAATTTCTGGTAAAACATACCCCAAGATAGCTCAGATGATCTGTTGCGACTTTGAATGGAAGAGCTGTATAATTAAGTTTAAGAGCTACTGTATTAATTGGAAAGAGTTTGCTCTTACTCAGGTTCAATTTATAGCCTGAGAACTGACTGAAGACCTCCAACACAGAAAGTGCCTCCAGTAGGGAGGTGGCTGGCTTTGAGACCAGCAAAAGTAAGTCATCAGCGTACAATAATACCCTATGTTCGGTTCCCCCTCTCCATATCCCCTGTATCCGTTTGTTACTGCGAATGGCAATTGCAAAGAGGTTCAATTGCAATAGCAAAAAGGAGTGGGCTCAAAGGACAACCCTGCCGGGTCCCACGATGCAAATCAAAACTACTCGAGTAATGGCTGTTGGTTAGTACTAAGGCAGAAGGGCATGCATACAATAGTTTAACCCAAGAAGTGAAAACAGGACCCAAGCCAAATTTTTCAAGGGTAAAAAAAAAATAATTCCATTCTATTCTATCGAATGCTGATATGATGATAGATGATAGAACGAGGGGGGGAGTTTACCTGAGTCAAACGAGTCTGAGAAAACTGAACACAAAAAAGGCGATAATTCGGCTGAGAATTTCTTGAAAAAGTCAGATGGAAGTCCATCTGGTCCAGGAGATTTGCCTGATTGCATAGAAGTTATTGCTGCAATAATTTCCTTCTGCGTAATAGGTGCCTCGAGGCTATGTCTTAAGTCTTAGGAGAGGGAAGGCATGATTAGCTTATTAAAAAAGTTTTCCATAACAGTCACATCGACTGTGCCATCCGAACTATACAAATTTGAATAAAATATTTTGAACTTTTCGTTAATAAATTTCTGATCTGATGATGTACACCCACTGTCTGTCCGAATACCAGGAATTAGTTGCTTCGTTCTAAGTCCACGCAAATGGTTAGCCAGGAGTTTACCTATCTTGTCACCATGCTCGTAAAAGGTACTTCTGCTCCTGAGCAACTGGTCGGCAACCTGACGAGAGGAAAGAAGATTGAATTCTGTCTGGAGTTTTAAGCGTTCTTTGTAAAGCTCAGATGATGGCGAATTAGCATATTGTCTGTCTATGTTCAGAATCTGATCAGCAATTTCAGTTAGTTTCTGTTTTGTACACTTATTTTTGTATGCTGCAAATGATATAATTTCACTCCTCAGATAGGCTTTCATGGCTTCCCAAATTATTGCATTGGACATATCTGGTGTTTTATTTATACTCAAAAAAGTTTTAATATGAGTGGAGATATGTGTAAAGGCCAGTTGAAGGAGCAGAGGAGCGTGGTCAGAGATCACAATGCTTTCATAACTGCATGACTTAAGGTCAGACATTAATGAATTATCCACAAAAAAATAGTCTATTTGGGTGTAGGTGTGGTGGACATGAGAGAAGAATGAATATTCTCTACCTGTGGGGAATAAAAACCTGAAAGGATCAGAGAGGCTATAATCTGCAAGAAATGATTTAATATGGCCTGCAGATCTGCTGAGAGTGACGGGGTTGGGGGAGGAGCGGTCTAGTACTGGGTCTAGATAGCAATTAAAATCCCCACCAAGAATAAGAGAATGAGAATTGAGATCGAGGAGTTGGGAAAAAAATCTCTTAAAGAATTGTGCATCATCGACGTTAGGCGCGTAGACCTTGGCCAAGATGACGGACTTATTGAAAAGTTTGCCTGAAACAATAGTAAAACGTCCATTTATATCCGACATAATGTTTGAGAACTCAAAGGGAATATTACTATCAATAAGGATAGCTGTGCCCCTAGCCTTACCCCTGAAATTAGAGTGGAAAAATTGACCACGCCAGCACATACCTAACCGCCAGTGATCAGAGTCAAGTAAGTGGGTTTCTTGAAGGAAAACAATCCCAGCCCTGAGCCGCTTTAGGTGGGTGAAGACTTTACCCCTTTTCACATGGTGGTTTAGCCCCTTGACATTCCAACTAATTAAATTAAGGTGGCCCTTCATCTAGCTCAGTTACAGTGAGAATAAGGAGTCGATCGATGAGAAAAAGGAAGGCACAAGGATAGAGTAGCCAAAAAAAAAAAAAAAAAAAAAAAAAAAAACACAACCCCGAAAAACCCAACAGGAGACTAAACTCCGTCCCATCCCACCCTGAACCCATCCCGTATATTGCTCTAAACAACAAACCCCACAAGACCTTTACTAGCCTCACAACAAACATTCCAGGCTTTGCTTCCTGATCTGTGCTAGCTCCCACATAAAACTTGTACAATTCACCCTATAGCAAACTAGTAACACAATCAACAATTATATATATACCCAGCCAACAGTCAATATGGCAACAACCTAAACAGAAATGCCATGCTCATCTAGCAAGTTCGAATACAGACACAAAAAAGGCGTGAATTAGGCGAGCTGTCAAAGTGACAAAAAAATAAAATAAAATAAAGAGAAAACAAACAAAAAAAGAAAGTGTCACACTCATCCAGCCGAATTAAAATACAGATAGCCAATAAAGGCGTGAATTAGGCAGACAGTCAAAAAGAATAAAAAAGTAAATAAAATAAAAGTTAACTAAATTGTCGCGCTCATCCAGCTAATTTTAAAATGAAGATAGAAATAAACAAAAGGCATGGATTAAGCAACACAGTACAGGCAACAGCAACAGAAATATTATCATGCTCACCCAGCTGATTTTCTCACTTTAAAAGGGAGCAAGAAAGGCATGAAGTGGAGATTGACCGAGGACATGAATAGAACATTTGACCACAGTAGTAAACACAAAGGCAATTGTATTTACAATGGACTCGCACCCAAAGTAGAGATGTAATTAGATGCTTCAGAGACGGACCTCAACCACAATCTCTCGACGCTCCGGAGAGTGATGCGCAGCTTCGCAGGGAAGAGGAGAGAGGGTCGGAGGCCACGTTGGTAGAGCTCAGCCATGACCCCCTTATATTCAGCCCGCTGTTTCAAGACTTCCGTGCTGTAATCCTCATAGAACCGGAGCTTGTGGCCATGATATTCCAGCTCGCCTTGTTTACGTGCCTCTCTCATGATCAAGTCTTTAATCTGGTATCGGTGAAAGCGGATGATGACGGGCCGTGGTCTCTCGCGCGGGCCGGGTTTGGGTGCCAAAGTGCGGTGAGCTCTGTCCAGCTCCGGGGGAGAACTTGAGCGCCAAATACCTTAATGAGAAGCTGGGAGAAAAAGGCGGTGGGGCGTGTGTTACGCCCCTGAAAAAGTGGAGAAATAATCACAAGAGTGATGCACAGGTGTTTCCTCACTGAGAACTTTAGTGTAATCCATTTTACAACAGTACCACATTTTATACAACAGATCTACAGGAAATGGTTTTGTAGGGTACGAGGCTTATAAAAGTTACAATAGCATACACTGTAATTCACTAAAACATATAAAACATTTTAAACACCAATTAGTTTTACCTCAGTAAACCATAACTATAAATGTATCACAAATGTCAATAAAGTGCTTGAAACACATTATACAGATAACACCGCAAAATAGATTAACTGCATACATGTTAACATAAAATGGCGTATACTCTCAGTACGGAGCTATTCTTCTCTGTACCAGAACGGGGCTCCGCTCACACACGCGCACGCACGCACGCACGCACACACATTACGTTCTGCAAACTTATCTCTAACTTACTTAAAATGTTACTAACACACACCTTAAACACTATTGACATGTTAGAAAGTAGGAAGTTATTAAATGAACTCCGTTTTATCAATAACATACCTGAAAAAGGGGAGAAATAATCACAAGAGTGATGCGCAAGTGTTTCCTCACTGAGAACTTTAGTGTAATGAGCATAGACAGTATATAATGGACCAATAGACCCCGTTGCTCTGGACGGAGACCAGTGAAGGCTATTAGCTGTGCCGAGAGAAATCTCAATCATTCCCAGTCTTACAGATACGGAGAGTGTAGGTGTATGTAAGGAGATAACATGGGCACAGGCTAATTACTGCTAACTAACATGCTAGTTAACATTAGTAATTAAACCTAAACAGCTAATGTAAGTTAAAACTGCCTGCGAGCTTCTCCTGTACTATACGGTAATTCCTCTACTGTGCAACAGTAAATCACTTGGTTATGACCCAATCGTTAGCCTATTTTTACAAAAACGTCTGCTACGGAGCCATAACGTGAGGTACAAGGTAATGAAGCCTTTTATACATTGTCGTGTTTCTTTGGAACTAAACAACGGACAAATAGAGTCTTCAAACATTTCTGATGTAAAGTTATTCGCAGTCAAGTGACGTAAAAACAACAAACAACAAAATGGCGCCATACATGGCTCGAGTTCTGAAGCGAAGCTTACCCCCTTGGTAATGAGGAGAAGACCGCAATTCCCACCGGGAACTTGGGTGGAGAGCAAAGCAATCGATCTCAGGCTCATAGATTAAGAGCATTTAGTAGATCACAGATTAACACTTTTACCCTTAAATTATGCACCACAAAATAAAGTAATGAATATGTTAACACATTCTTCTTACAACTTATATGCGTGACAGATTTTAACACAATTATATGAACTTTATCACTCTCTGTGAACTATGTACTGAGTGTATGATCCTTTTAACATGAGCTATTTTAGAATCCTCACATGCTATAAATTTACTAATACCTTTAATGTATAACAGGCTATGAGTATTTCCTTTACCCTGTCACACGTGCGCCCAATTTTAGTATCTGCCACGCCTGCAGCACAGAGTTGTAGAAAGAAGTCAGCCCATATCCTCAGTTTGTAGGAGGAAAAACTGCTTGTCGTAGCCCAACCACCCAGCTCTCCTCAGCAGCAGCCGGGCTGTATCTAGCCAGCTGGGGCCACAGGTGTGTAATATTCTTTCCACCAGCCCCAGCTACAGGCAGGTAAAGAGCTGCTGCCCGAACCCAGTGCCGACCCGACTAGAAGAAGTAAACAATGACCTTCTGAATAGCAATGAGCCTGTGCCAAAGGGTCGAGGCAACCAAGTTATTGGCAACCAGAACTCTTCTTCAGAACTCTTCCGCTATACGACAGCTGGGGTAGCAACCATTGCCACTTAGACAACCGATTGCACACTGTCTCCTTCACTCCGTCCCAGTTCTTATTAACAAACCCCTCCTTTAAAACTTCCTTCCTCCACTCAAGTCCCCCTGGCAGACTGGGCACTGCTTTATCCCTCTTCTGACCTACAAACAAGGCCTCACTTTTAGCCCACTTCACCCGTGCAGATGTGGCCTTTTCATACAGGGACAGGGCATCTTGCAAAAATATTTACGTCATCTGCATAGGCAGAAACAGCAAGAGGATGCTCAATGCTTGAGGACCCAGGCAGCAAAAGACCATTGAGTCGAGCCCTCATCCTGCACAGTAAGGGCTCAATAGCGAAGCTATATAGCTGACCCGAAATAGGGCAACCCTGTCTTATCCCTCTCTGCACAGGAACGGGCCAACTCAGCCTTGCCCCCGTCTTCACCAAGAACTGTACACCATTATACAACAAACCAACCCAAGACAGAAAACCATCACCAAAACCAAAAGATTTAAGTGCAGAAAACAAATAAGAGTGATCCACCCTATCAAAAGATCAACATTATACATTTTACACACATCAAGAACGTCCCGAACACAGAACATGTTGTCCTCGATCGACCTGTCTGGAACACAATAATAATAAGTTTGGTCTGAGTGTATAATTATTTCCAGGACATCCTTCAATCTGTTTGATAATGCTCTTGAAAGCACTTTATAATCTGTGCAGAGGGCAACTGGGCACACACTCCATGCTGCACTGTTGAGCCCCAAAGAGGTCAGCATAGAAATCCATTGCATGGCTCCTCATCTCACCCGGACTGGTGGTTACTCTGCCTCCTGTAAACTGAAGGCAGGTCATTTGCTTCCTCTGTGCCACTGATCTCTCCCGATTAAAAAAGAAAGAGCTTGGGGCATCCATGTCTTTTAACCGGAGGAAGCGACACCTGACAAGAGCTCCCTTCACCCTCTCATTCAGGAAGGAGCTCAACTCTATTTTCTTCTTTTGCAACAAATGCCCTAAAGAAGGGTCCGAATCTCTAACCCTTCTCAATACTCATGATGTTGGCTTCAAGTTCCATGACCGCTGCATTAATCTTAGCAGTGGAATGGGAGGTGTATTGCTGACAGAAAACACAAACGTGTGCCTTACCAACTTCCCAACACTGCTTCAAAGACTTAAAATCAGTTTTTTTATTTTCCCAGCACTGCCAAAAGTGCTCAAAAATCTGACAGAACATGCTGTCTTGTACAAGTTTGTTATTGAAATGCCAGTAGGACTTAATCCTCTTACCTGGCGAGATGATCAAATCTATAAAAACAAAGTTATGATCCGTGAAGCCAACAGGGGTTATTCTACTGTGGACTAGTCTAGAGCTAAGGTTTTGTGAAATAAATCCTGTCCTGTTTGCTTTTTTTGATAGCGCTGCAAACCCTTGGTGTTCTCTCAATGAGCTTCATGAGGTAGTCACCTGAAATGGTTTTCACTTCACAGGTGTGCTTTGTCAGGGTTAATTAGTGGAATTTGTTCCCTTATTAATAAAAAAGCAAAGGGTGGCTACTTGGAAGAATCTAAAATATAAAACATGTTTTCAGTTATTTCACACTTTTTTGTTAAGTACATAATTCCATATGTGTTCATTCATAGTTTTGATGCCTTCAGTGAGAATCTACAATGTAAATAGTCATGAAAATAAAAAGGAAAGGCATTGAATGGGAAGGTGTGTCCACACTTTTGGCCTGTACTGTATATTAACACAATATTAGGATGGGTTAATATTATTTTACAAATCCATTTATTTATTCTATACACTACATGTTTTCAATTCCTCACTACAGCTGTTCCATAAATTCACCCCTTTAACTGAAATATGTTGTTTTTTTTTACATTGGCCCACACGGTTTATCTAAACACACAAATTCCTTTTAAACAGTATTTACTTTCTATCATTTCAAACTTAGATACTTTTAGATACTTTCAGGTAATTGATGCTTTAGCTTTACACACAAATGTTTAGAGTCTTTAATTAAATAAACACTGAGATTGTTGGTTTGTGGTAAGTAGTTTTGTTTCTTATGGCTTTCTTTTGAAATATGAAAATTGTATTTTGTATTTGTTTTGTAGGTATCTCCCCAGACTTCCACACAGCTAACTTATGAATGCAACTATAAGGTGGCAATCAAGTGTATATGATATTTAGATTGTAGAAAATCTTTAATTTTACACAGTGCTGCTATTGACTAGAATGTTTGCTTTGATATCATGTATATGTGGTTTCCAGCATAATTTATTATCTATTATTGATAGGTTTGGTATGTGTGCATTCAGACGTTTGAATGTATCTTATCTATTCTAAGGACTTTCTAGAGACCAGTCAGTTTAAGATGATATGGTCTCACAGTAAAACCTAGCTTAGAATGGGCACAACTTTCACACAGAGGAATTGGAGCCAGAAATGTGGGAATCTATTAGGAGCACGTGCCATAAAAGGTGTAGTTTAAGAGTAAATTGTTCCAACTGAAATAGATGTCTCATGCTGTGTAAGCACAAAAAGTGTTTAAAAGGTATTCACTATGATGTACATGTGGTTCATCCTTGGGCAGACGTGTCTGTATGCTCATGGTTGTTCTAGTGTCATGAAAGTTTGTTCACTGTTTGAATAAAGCTGCACTTGATTTGTAATCATCGGACTGGTCGTCATCTTTAAGGTCTCCCAACATCATTTCTGAATCATCACCCGATATCAATTCTCAGTCCCAGAAATGTAATTACAGGCACTCTTTCTATTTCAACATCATTAATCATGACTTTGCTTGTGCATTTGTTGCCAAATTGCCCAGAAAATATGAATTTAGTCTTATTTAAATTTAGTGTTTGTTCAAAACAAACCAACAAATCAATTTCTTTTCACTGTATCCAAAATTTGTTTCAATTTATTACCACAACAAACTTAAATAGTATCATCTAACAATGAAATACATTTGAACCCCAGATTTATTATTTACAAACAATAACTGGGCCTAACACTGAGCCTTGGGGAACCCCACTAGTAACCTTCAGTAATTGTGTAATTGTGTAACCAGGAGAGTGCTACCCCTCTAATTCCATTCCTTTCAAATTTCTTTCAGTAATAAGCCATGGTCCAAAATATTGAATGCTTTTCTTGAGATCCAGGAATACCCCTTATTGTATATTCATTATTCTACTGCAGTTGGTATTTCCTCTACAATTTAAGTTAATGCAAGAGAAGAAAATTATTAGTTCAAAAACCATTGCTGTTCACACAGTTCAATATGTTTTGTGATGAAATCATAAATCGTCTTGTCTTTTATAGATTCCCCCCATATTTTGGAAAACTGCAAGAGTTTAAAAAGGGGAAGTTTTTAATGTGCTACACACCTATTAGTGGTTTGTTTAATTATTAATTGAAACTGTTTCATCAACTTAGGACTTATTTGCTGACGGATATATTTTTAATATAAAATGTGAGAAATGCCTTTCTTTGTCCTTTTTGGCGCTAATGCGCATTAAAACCCAAGTAGGGACCGGGTTTTCACAATGTGTGGCGTGAGGGCTTTTTGAATGTGTGCATTACTAGCCTAGTATTTCTTTTAAACTTAACTTATGTGTCTTTTTTGTGCCTAATAGACTTTTGACTCACCTGGGGTTTTGATTTCAACCTGTCTGATCCTCTGACTGCATGTGTTTCCAGACCTACCAGGTACTTTTAGTGTTCCGTGTTCACACCTCATCTCTCCAATTTAAGTACAATGTACATGACAGATAGGAATAATGGCCAAAATTATGAAAATAAGCTCCAAGTTGTATAAAAGCAGAATTATCCTGTTTATTGAATTGGTGTTTTTTTTTTTGCTATGTGAGAAACACATTATCAGGTGTGTGTGTTTGTGTGTGTGTGTGTGTGTGTGTGTGTGTGTGTGTGTGTGTGTGTGTGTGTGTGTGTGTGTGTGTGTGTGTGTATGTATGTACTGGCTGACTTTCACTGTGAATGCAGGTTGGGGTGCTTTCCTTGAATGCCTCCTCAGAATGCAATCCAGCTCTGTTTTCCTCTTTTTGCCTCTCTCTCGGCCAGCAGACAGGAATATGGCACACCATTCACTTTGTGTGTGTGTGTGTGTGTGTGTGTGTGTGTGTGTGTGACAGAGCGTTGGGCTTTGGTCCTGGCATTTCCTCTGTATCAGTGCTAGTGTGTGTATGTATGTTCATCTGTGTTATCTCTTAGTTTACAGCATGAATGTTCCTTGTGCTGATAGTTTGGTAATAGAACCATTTCATCACACACACACACACACACACACACACACACACACACACACACCCCCAGACACCCACCCACACACAAACACTCCACACGAGAATCAAACTGCTGTGAGGCAACACAGTACCATCATATTACTTACACTACAAGATACAGACTTAGGACATAGGGCATGGTGCTCTCTGTTCAAAGAAAAAGGTTAATGGAATGGCAATTCAGTGTGTTTTCAACCCTTTGTTGAACAGAGAGCGCCATCTAGTGAGCTCAGAAAATAATAATGGTTTGCGACGCTTCATTTGACCATCACTAGCAATTTGTGACCCTGCAAGAACTCCAGTCTTTACATAGTCTTTAACGTTGATGTGAGATGGTGTCAGACTTTAGTCTTTTTAAAGTCTGTTCAAAATATTCTAGTGTATGGTAGGCATACGTTGTTTAAATAAATGTTAAAGTAACAGTCCAGCCTGAGCAGTGACTATGAGCCATCAGCAATGTGGTAAAAGGTTCATATGCCTGCAGTGTAGGCACAGCTACTTTGCTCTCACAAAGGCTAATGCTAGCTGAGTTTAAGCCAGCTTTTTTTTTTTATGGCTCAGCGCTAAAGTGAAAGCTCCTGGGCATTTTGTCTCCATCCTGCCATCCTCTCATCAGCAGTAAAAGCCCTCAATTTACAGTGTTGAGAGGGAATGCAGTGTGCCACAGGGCAGCGGTTACACAGACAGATTACCTGCAAATCCCACCCAGGAGGAATGGAGAGCAGCCACATCAGCAGACTGCACGCCAAACACACAACACACACACACACACACACACACACACACACACACACATACACACACACGCACACCTTGGAGTTAGACTACAACCAGACCGCATAGGGCCAAGCCACTCCTGATGCAGGACGGAAGAGGATGGTGCTGCTACGGTCTGACTGGCTAATGTGAAATGTGAGTGGACTACCAGGGGAGCAGAGTTTGGGGGTGATGGAAGTCCTCATAACTATCAAATCAAATGGCAAAGGTTGTAACGTTAGGGCCGGACCATCTGCATGCTACAACCTGGCTGATATAAAATGCAATGTGATGTACAAGATGGGTTTTTCTTACTGTACTCAGAAAGGAAAAATGAAATGTAATTGAAATTGTTAAAGCTGCACTAATCCTTAGGCAATATAATTAGGAAACAGTTCATAAACTTTAATTGTTATGCAGATGATACCCAATTATATCTATCGATCAAGCTAGAAGAAACCAGGTAGTTAAATTAAGCATAAGTTAAGGACATATAAATCTGGATGACCTACAATGACCTGATGTTAAACTCAAAACACCCCTGAAACACATTATGTAATGATATAGCTACTCTGGATGGCGTTGCCCTTTACTATAGGCCTATAAATAGGTCAAAGGTCAGATTATCTGTTTTTATTTTTACAATGGATGCCAATAATAGACAGAGAGCAAGGGGAGGAGTTGGAAAAAGAGGGGGAGGAGTTGGAAAAAGAAGAGGAGGAGGAGGAGGATGAGTTGGAAGATGACAAGGGCAAACAAAAGAAGGAAGGAGAGCCATGTCTGATGAGATCAGGGCCACACTTGTTGATCATGTGATCAACCACGGGTTGACCATGAGAGAACCAACTTGAGTTGATTTACAGTGGTGTCCATAAAATGAGAACAGGTGTGCAACTATCTAATGACAATTTAAGTATTACAGTATTGTACTGTGAAATACATATGGCTGCATAGTATTGCATAAACATGTAGCTTGTAAACTGGTGATAGTTCTTAGTGAACACATACTCTATTTGAATTCTCTACAGAGTGGATCATGGAGTATGTTTACAGATGTACAAGAGACTGCAATTATAAATATGGTTCTTGCCAACAATGCTATTAGGATTCAAGAAATAAGACAGCATATCTTGAATAATGACACAATATTTAACACCATCAGTGCTGTAAGCTTGTCAACCATACAACGCATCCTCCAACGGCACCAAGTGACGATGAAACAACTTTACAACTCTCAAACTCTGACTCTAAGTAACTCTGAGTCAAGAATCTGCAACGTGACTTTGTGAAGTATGTATGCAACACTATGTCCAGTACTTCAGACACATACCATATAAAAACATTTATTCTTCTCCATGGGTGGTCTTGAGCTGCTTTTTAATGACCATTGACTTAATTAAAATGTAAGTAATAAAGCCCGTTACTCGGGAATGGGAAGTCTTTTGTGTGGCCATATATTTCTGTTCTATTATATTTCCACCAGATGTCCCTCACTTTCAGCCGGATGTCCGTTACCTTCCTCTTTCTTTGTGTTGGCATTCTAAACTCCGGTGGATTTATGAGGACTATGGTTAATCGCTCCTCAGATCTCTGCAGGGTAAATCCAGACAGCTAGCTAGACTATCTGTCCAATCGGAATTTTCTGTTGCACGACAAAAACAACCATTTAACGTACACGTTCCACCAAAACAAGTTCCTGCCTGAGGCTATTTTGCAGAGGAACCGTGGCTCTGTGCAGCACCGTTGCTCCGTACAGTGCTTAGCACCGCCCAAGACAATTGTGATTGGTTTAAAGAAATGCCAATAAACCAGAGCACATTTTTCTCCTATCTCAGAATGCTGTGTGAACTAGCCAGACCTTCCTTTGCAGCGCTGTGGATGAAGGTCTGGAAATGTAAGACTAGATCAGGTTTAACCTCCAAAGCCATGCAGGGTCTGCTTGCTACATCCATGGCACCATCTTCATCTCTTGGTGTTAGGTGACGGCATCACGGATCACGTTCTCCTCTGGATAAGCATCACTCCACCTCTGCAAGCCAGACGGCAGATAGTGGATTTGGCAATCCCCTGGATTTTTTCACAGAGAACCTTTACGGTTTCTGTTAGCCATGGATGTATTATAAGAACGTAATGAGGCCTGTCTACAACGTTATTGCTGCATCGCTTCCTAAATTCCCAAACTATGGCGCGGCTAAAGGCCCAAATCAAAGAATGTGCATGCGTTAATCGCTTATCAAAAAAAATTGTGCTGTTAAAAGAAATCACATTTAAGGTTGGGCATTGTTTTCATTGAAACAATTCTGATTCCAATCCTGATTCTTCCTTTCGATTCCGGTTCTTAATCGATTATCGATTCTGATTCTTTGAGGGGTGGAGTTTAAAGGGGTCACATGCTTATTTCACTGAGAGGAACATTTCATTTTGATTAAATGGTGATTTACACTTTTACTGGGCTTTTTCAATGTAAAATAAAGCCACACTTCAGAGCGCCGCTTATTGTACTCCTACTACACAACGAGCGCCTGGAAGTATGGTAGCCACTATGGAAACCAAAACTTAAAAAAAAAAAATTGGAACGGATGATTGGATTCAAAACCAAATTTTCCAAACCACTCCAATAAAAAAAAAAAATACATTGGAATTGTAATTTTTGAAACGATTCCAAGTTGGAACCGGTTCTCGATGCCCAATCCTAAACACATTAGACATTGTTATCATGTGCTGTGACTTGCTCTGTTTAGACACACAGTTAGTTGGTTGAGAAGAAAATGGTGTTCAGATGGGCATTTACTGTTACATAAATAAGCAATGGTCACAAAAACAGGTAGATGGCCTTTCCACATAAGTCTTTATCCTTTTAATATAACACATTTAAAAAAAGTCACATTCAGCAGAGACATTTAAAACTTTCAATCATAGTTCCAGTTCAGCTTAGTATGTATGTGTGATTTGAAGGGAACAAGGAGGTGATGTAGTGGTGGAGAGCTGTTATTTCTCAGCAGGAACGACAAGCAGGATGATCTGCAAGCTTCTGTTGAAGGAATCTGGGGACACACAGAAAACCGTACAATGACATCATCTCTCATGATATACATTAGGGATGGAAAGATTCACCGATTTGCATTGGTACGCGGATATAAAAGTGCATGATGCAAGTGCACCGATTACAAAAGTGTGCACAGGATACAACTTGGGATGGATTCGCAATGCATAATTTCTAACATCTTTGCAATGATTTATTTACATTGTTATTATTAGAGAGCTATGCCTTTATATTTTAGAGATGTGACCAATCATTTGTGACCAATAGTTTGATATTTAGATTAATTCCTCCTCTCTTAACCGTTTCACTGACTAGGGTGCGCTTTCTCATCTCCGCTGCTGTGGTCATATTCGCCTCTGTGGAGGCCAATGTCCGACTGTGTCACCTTAGAGAGTAACATTAAAGAGTAAGAGCTACAAATTCTTCCAATTCCTACAAAGCAACGACAGCTTCCTTTTACCTGTATGCTCTGTAATTTCTCCTCTACTCTTCCCGCTGTAAAGTGTGCTGCGAGTCTGACCATCAGACCACCCCACGTGCACACAGACACACGCACACACACACACACACACACACACACACACAAACACTCCACACAAGAATCAAACTGCTGTGAGGCAACACTCATACTACCTGATACAGACTTAGGAGATACGGCATAAGCATTCTCTAACAGTACAGTATGTTGAAAAATCTAATCAAATTTATTTATTACTACAACACAATCACAACGTGTAGTGAAATGCTCCAGAATGCATCTAACAAGTAGACTAAAATATTTCTCAAAGAAACGTATAAGTGTAAAGCCCTATTACAGCCCTAGCACAGGAATAGTATTACCAGGAGGCCTCATGTGATTTCAAAAAAATTAAATAAACCCATGTCTGTTTCTAACGGGATAAGCAAAGTCTGTATTTCACTTGGATTTACTGACATTATCCCCTGCATCAAGGCTCTGCCAAAACTTTCATTTATAATTGCCAACGCAGCCTACACAACTCCGAATCACAGAGATGCTGATTGGCACGGGACTCATTTTATCACCCAAACTCTGTGTTAGGTGAAATTTGGTCTGTAAATCGCGGTGGAATTATTTCAAAAAATACACACATATTAAACAAATATAAATACACATGTATCCCAAAAGTAATACTAGTCCTGTTTGAATAGGGCTTAAGTTTCAGAAAGAAAGAAAAACAGTTAAATTTAGCAACTGCCTCTGAAGAAATTCCAGTATTATTTCCCAAATATCTTTGCAAAACCATTGGGGGTACTTGGGGTAAAAAAAAAAAATTTACTTTAGACCATCTGTTCTAATCATATGTGTTGTTGAATGTGAAGTTCCATTATATATTAAATTATAACTTACCTAAAGCCCTCTGAAGCCATTTTGGTCTGTGGTTGAAGTGAATGAAGATATAGTAGGCGGGGAAGCCAGTGAGGGAAATGGCAAATCCAATCCCTGTGTTGACCGGGTCCGAGTACAGAGACAGGAAGACCATGAAGAAACATGTGAGGCAGAACACCACTGGGATGAAGAGCGGGACCTGTGGACAAGTGCCGTCTGTTATTAAGAACTGTGCCCATGCTTGGACACTTTGAGACTGGTGTTCTATCAGGATATCTGTTTAAATATGAATATAAACAATCCTATAATGTTTTCAGTTAATGTACTGGTGCCGTGTAACTTTGAACCTTTGTAACGGGAAATTTTAACCATTTACTTTAGCTTTGTCTTTACAAGAGTCGGCAAACGAAAACCAACAGCGAAAACAAACCGCATCGTCACAAAGCTCTCTCTCTCTTACTCTCCGTGTGTGTGTGTGTGTGTGTGTGTGTGTGTGTGTGTGTGTGTGTGTGTGTGTGTGTGTGTCACTCTGTCTATCCGTACGTCGGTCTCTCTCTTCGTGTGCCTAATCACGTGTCTCGCTTAAGTCAAGACAGCCAAAATCCCCATGAACCTGGGTGTTTTAATTTGAAATTGTTTTATTTTGTTAAGTATCCAGCTGCACTGTGGCCTTCCTGTATGTAATTACCTGCCTGGCTCGTCAAATATACTCGTTGGTCTCGACAGAGTCCAGCACTATATGTTTTTTTTCTAAAGTAACTTCCTACTTCAAAACAAAACCATTGATGCCATTGAAGCGCTAGTTCAGAAAACAGGTATTGGTTTATTTCAAAATCAATCCAGAACGGGCATTGATGTCGGTGCCTGGTATACACCTGGCTGGGTCGTATACCTCAATCATCAGTCATCAATCATTTTGGCCACAGACACGAGCACGAGCACTTCTATGAATTCTTTTCTTGACTGCCTCTCATTTGGACTCGGTCTTGAGTTGGATTCAAACCTCTTTGGACTATGTCTCAACTAGTCCTGGTCTTGGACTTATCTTAGACTCGACATAGCTGGACTTGACTACAGCCCTGCTTGGACACCTCTATCTCCCCGCTGTAAAAACTCACTGGGCGCTGCAGTTTTTTTTGGGGGGTATAATACAACATATAACAAGTCGCCCAAATTAACATCAGTGCTGTCAACACATCCGGGGCCGTACTTCTGTCCTTCACAATGAAATGGCATGCTTCAACAATTCCAAATGATGCAATAAAAGCTCCTAAATTTTCACTTTGAATGTAGAGTTATACCGCCACCTGAGCGTTCTCCATAGCCTACGTAAGTGGCCTGAAGTTTATACTGTACTTGTGCATCTTTAAGAGAATAGCAGGGCCGGTGTGTGTGTGTGTGTGTGGGAGGGAATGTGTGGTAAAGAGAGTGAGAGCGTGACGGCGATTATCTTCGGAGCGAGTAGCAACTCCAGAGTCATAGTGAGAGAAACAAAGTGTCTCCCCTGTGCTTTCTGACTTTCTGAATCTGTAGCAGTAGAAGTTAACCCTCTCCTTGATGTCATGTTGTTTATGAAGAAGGAGAACCAGGAAACGAGTCGGGGGAAATGCAACGCTACCAAGCCACGGTCAAGCGAGGTGCATCGCCGCGACGCGTAGTTACATTGTACACGTCAGGCTACAGCTACAGGCTACTGCAGAAGCATAAATCACGCTTTAGATGTGTGTACATTACTTCTTACATCTATCTGCACTTTGGGGATGATCGCCAAGGAAACGCACCGCAAAAAGATCGGAAACTGCATTGACCGGATGTGTCCGGTATGGCCAATAGCCGCAAACGGTGTCCAAGCCTGGACACAGTTAGGTTACTCACTATATATTGTACAAGAACAAGACAGTGGAATACAATAAAGTCACCTGTATTTGGGTTAATATTGTGGCACAGATTCAGCTACAGCTGTGTAAAGTTGTGGAAACACTGACCTTAAAGGGGCGGGGGAGGTCAGGTTTGGTATATCGGAGGTAGATTAAACCCAGCACCACCACACCGATGAACAGCCACCGCAGGAAGCTCATGAAGTTCAGCAGGCTGTAGATGTCGCCTACAAACAGCTGGAGCATTGTCATAGGGTACTGCACACACAAACACACACACACACACACACACACACACACACACACACACACACACACACACAAGAAGTAAAAAAAAAGATTTGTACCCAATTTGGTAGTTGCAGTGGTTTGTATAGACTAGAAATCTCTTTTCTACCACGGCCAAAGAAAAATATTCTCGTTTGTGATTGGTCCATTAAAAATCAATTTTTATGACACCTAAAAACATAGGTCAATTGTTTAACCATACTGTATGTCACCATGCAAGGTATATGCAGGAAACCAAAGCAACATTATGCGTCACGATACCAGCAGATGATAACATTACATGGAATATGGTGAGTAGCATTTGATTCAACATTAGTATTGGTCTTGTCATTACAGATTGCTAAATGCTAACTGCTATTTCAAACAAGGGTTTTAATGGGATTTAGTGTTGTCAGCATTGTCTAATGAACAGTTATTATTATTATTGTTCATATTGCAGTAAACTGACCAGTATGAAGACAGCAGCCATTGGAGTGTGTCTGTGGACATGGATCATTGACAACACCTCAGGGAGATGTCCTTCACGTGATGCCACGTAGAACATTCTGGGGAACACACACAAGCATGCGCGCGCGCGCACACACGCGCACACACACACACACACACACACACACACACACACACACACACACACACACACACACACACACACACACACACATACAGAAATTTGAGCAAGAATGACATGAATTTAGTTACAAGTGAAATAATTGATGTATGATCTAAAACATGCCCATTTCAGTCTTGAATCACATTCAATCAACATTGACACGATGAGATTATTTGCCGTAACAAAAGCAGGTGCATAAATTCAAAGATTCAGAAACCTGCACACTATGAGGGTAAAAACTCCAAACAGAGGCAGTGAACTAGTGCAAAACATACTGTATATACATACACTAAATACTATAGACAGTCAGTTTACCAAAACACCTCCCCGTCAATATTGTATATGTCCCCTCTAGAACATCACAAAATAGCGGTAAGTGAATGTACATAAAAGTGAGAAGAAAGCCAGCAAAGACGAAAGCATTTGTACCTTGATAAGGCAAAGGTGCCGCCATTCATGGAGCCGTAGCAGGACAAGGCCACAAACACCGGCACCGCTATCGAGAAGTTTCCCAAGAGCTTCTCTGCAAAAGTCTGTGACAGGTCCAAACAGAGGGAGTAAAGTTAGCAGAGAGAATTTCTTATTGCAGTGTATCTGCTCACAAACTCGTGACAATGTATATCATTCCCTTATTTCACATGAAGATATGTAACATTATTCACTAGACCTTTCTTTTGAGTATCAAGATAGCTAGCTTATCTGTTAAGAAACTCTGACTGTATTGTTTTTGTCACTTACAGGCCTTCAATACCGAGTGAAGAATGTAACACAGATAGGGGTGTGTGGGCGGGGGAATTTGATTCACTGCAAATTAGGACAACACAAGCAGCAGAAGAAACATTTTCACCAATCTGACAACACTCCCATTGCGTAAAATACGGATGCTTGGTTAGGTGCAGAGAAAAAAGAAAAAATCCAAGGCACTCTTCTTCAAAATTATTTAAAAAGCCTTTATTTTACTGGCTCTTTCATGATAGAAAATGTAAAAGACATTGGGAGAAGCAACCCACGTGTAGCGGCATGACAGCCTTCTTCAGGGTGGTCAGGTGCCTTTGGCGTTGTTTAGCGTCCTATCTAAACGTGCTGGGTCGGAACTTTTGACGTCACTTTTGACGCAGTTGGGTTTAGTAAAAGAATGTGGGTGGGGTTATAAAAGGACATGCAGGACAAGCACAGGACAGTTAGGCAGGCAGTAATTGTCATTAATGGGTCATGCAGAAGTGGGAGCAAAAGCTGCTTATTATTCATGAAGCCATTCAGTGCTAATAAATCACAGTCCACGCTTGTATGGACAAGCACTGGCTGTAAGGAAAAAACTCATTGTCATTTAAGATCATTGCTAAGCAACCACTCTATAATAATGCAATACTGTTTTGTTTTTTTAGTATTGAAAGCATTAAAGAAAATGGTCATAAAATGTCATGCATTCCACCTACTGAAATAGGATTAATCCGTACAGAAAACACAAAGATCACAATGTGTGCAGTTATGATAAGGGATTTATACACTGAAACAGTTCTCCATCATGAGATTAAGAAGGCAATTGTTTTTGTTTTGTTCTCTTGGTTAGTTTTCTTTTATAATGTGCCTTGTGAAACGGTGGAAATGATCTGGATCAGTGATGGAAAAGACTGAAGTGGTTATTACATTCTTATAACACATTCGGGCAGTGTGTAATCTCACCTGATACAAGCAGAGGTTAACAGGCACATAATAGACTAATATAGAGTCCCCAGAATTTAAATGCATCACTTTGTTTTCAACACCATTTTGCTCATTTTGAGAGGATAACTGTACAGTAACTGCTGTCTAAACAAATGCCACAAATGTTATATTATCCCATATGTATGAAATGTATTTGTATGAAAAGTGTATTTTACGATGCTAAAATGACTGTTTATTTACATGGAGTCTGGTGGCTTTAATGAATGCAAGTTTGCGGGTTTTTATGTTTAAAAAAAGGATCTTACTCTTTAACAGAAAGGTCGACCTCCTTAGAAATCCTTTCCATAATGTTGTCAGAAACTTAGAAAGATTATTTTTCCCATCAGGCACTTATCAGACAAAAACATAAGAAAATAGCTAGTAAGGGATCATGTCCTTGTTGCAACCCAACTCCTACTGGTTGGCTAACCAGTCTTACAAAGAATATATTTACTATGAAGCAATTTCAAAATGTAAATATTGTAGCATTTTCATTATGATAATATTGCATTAGAAGGCACACTTAGCTCTAAGTTAGTATTGTTTTCTGATGCTGTCAAAAGATCCTTAAAGTGATGGTTCGGAGTAATTTACCCTAGGGTCCTTTGCACCATGACCTCGAGCCAAACACCCCCCCAGAAGCTTTTTTCACCTGGGTCTAACATTGGGCAAGTTAGCGTAGAGTAGCGTTAGCCGCTGAATAGCTTAGCGCAGGGGCTAATGGACCCACGTTTGTATCTCTTAAATGACCCCACTAATAATGCCCGAAATGATACCAAAGGTCTACACTAGTACATATAGGTTATTCACTCACAAAACGATGGATTGGAAAGTTTGTAAGTACACCAGAAGTTTATGTAAATAACACTTGCCTGCTGGCTTCTGTTCTCTGCTGTTGTTGTTGCTGCTGTGAGACGAGTGCTTAGGGACGTCTACAAATTACAACACCGAAAAGAGATGCAACAAAAATATTTTTTAATTTAACTTATTTTTTAAAGTAAGTGCTGTAATATAACTAGTAGGAGACAAGTAATAATTGAGGTAAGTTTGGAGACATTACCTTATTTAATCATTAAATTAATAAATATTTTTGTTGTATCTCTTTTCGGTGTAGTAATTTGTAGACAGCCCTAAGCACTTGTCTAACTGCAGGTAGCAGCAGCAACAGAGAGCAGAAGAGAGCAGGCAAGTGTTCATAAACTTCTGGTGTACGTACAAACTTTCCAATCCATCGTTTTATGAGTGCATAACCTATTTGTACTAATGTAGACCTTTGGTATCATTTCGGGCATTATTAGTGGGGTCATTTACGAGATACAAACGTGGGTCCATTAGCCCCTGCGCTAAGCTATTCAGCAGATAACGCTACTCAACGCTAACTTGCCCAATGTTAGACCCAGGTGAAAAAATCTTCTGGGGGGGTGTTTGGCTCGAGGTCATGGTGCAAAGGACCCTAGGGTAAATTACTCCGAACCATCACTTTAAGCTCAGTAATTTGCTCAAATTCTCACAAAATGACAGTTATATGTATGTCATGCTTCAAACTCTTCAACTCTTTCTGCCTATTACCCTTCACAACATACTTCTTAATGATGCCGTCTACCATTGCTAATTGTGCCTTGAGGCCAGACTCCTCAAGACAACTTCTAGACAAATTAAGTTTGCGATGTAAACTTTTGCTGGCTGTCTGTGGGGAAGGAAGAGTGGAATTGTTTTATCACATCACAGCCTTCTTAAAACAGAGAAATGCTCTTAACACCTTTCTTAAGGCTCTCCTATCACTCATCGTACACAGGGCAATAAAACTAAGTGCATTAGAAAAGATCAGACATCTCTTAGTGAATGAGACTTCACCAGCTAAAGGCTTACAGTAGCACCGATAGCAGTCCTCATTCTAATAAGCGAGGGTGTCTGTTATTAGGGGGATGTCCGTGATGTGATTAGCATTACAGGGCTGGGCGGGAACAATCACATTAACAGCTGCTGGAAAGACGAGCTGTCGGAGACACTTATAATTACATGTTAAGTGCAGGAAGGCAACCGCGGGGCTCACAGTAGGAGTAAACATCGCTAACAGCAGAGAGAGGTCAGACCTCAACTAAATGCATTCAAGTAGCACACACCACTGCAGGAGAGCCAAGGCCGGCTCCAAATGTGAAGAACTCAGCTCAAGAAAAGAATATTTTTCATTTGTGCAATATTTTGAAGGCCTTTCCTTTCCTTCTTGGTTTAAAAGTGTTAGCATTACTTACCACAGCGACTGCCTCCGAGGCCAGGAGCTCCTCTGCTGACATCACAGTGTAGTACGCCACATTGGTCAGCACATAGCAGCAAGTCACAATCGCCATGGAGATACAGATGGCTAAGGGCACATTCCTGATGGCAGGGGGGACATTGACAGAGGAAGTACACTGTCATTCATGTGTCTCACTCACTTTCATTTCATCTCTATTATGACCTCTACCTTTCTAGTTTCTGTACTTTATTCATAGTAATACAACAGTGTTGCTGGGAGATTTAAATCTTTCAGGATTTCAGGAGGATGCTTTGTACCAGAAAATCTCAAGTAAAATCTCCTATTCAAATAATGGTGGCCAGCACAAACAAGTACAGGCTGGAAATCACCACCACTATTACTTTGACAATGTGTCCACTGGCAAGCGTCATTTCCACGCTTCCCATTCATTGTCTATGTAAGCAGCCGCGCAATGCATTCTAGCTGTGTTTCTGCGAGTTTGGAGGGACAGGGCATCGAGTTGCCCGTTCTTCATTTGCCTAAGGTTGAGGTCCATGCTACTTTATGCAAATCAGGAAGGCCACCTCTCGAAAACTCTCTTAAACTGACTGTTGTCGATAGAAAACGAAGCCGTGGCTTTCGGGGAACTATTTTGCTTAAAATAAGAGAAAATTTCCAAACGAGCCGCAATGTTGGTCCATTTTGAAATTCGAAGCAGAGATTTTGTTTGTTAGTCCAATCAGGTGCAGCCATCACAGTTGTAGGAGGTTGGAGCCTGTTTTCTTTGCTTGTCAGTGGTCATCTAATAGAATATTGCCAGCGGCAAGTCCATCAAGCCAATACTGGGAAGCAGGGCGATCCCTCCCGTCAAAAACGCCAATGTGGACACGTACCATGATTGTGTCAATACTTTCTGTCTTCCCTACCCTTTCCCTGTCTGTGGCTCTCAGCTCCAAGCCCATTGGTTCCTACTGAAGACGTCAACAAACTATTTATTGTTATTTTTTCAATGGGCTCGGTAATTTCCTAAATCAGCTGACCACTGTTACAAACGTTACTCAGACAGGAGGAAATAGTGCATTTGTTGGGGGACTATTTTTTAGCAGGGGATTTGTCCACATTTGGTGCTTTAATGAGTACTTGGGGAAGCAGGAGTGTGTGTGGGATTGAGTCACATTAAACTACAGTTTGTGACGTGCTCACGGTAACAAAGGAGCAGGTCACCAAGTGCAACAATATGGCTCATTGATGTGTTTTTAATCATTTTTGGACAACAATGGAGCTCTTTGGCACAGAGGAAGAAGATATATCAGGCTTTTGACACACACAATACTTGTTAGTATGCATTCATTGTTGGTTTGGGTCTGCACATGAGATTTGTTGAGAGTAGAAAATATCTCTCTTTTAGCTCTAATTTTATCAACTCCTGAGAAAAAGTTTCTGTCTCTTTAGCTGCTAAATGCTCGACTATGTTCACCAGCTTGTCTCTTTCTGTTTCTGCTGTCTGGTGCTAAGCAGGTAGCGTACAGTACAGTAGGTTTAGCCCAGGGGTCCGCAACCTCAGACACGCGTTATTCAACCAATGGCACAATAGCAATAAGTGTGCCAGAGAGTTTTTCGGAAATGTTAAAATCTGCATGACAAATGGCCTCTTTCACAGCCATTGGCAGGACAGCTTGCTATTTACGGTAGTTTGATTGACTTTTTCCTGATCTGCATTCCACAAAGACCCGCCCTAATCTGCCTCTGATTAGCTAGTACTCGTTGCCTTCTTAACGGAATGTGGCGCGAAGAGAAAATAAATGACACTGCCTGAACGGGGTCGGTAGATGATGCTAGCGTTAATGCTGATATGGCACACTGATTAACATGATCATTTTTAAAATGGCACTTCATATTAAAAAGGTTGCCGACCCCTGGTTCAGCCTAATGCTGATGGGAACCGGGTTGATGAAAGCCATGAAGGTGAACCAACACAGTGAAGTTTCAGACCTTAAAACCAAAACAATGAGCTAAACAACGCTAAAATGATTCGTAGAACTAAGGGGAAATGCAGAGCAGGTTCTGTTGGTTCACATAGTCATGCAGCCCATTGTTGATATAAAAAAATTATTGATTATAGCTGCTATAAGCTAAGTATATTTCCCAGTGATATGGCATAATTTACCTTTGTGCAACTACTGATAACAATATTTTCCTTTTGAATGCAGCAAATGCAGACAGACTGTCTGTCATCCAACACATGGGTTAGACTTACCGCTCAGGGTTATCTACCTCCTCTATCACAAAGTTCAAATAGAACCTGAAAAAAACAACAACAAAAAAAAGAGTTAGTGTATAACCACCAATGATTGACAAATTGATTGATTGATTGATGAACCACCCCAGGGGTGGTCAATCATGTGCAATGCATATAGAACTGAAATGAAGACACAAAATGATGTGCGACAAACTGACAAACTTAGACCATTTAAGAATATGTTTGAGGAATGTTTTATTCATTTGTGTGTGTGTGTGTGTGTGTGTGTGTGTGTGTGTGTGTGTGTGTGTGTGTGTGTGTGTGTGTGTGTGTGTGTGAGGACCACACCTACCACCCAGCGTATGCATACATCCCAGAGTAGAAGGCCAGTGGCATACCAGAAAGGTGCACTTTGCTCAGATCAAAGGCATTCTCAAAGTTCTTGGTCTCTCCTGCAAACACACACACACACACAAACACACACACACACACACACACACACACAAACACACACACACACACACTTCTTGTTGACATTTTGAAGCCCCATAATTGCTCCAAAATGAATAGGGATTGTTGCAGCAATGGAATGATTGGTGCAAATAGTTCTTACACAAGACATAGCCATAAAAATAATTATAACCATAATCATCAAAGTAATTTTAACAATAAAACAATGAATGGAGCCTTATTAGCTTAGTTAAATAGATTCCTCTGTACAACACAGGTAAACCAGAAAGTGTTCTGTTTTATACAGCAGCTAACATTTATATAAACAAAAACTGCTCATACAAACACATTAAACAATCTAATAAGACAATCACGTTGTAAAGATGCCTGTGTGAAGACATGCAGAGTTGACTATAGCAGAGTTAGATTTATCAGGTACAATAAGGGGATCCTGGGGCAAAGATTAGTTAAGGAACCCCCATTGACCCCCCATTTGTGCTCATTTGGACAAACGCAAATTTATGTAAGAATATGCACCATGTCAATTTTCACAACAATGGTAATAATGCAAGACTCTCCTTAACAGCCTTATCATTTGAGTTGATATTGGTTTTTTTTTGTGGTGTATATTTCAAAACAAATTTGCAACCAATCAACACTAGCTGACACAATAAATATGGTGCACGGTAACGGTACTATTTTATTGAAATGCAGAGCGTAATGATATTTTGTGTAACTAGGTGTAATTAGTCATTTGGGCGCTCTGGGTCAAGATGTACATTTAACTGACATGCAGCACAAGAATGGGACAGTTAGGTTTAGGAAACATCGCGGGTGGGGTTACAAAATGTACGTTTCAGGGACGCAAGGGACAGGAATGGGACACGAACCCCGGTCTCCTGGGTGAAAGCGCTGTGTTGTTTGATCACACACTTGATCAGACTTCTGGCAACCGTTGTCCCTCTTAATACTACGTCATCTAACACCTATTTTCCACCAGGCGCGTCTGCGCTGCTTTCCGCAGGCGCCGCAACCACCGCGGGCAATCGCAGCCATTCAAGTCAATACTTGATGTGAAGCTGCACTAGTCTTGTTTTATGGTTGTAAGTGGACTGATGTTTATACTTGTGCGCTAGTGTGTGTGTCGAGACGGCGTGTGTGTGTGTGTGTATGTGTGTGTGTGTGTGTGGGGAGTGGGTGATATAGAGCGGGGGAGAAGTGAGAGTGACAGCGAGCGAGTCCTACCGACCCTAGAGTCATAGTGAGAGAAACAAAGTGTCTCCCCTGTGTTTTCTGACCACGGTGGGAAATCTTTAGCAGGAAACGCTTCGGCATTTTGTGTGTAATGCTGCTCCGCTGTCTGCCCTGGTCCCTGTCTGTCTGCCCTGGTCCCTGTCTGTCTGCCCTGGTCCCTGTGTATGTGCGCGTCGCAGAGCCGCTCACAAGGCAGCCTCTCGGGAATTACGTCACACAACATAGTAGCCTACCGTAGTATTGTACTGAGCAAAGTGCCAGTCAATTTAAGTACACGCTTAATGGTCCCATGAAAAACAGTGAAAACCGGACATTTTAATGAATTTATAAAACCCCCCCGGACAGTAGGTAAAAAGTGGACATGTCTGGGCAAAAGAGGACGTTTGGTCACCCTAGTTAATGACTTTTACTTGCTTAACTTTAGCTATGTTTACTTGAGGTAAAGATAAAGGGATGTTTTAGCTGACTATGGTAAACAATAGTCTAGCTAGAGTGAAATACAAGAAATACCTAACCTAGTTAGTTATCCGAAGGTCTCTATTCTTTGCCATTAATATAGCATGCTATCTCTATAGTATTAACAGTCCCCACAGAATGTTGTCACAGAAAACTAAATGTTATAGTGTCACTGTTAATGCTATTGTACTGTTATATCCTTCAATTTATTGAGCAGATGGATAATGGACGATATTTTGAGAGAGGGAGAAAGAGAGAGAGAGAGAGAGAGTGAGAGAGAGAGAGAGAGAGGGAGGGAGACAGAGAGAGAGAGAAACAGGAGTTTGGCAGGGCATCTGATTCTGAGGGAATTGGCTTGATTGAGGTAAGTTATGTTAGTGGTCTGCGGCAATGGTTCTCAAAGTGGGGTCCAGGGACCCCCAAGGGTCCTTGAGGGGGTCCCCAGCAAAAAGTGAAATAACTTATTTTCACTATAATTCCATCCATAATTAACACTATGTTTCATAGATTCATTCATAGCAAAAATCCCATCAAATGGGGACCCCTGGACAAAATCTAATCAAATGGGGGTTTGTGGTCTAATCGGCATTTCAGTTTAGGGGTCCTTGATGTCTGAAAGTTTGAGAACCACTGGGGGGCTACAGTGCTAAGGTCTACAGGGCTAAGAAAATGTGAGGCGTTTTGTTTTCTTCCTAAACAGGCATATGTTGGCAGGTCTAGGCACTAAGGCATAGCCTAAACTAAATTATTTTATATTTATTATATATGCTATATCCTGACCAACTTAACTTTCTACATTATGTTATACAGTATGTAAATTTTGTAGGCTAGGCTCTACATGAACATACATACATATCAGTCCCTCCAATTTGCGATGTTGCGATTGCAACAATTCATGCAAATTCAACCAATCACCCTGGTTTTTATTTTTAAAGTATAGTATACACACAAAAAAATCCATTTTTTTTTGCAATTTTCAGTCTCTCGCAACTTCATTGCAACAAAAATATCAGACTCAGCAGGTCTGGCCTAAGTACGTTCCCCCCATGCAGCTTTGAAGTATCTAAAAGCTAACATTAGAATAACATTTGTAAGTAAGAGTTTACAAGGTAAAGTTTTGCATAGCCTGGGGGCTAAGCCCCCCCTGTCTTTCAATCCTAGTGACGTCCCTGCAGCCGGGCAGGAAGTGAAACAGAGACAGAATCCAGTCAATTTACCAAAAGACTCCCCAATATCAACATCGTACATATCTCCTCTGCAACACCATGGACAACAAGAGATTCATATCGGAGGTGGGAAAACATAAAACGACACGAAAGATCTTCTTTTTTAAGGTTTTTCATAGGATCCACGATGCTCTTTGGACACCGAAATTTAATCCACTTTCTCCAGAAAATGGAAGTTTTAGCACAAGCGCTTGCGTGCCTCCTTTCAGCAACGGGGTTGCAATGGAAGACATTTGTTTCTGTGTGTCAGTGGGTTTTATAGTTTAAGGCCCCATGCTGTGTTTATGGTACCTCTGAACCAATGGGAAATCAAAGTGAAGCTGAAGGTGTCGAACCTTATCTGCAGGAACCTCCCTGAAGCCATTTTACACTCTTCTCCTCCTGGTAGTTTGGTGACAAGGGCTGTGGTTTTTCCACTTAGGCCAAGATCTCTTTGTCTGTGTCCACATGTGCCACATGTGTGTCTTGTCTCCAGAGGTCAGTTAAATCTGAGGCCGTTTGGTTAAAATCAGGTTTAACACCACTGATGGTCCCAACAGTTGACACTATGTACGCTTACGTAATAAACACGTGATTGTTCTGTACTTGTAGAGACAATACAATCGGCGAGTCGGGCAGGCAAGACGCTCCGCTTCTGAGACGCTCCCGGTTGGGGTATGGCGCGTGGCGGAGGACGGAACAAACCGCAGAACGCAACAGACGCGTCCGGTGGAAAATCGGGGTTTCAGCCCCGCATTCGAGCTCCTGCTCTGCCCAGGGCATTCCATACAGACGCTAAAGGGTGATTTTTGAGTCAGTATCTGACGCTGAGAGCCACTGACCAAGGGTTAGTATATATTTTTTTTGTACTTTTAGATACAGAATTGAAATTTGCACTACTATGCTTTCTACATGGCAGGGTTGGAGGATAAACAGCTCTAATCATCAGTTCTTGGCTTCAGCAGGTCTGCAGTTCAAGAAATGTGAATGATAATTAAGGTCATTTTTAGTAACATTACACATGATACAAAAAAACAATTCCAGTGGAGTTCATAGCTGTGGTGAACTTTCACCAATATTGTAGTACACAGTTAGGTCCATAGCTGAGGGGAAGAGGGTCTCTTTTAACCTTAACCAGCTGTAAGGACATTGTGAAATGCCTGAGCGGTTGCTTGCTGTGAGCAGCTGTGTATCACGGCCTGCAAGGCTTCAAGTTTTTATTTTACAGTGCATGTGGTTGTGTGAGACAAAGGAAGCCATTTTAATTGTTACAGCTGAGAATGTTCCTGAACAGCAGCAAGGGTGAATCACTAAATGTCCTACAGACTCTTGGTGGTAAAAGAGGCTATTAGATTGATGGAGATGTGGTGATGGGACTGGGTATTGTTCAAAAACTTTTGATACCGATACAGGTACCTATACCTGGAATTCAATACTGGTTCTTGTACTAGGGGTTTTCAACGTTTTTTAGGCCAAGGCCCCTTAGTCTCGCTTTGCCAGACCTACCTCCACAGCGCTGCGGAGGAGGGTCTGGCGGGTCCACACAGCATTCCGGGATGGGAGAAAAACGAGGTCTGGTTTATTGGCATTTCTTTAAACCAATCACTATTGTCTTGGGCGGCGCTAAGACTGGGCCTAAAACCTTTATACATACTGTACCTTTTTTTTGCATAGAACATAATTGTTGATTTTGTGCAATAAATGCATGATTTTATAAATCAGGTTGTTTTAATGTTAAACATACATCTGGCACAGTGAATCCTTAGAATTAACTGTATCTGTGGATCGCATTAGTGATTACCTTACCTATAGGCCAGTAAGCCTATCATCATTTGTATTTGCTAATAATATATGAGAGATAATAATATGTAAGATTCATGTTAAAACTTCAAAATGTAACTATAATTTGCAGGCCACCCTGCATTGACTCTGAGGACCCTCTAGGACGCAGATCTTTCCATTCATTTTGAGTGGTAGTGTGTTTAGGCTGTGGCAGGGGGACGCGCAAAAACGACTCAACTTTTGGAGAAACGCAACCCCACGTCACGGGTGGCCTATCGTGTAACCGAAGATCAGACTTGCCGGTGTGTTTTGAGCTACGGTTTGAGGCGGTGTGAGAGTCCCGCACAGAAAACAGGAAACATCACTGCCTCTATCTCTGCCACAAGAAAGTTTTAAAACACTAAGAGGGTAATCAATCTCACCATGCTCTGTAACTGGACCATTTGGTATTACACCTGAGTCAAGCCATCTAACTAAGGCACAATCGGATAGCATTGCGTTTCGCTAGACGGCTGATTTTGATCAAATGGAAAGACAGCAAACACGAAGTTCGGCACCCAGCCCTAGTGATGATGGTGATGGGGAAGATGAAGGCGCCTTACCTTTAAAGAGCTGGTACACTCCAGGCACTATGATGATGCTGATGGCCAGCAGCTTGCTGAAGGTGAGGAAGATTTGAATCCGAGCCGTCCATGTCACGCTCATACTGTTCAGGTACATAACAGAGGCTACCGGGACAAAGAAAGAGACACAGGAATTAGGTTTTTATTGGTCAATTTCATAGCATACGATTCATTTCCAGTGACAACTTTCAGTGCCAACGCAGCAAGTGCTGTAGTGTGTCCTTCGTGCAGCAAATGGGAGAGTTATGACATGTCTGACTTAAATGTGTAGACTGGAGTTTGTGTCTCATCACAATTCAACAGTTGTTGTTAGTCGCTTTTTAACTGTAACCGGGATCTTTGTGCATCAATTTAACCAAGTGTTTTAATTTGCTAACCTTACCCATACCTCAATCTATCTGCCATAGGTAGGTTCCATAAGTTATTACTTTTACTGTTAGCATTGTAATTATTACTATAACACTCATGGGGGTCACTTTTTTGCAAGTACTTTTAAATATTTTCTTAAGATTTTGTTATTGATACTTCTGTCCTTTTAAGATAATATAAAACACGATAAAATGACAAAGAGCAACTGTTGCTGGCTGCTGCTCATACCGCGCTGGAACTGGAATTCTACTTTAGTACGATTATGAATGCAGGACTTTGACTTGTGATGTATATTATACATTGTAGTTTTGCCACTTTTAATGAAGTAAATGATGACAAATACTTCTTTTCACCAATGCCTTCCTCTTTTACATTTGAACACATAAAGATGATTTTTTTGTGTGCATTTTAGGCCTTTATTGCTACAGGACAGCTGAAGAAATGAAAGGGGAGAGAGAGGGGGGAATAACATGCAGCAAAGGACCGCAGGTCAGAGTCGAACCCGGGCCTGCTGCGCCCAGGAGTAAACCTCTATATATGGGGGCCCGCTCTACCTTCTGAGCTATCCGGGCGCCTGCCTTCCTCCTTTTCAATGCATATTTCCTTTCATTTGCAGACCAGTTGCAACCGGTCAAAATCATAATGTCATCCTGACATATTGTCACACAGATGTATTAATGTAACGGTGTATTAATGTTGCGGTATACATACTTATGCTGATGGCGGTGGCCAATTTGACAGCCATAGGGGGGATACTACAGGGCATGAACAGAGGCTCCAGGATGTACTGACCAAAGGCCAGAGAGATGACTGCCAATGCTGCAGGCCTGGAGGACACACACACACACACACACACACACACACACACACACATACACACACAAGCATAAATATAAAATATACCTTGTAAATACAATCTTTTCAGCACAATTGTCTGAAATTAAACATTTCAATTCTGCATTTATATATTTTAATTGGTACAATACATGCATAGTGAACATTTTATATTTTGTACTGTATTAATAACACAACTGTAGACACGTGCAAAACTCGAACCACAGTTTGCACAGCAGCAGTTCATGTGGACCAAACTCTAGTTTGTTTTTCATTGCCTAAACACAGTTTTCAAAACTCTACACACTTATCCCACGGCTTTAACCACAACCTGCACAACACTGTAGATTTACAGCAGTTTTTTCAAATGCTAACACACTGCTGTCAAAACTGTTAACCACACACAACAGAATGGATTTCAGCCTGATGAATTTGCTGATTGCAGTTTCAGCTGAAAGACTAAGCAGGTGTATGTTTTAGACTTGTAGTGAACACATATATACAGTACAGGCCAAATGTTTGGACACACCTTCTCATTCAATGTGTTTCTTTATTTTCATGACTATTTACATTGTAGTTTCTCACTGAAGGCATCAAAACTATGCATGAACACATATGGAATTATGTACTTAACAAAAAAAATGTGAAATAACTGAAAACATGTCTTATATTTTAGATTCAAAGTAGCCACCCTTTGCTTTTTTTGATAACTCTGCAAACCCTTGATGTTCTCTCAATGAGCTTCATGAGGTAGTCACCTGAAATGGTTTTCACTTCACAGGTGTGCTTTGTCAGGGTTAATTAGTGACATTTTTTCCCTTATTAATAAAAAAGCAAAGGGTGGCTACTTTGAAGAAACTATATATATATATATATATATATATGCTGATGCTGATTTTCATTCCCTCTTGTTTACCTTAAAAACTGTTAAAAAATAAAATTAATAGTAACTCAAATAATTCAAACTATAAAGATGAAAAGTTTTTAATTTCTGTATTTGTATTTGATGCTAGTGTTTTGACTGTAGCTCAGGTGACTGTTGGTAACGTAGACTGTACTTAGAGTTTTGCACATGTGGCTTCAGTTGTGACCACTGTTGTTTAGCAATCGAAAAAAACTGTTGTAATTGTATTTGTAAATTGTAACGACACAATACAGAAATCAATTAATATTAAACTGGCAGGCATAATAAGGACAACATATTAGTACAAGAAAAATATTTCTAAATGGGGTTAGGGTTAGTGCGTGCGTGTGTGTGTGTGTGTGTGTGTGTGTGTGTGTGTGTGTCCCTTGTGTTTGGCTACAGATCATTTCCTGTTTAAAAAAAATACATTTGTAATTCGAGCATATACCCATATATATACCCAAAAATGATTTGGACAAAAATAGCAAATACTCTTTAATACATTGGTTTAAATTGTTTTTTTTATATTTATATACTACGATACATATTTTTACATACATTGAAAACTATTTTTGTGTAGAGAGTCATTTATGTATAAACCCCAAAATACACTGTGTGAACCGTACTGTGTGCATTCATTCCTTCATTATGATACTGATCTGACCACATAGGCTTGGCTTCAAAAAGAATCAAATAAGGTTGGCTGGTCTCACAGGCTCATCGTATGGCTCATCACCGTTTCCCTCTTCATTTCCCACAGCAGCCGCTGAGCTGCTGAAGCCGGGGAAATCTCTCTTTGTCTCCCCCGTTGTGATTTTCATTCTCTGCCTCTGTCTCGGTTCATTTCCCATGGTTTCCATTGAGTGAACCCTCGCCCGAGGCCAGCATAAAATTGGCCAGCTCAGGATAGCCACGAGACTGTTTATACTATTCGCCTTGGCTGTGTACATACACAGCCTCACACAGAGTCATTTTCTCACCTAAACTAAACTCAGTATCTCCCTTCACGAGGTCACAGCCAGATAGGACTTTTATATGTCTCTGGTGTTGAGGGCTCTGTCACACAACACAGTCTAAATAACATTCTCAAACACAGATCATGTGCTTGGGAAACAAATAATCTTCCATCATTGAAGGTTAACTTAGTTTTTTTAGTTGTTTTTGGCCCATTGGTCAAAAAGATTGGTCCATTATTAAGCAAGACGGCCGCAGTTGGCAGCTGGGAAACAATGTCTTATTGTATGTCTACAATAAGTGCTTTTTTGCCACTGACAGGCTCAAATTATTATTCCAAGTGTCTGACAACATTAAGGAAAGGATCCCTGCGGATATAGACCTTTTTATTGAAGAGTTCAACAAACACATCCTTTTTGTGTAACATGAAACGGCCCCAAAATAGCCACCACCAAACCCACCAGACTTTATTTAAATAAAAGTCATATCATCATCCTTGAACACACTTCATTCAAAGTCGACAGAAACAAAATCAAATCAGTTTTGGTTCGTCTTTCCACTGGTTCAACAATCACCACTCTGAAGAATCCACATTTAAATAAAGGCTTTTTATAATAATTTTCACAACACTTAGATCCTTTTTTTCTTTGAAGAAGAATGATGATGATGGTTATCTTGTTGTGTAGACTCATTTTTGATGAATGAGAGCGGTCAGCGCTAATCTCCTGTGACCACTTCATAATAAAAGTCAACTTGTGTTTCGCCACAAGTCCCTGCTGAGCACACCACCTCCGCACACTCCTCTCAGAAAACCCCCGTATCGTTCCAAAGTGTGAACCCAACGCAGCTGCTATATCCCCACAAGACATCCCATTCTTTCGGTTTTCTAATATAAAACTAGCATATTTGTCTAAAAAAATGTTTACGTCCGTATCATTCTAACTGTCCATGGTCTCATTGATGACCAAATGATTTCCGGGTATGCAGCCGCTTACTACTTACGATCGCTTCCGGGTCACGAAAAAAATGAATGAGGAATAAGATTTATACACACAATTTAATTTCCGAGTTCCATCTACAAACACATCAAAGACAATCGGATAACGAGATAGTTTTTCGTTTTCCGTGTTTTAATATACAAACAAAAAACGAATAATGTGTTGTTTTCAGTTTTTTGTTTTCCTATTTATTAATGGTAATTGGGAAACTGGCCGTTTTTCGTTTTTGTTTTTTTCCTTTCAAAACGAAAATCCGTTGGCCGCCAAGTACACGGACCCTTGTGCACTCCTTTCTGTTTGTTTTCCATTTGCACAGCCAGGGCTGTGTAGAAAATAGAGAGCTAGGTGACCGTGAGGAAATATTAGCTGAATTTGACAAAACGTTGATTGGATTAACATCACTTACTATACCTTTAATGCAGTTTTAAGGCGACTGTAGGTTCAGTAAACTTGAGGAAAGGAGGTAGACATTACCTTATAGCAATGAGATCAGCCCATAGCCTTACGAAAGCCATCTGAGGTCCAAAGGCTTCCATTATATACGTGTAATGGCCCCCAGACTTCTTAATACAAGTCCCCAGTTCGGCGTAGGACAGGGCTCCTGCAGTGACAGAGGTGACAGATTAGCTCCGGCTCTGAAACATGAAGGCAGGCACAAAACCACATCTACAGAGATGTACAGTCCCTCCCTGGGCCCCATGATCCGACAGACTGTAGGAGCCTTTCAGGATCTCAACCCATAACTTGAGAAAAACAGATTTACACGGACAAGTTTTAATTACAAGTTAAGGGAATACGAATTAAGGGTAGCGGGAAAGTGGTTAAGGTATAGGTATTAGAGGATAATGTGCTTGGACGTTTCATTACTGCACAAAATCTGAAGGATTTAAGGATATTGCAACAATATATGCTAGAATACAGAGATGTGCACGGCATTACTTCAGCACCGCCTTCTGCAGCACTGATATTTCAACTCTGTCTCCTGGAAATTGCTGTTATGTAGTACTACATAGGCCTGTAACAATTATTACATAATTTGCTATATTTTTTAAGTAATCAGTTTTTCTTTGTTTAATCGCAATGAATTGCTAACCTTAGCTAAGGTCCTAAAGGGTGTGACTGTTGATAGTTTTGTCAATTTAATGTTCATTTAAGAAATTATTCAATGTTTTATGATAATAAAGAGGCATAGTTTACTTCATATGCTGTTGTTACATTATCTGGGTCACATAACTGTGTTATAAACAAAAGATGTGTCCTGGGATTCATTCAAAACTTCTTTTAATTTTGACTGAAAAATAAATATATGAATAAATATTTGTGAATTTGAGTGAAAGAGGCTTGCAACACAAGCACTTTGGTTAGGTTTAGGGAGAGATTGTGGTTTCGGTTAAATGTTAATAAATGCGTCATCTCTCAGACTTCAAGACACTGCTGACTTTTTTAGGTGTCTGACAACAATATGGAAAGGATCACTACAGAGATAGGTCTTAAGGCCTTTCTGGTAACCAGAAAAAGCTCTGAGGTCCCTTGAGCTAAACCCACCAGATTCCATAAAAAAATACTTTTAGCGTGTATAGAGCCAACATATTTTCACATGTAAACGTAAATGTAAATGGATAAACTATGATTTTATTTCAACCAAAACTAGAGTTGTTATGGTTGGAAAAGTGGAAAGACTTCCTTAAACGGCTTCCCATATTTTAATTTTGTTTCTGTCGACTTTGAATGAACTGAGTTTTACGATGCTAAAATGCTTATTTTCATGGAGTCTGGTGGGTTTAGCGAATGCAATTTCGCAGATGTTTTCATGTTTAAAAAAAGGATCTTACTCTTTAACAGAAAGTTCGACCTCCTCAGAAATCCTTTCCATAATGTTGTCAGACACTTAGAATATTAATCTGAGTCTGTCAGTGGTAAAACAAGCACTTTTGTGAAGGTAAATACAAGCTGGACAAATGCCTTACTAACTTACATTGTAGCTTGTTTCCGAGGTTGCCGACTGCAGTGATCTTGCTAAATACTGGACCAATGTCAAAGATTGTTGTTCCCATCAGTCACTTAGACACAAAAACATAGGAAAATAGGGTCCAGATTGAAGACTTTAAAGACTTTTTAATTTTTGAAAAGACTTCAACATTTTACAATAATTTGGAGCCCCAAATTATTGTAAAATAATCTGCTTTGACTCTGAGGACCCCTGTTGAAGATCCCTGGTTTAAGGTATTACAATTTCCAAAACATTAATTATATTACAGTTACTAATCCAAGTAACGCTGCGTTACCAGAATGTGATTTGTTTTTTGTGCCAGGTAGGCTTTTCTTAAATGATGATGTGATGCGTACGCTAGCCAAAGAGATAAACGAAGGATGGAGGGTGACGGAGAGAATAATTTCAACAGCTGGAAGTATTGTCATTATAAAGAGGCTTTGATCCGAGTGGGAACATGGATGACATCCAGCATGTCAATTTGAGCCTCTCCTCTCTCGCCGGGTGCACGCAGGCACAGCGAGTTACTATGGTGACTGGGATTCTGGGTCGCCAGGTCCTTTTCATAATGTAAGCCTACTGTATGGGAAACTTAGTAATATATATATATATATATATATATATATATATATATATATATATATATATATATATACATACTTAACATAGTAATATGAGTAATGTAACTAATTACTTTTGATTTGAAGTAATAAGTGAAGTAATATTATTACTTTTTTAAGGAGTAATAAGTAAAGAGTAACATATTACACTTCCTGAGTAACTTGCCCAACACCTTTTTCACTAAAGATGAATATAAGAGCTGTTTACCCACTTTGGGTCTTTCTCAGGGTTTAAAATTAATTGGGATAAAAGTGAATTAATGCCTATATATTTACACCAAGATAGCACTGCTCTGAACTCTGTACCCTTTAAAGTTACAAAGGACAGGCTCACGTATTTGGGGGTGACTGTAACCAGGGACCCTACACGGCTTCTTGAGAAGAATTGGAATCTGAAAATAACGCAGTTGAAGCAGAATATAGATTTCTGGAAGACTCTCCCACTGTCACTGATCGGGAGAGTAAACGGCATTAAGATGGTGGTTCTCCCACGATTCTTACACCTGTTTCAGTCGATTCCATCATGCATTCCACAAAGCTTCTTTAAGAAATTAGACTCTATTATAATTCCCTTTGTCTGGCAGTATAAAGCGGTGCGGATAAACAAGAAACATCTATGTAAAACAAAAGAAGAGGGGGTTTTGGTCTCCCAGATTTCAGATGCTACTACTGTGCTAAACGCGCTGGCTTTCTGGAGGAGTGGTAAATCCAGTGAGAGCATGGTTGGAAATCCCCCAGCCTGGCTTTCTATAGAGAAATCAGCCTGCCGCGGGACCTCTCTCCCGGCCCTACTGAACAGCCCTGTTAAGATAAACAAAGCTTTATACGGAGGGAACTTTCTAGTACACAACTCTTTGAAAGTCTGAAAGCAGATTAAACTATTCTTGAAAGCCCCAGACATGTTCACAGACAGCCCCATCTGCGACAACCATGCCTTTAAACCTTCAGGGTCGGATCCTGCGTTTGCTCTATGGAAGGAAAAAGGAGCGGAATGTTTGAAGGATTTGTATCAGGGTGGACACCTCATGCCCTTTGAGCAATTAATGAACAAATATAATCTCCCAGCATCTCATCTTTTCCGATATCTACAAGTCAGGCATTTTATAAAGTCTTGCTTGTCTACATTTGCAAACATACCAAGGCATGACACACTCGAAAACATAATTAATGTTCAACCAGGCAGAAAAGGAGCAGTGGCAATATTGTACCGGTCATTGATCAAACATGAACCAACCAGTACAGATAGGTTAAGAACTGAGTGGGAGACAGAACTGGGGATGCCCCTCACTGAGAAATTTTGGGATTCATGTCTTAAGAACATTCAGAGGTGCTCAGTGAATGCAAGACTTAATCTAATACAATTTAAGGTAATACACAGGTTGCATTACTCAAAAGTAAAAGTAAGCAAGATGTATCCCAACGTATCAGCACTTTGTAATAAATGTAAAAACCAAGAGGGCACCCTCGCACACCAATTTTGGTCATGCCCTAACCTCCACTCATTCTGGTTTTCCATATTTGATTTTTACTCAAAAGCCTTCAACAAACATTGGATACCCAGCCCCCTTGTGGCCCTTCTGGGTTCTACGAATGATATAGCTTTGAACTCTGGCAGGGACAAATGGCCAGTATACTTGGGTACGGTACTGGCTAAAAAACTTGTATTGAGATTTTGGAAGTCAGATGATGTCCCTTCATTTGAGATGTGGTTGAGAGAGCTGGGTGAAGTCCTCCATTTAGAGAAGATCAGATTCATGATTGCAGGGAGGGAGAATGTGTTCGATAGGGCATGGGGACCGGTCATGGAACACTTAAGGGGTCTGAGGGAGGTAACGGAATGATGAAGGGTCCCATATATTGATAATGTGGCATTAGCGATTTCATTTTTTTTTTTTTTTTTTTTAATCTCTCGACTCCTGGTTTTACTTTCTGGTCTCTTAGTCTTGATATTTGCTATGGTGCTTCAACATGATTGTTTTCAGAACCCGCCAAATAATTACAATTGTTCTTGGTTGCTGCTTATTGTTATTGTTGTTATTGTAAATGTTAAAAAAAAAAAAAAAAAAAAATGTTGCTTGTATGGACAAATGCAGTCTGAACCCAATGCTGTTCTGCAATAAACATATTTATAAAAAAAAAAAAAAGATGAATATAAAAAACAATTGATTGTATACGATATATATATTAATATTGATTGATATATATACGGTATATTGTTGTGCATCATAAAACCAAGCTTAATGATGGTTTTTATAACAATAAAGGAGCAACATAAGCTGAGCCGACAAAGCAAGCTAAAACTAGTTTTTTAGTTATAAAAGAGTAGTTTTTGCTCATAAATTGTACATAAAAACCATGCTTAACCTCTGCTTAGTTTTTTTGTACTTTTGTTTATAAACAGCAAATGTTTTTAGTAAGGAATAAAAAATAAATACAGTAAGTTGTTATAGGCAGTTGCTGGGTAGTTTCCGTTTTATGTGACATTTATTTTAATAAAAATAATTTGAAAAGCACACTCTTGGAAGAAGACATCACATTGCTATACTTATGGACTTCTGTTTATCATTTTCTTCATTTGTTCTCAGGAGTTATTTAACCCTTGTTTCATTTTTCTGTCAACCATACAAAAAAAAAAATTCTGGGTACAAATTTAAAATTTAAATAGTTTAAAAGTTTAAAAGTTTCATCGTTTTGGTCGTCTTTTTTTGACACTTTTGTTGTTCTTTTCCACGTTTTTTGTCTCTTATTTTTCCGATGTTCTGATTGATTTGTCCTGAGTTTTTTTTGGGGCATTTTTGTTGTGTTTTGTTCCAAAGTTTTTTGAAACTTTCTCTTTTATCCATTTTTATATTAAATGCTATAAAATTTTGTAAAACATCCAAATTCAACAAAAGTAGTGAACTGATCATTTATTCTACTTGTGAAAAGTGTTGTATGGAACCATCCACGTATTTATTTTGTTTTGTTTTGTTTTGACAATTTGGTTGAAAGAATATCCTAAACTTTCTGATACCCAACTTTTTGGGAACAGTCTGTCTGTGTACAGACAGTAAACATATTTCAACCAGCACCTTTCCCATTTAATGGAGCAACTCTCAAAATATAGAAAAGACAACTTTTTCATCTACGGATCCACATGTGAACTAACTCACCGAAGAGTGACAGCACCCCGCAGGCGATCCACACTATCAGGGACATTCCTACACTGCCCGAGTGCTTCAGGATGCCCTTTGGAGAGATGAAAATCCCGGCTCCGATGATGGTGCCGATGATAATGGAGATCCCTCGGAGCAGCGTCACCTTCTTCCCCAGTCCCACCTTTCTGTCGTCCCCGTCCTGCACAGTCCCATTTTGGGAAACTTTGTCTCCACTTGCTCCGACTTTTCCACCATTCTGAGTAGATGCAGACCTTTTGGTCATTTTTGAAACACTGCCTATAACACACTCAACCCCAAGCAGTCTCTCTCTCTCTCTTTTGGAAGGGACTCAAAGTGTGTTTCACCTGGGATCTGTTCTAGCCTGGACCCACTCAGCCTGTGTGACTGGTGCAGGCAAAGTTACAAAACTCTCTCTCTCTGTCTCTCATTGTCATTCATGCTCTGCTCACTAAACTCTCACTGTACACCCTAGAGGCGTGCTCCTAACCCCCTCTGACTTCAAACTTTCGTAGTTACTCTGCTCTGTATTGCTGTCTCATCGTGTGTCTGCTTTTCTGTGGTCCCTCCCCTCCCTCTCTGTTTCTGTCAAGCCTTACAATTATTTCTAAAACCATCTGTTGCTCACTTGGGTGAGGTGTGGCGGGTTTTTTTTAGTGAAAGGTGATCATGACACAACAAAAAAGGGTTTCAATCTTGACACCTGTTTTCAAAGTGGCCCTATAACAACAAAAGCTGTAGAACTTCTGTCCCGGGATAGTTTCATCCATGGCAACCAGTAGGAACAGGCTGGCAGAGGACAGCAGCCACTTTTAAAGCCAGGTTTCTCACAGTGGTGGGGTGTGGGACAGTGTGTTCCAAAACTGTTGATTTATACAGAATAATTCCACCCACACTTTAAACAAGTTTATTTGTATTGCATTTACATTTACAACACACGTAGCTCAACTTTGTACTCGTAGTGGGGACATATTGAAATACTAAAGAAAATGAGGCCAAAAAAAAAAGAGGGTTTAAAAAGAACACATGCACTAAAGTACAGGATCCAACAATGATTAGGATGCCGATACCTTCATAAGAAAGCAAATTAGTTTCATAAAAATGGCAAATGGTTCGTCTGAAAGCTATAGTGCGTAGTTTCTGTCGCCCCCATGAGGAATTCTAAGTTAATGACAACAACGCTGTTGGCTCAAAACGCTGCTTAAAAACTGTAAACTAAAAAAAATGTAAGAATGTAAATGTAGCCTGTGGCTCTGGGCTCCAAATCAATCTTAAAAAAAAAAAAAAAAAAAACATCACAAATGGAGACCATCTTGTGATGGGATCACACCAGCCGCGACGGATGTATGTAAAGTGGCGGGGCATTTGAACATTAAAGCATGTAACCATGTAAAACCCAGAACACAAGTGAAACGTAAAAATTTGCTTACCGTAATTCCTCAAATAAAAAACGGTAGTCAACACGGACAAATCAAGTCCGGCTTTAAACTAAGTGGTAGTGTTTGATTAATTCTGACCCAAACTGATTTTTCGCCCTTCTGGCTGTTGTTGTATATGGTGATATTTTTGCAAATGTTTCTTAAAAAATGAATGATCTCTGTCCACTGGAACGCTATGGCTTTTCATATAAAAAAAGTTTATTTAAAAACAATTATACTTATAAAACAGATGGAATTAGAAATAAAGGCCTGCATCTAACAAAAGCCTGCTTCAAATTAAAGCCTGGTACCTTCTAATTCATTTTTGTATTTAAATTTTATTTTTTAATCATTCATTTTTTATAACTGTTTCCTCATCTGCTACCAATTTGTATATTTTTAACTGTGTCTTTATGTCTTTTGTAAAGCACTTTGAATCGCATTGCTGCTGAATTGTGCTATACAAATAAAATTGCCTTGCCAAAATTGCCTTCTGCAGTTCAGGTAAATAAAGGCCCCGGTTTTTATTTGAGGAATTACGGTATGCTTCCTTTAAAAGGTGCCCTGAGCAGTTTTCCCTGGTCAGCAAAAAAATATGATTACACTCAGTGTTCCTCACCTGTCGGTACCCTTAGTCAACAAAATTAGTATTACTATTACTAGATCACAAAACTATGTGTGCATACAGTAGTTGCAGTTTGTGGTTGTAAATCCTCTTGCGAAACCTCTGTCAACACCCAATACAATGGAAAAGAGAAGCCTTTTTTTAAAATAAGTTTAGAGGAAGGCACTTGTAACTGTTTGGAGTGACGCACTGGCACAACTGCTGACAGCAGGTATAAATCACCAAATGGATGTCATAGTGAATACATACACAAGTATTAACATGTTTGGAGTTAGTCAGGTACATATATGTATCTCTACAGTTATTTTTGCAATATATATATTTACTTTTATTGTCATTTAATCTGCTGATTATCTGCCTTTGATTATCTGCCTTTGGTCTATAAAATATCAGACAGTAGTGGAAAACACCATTTCAGCATTTTACGCTCCTCCCTCGGTATTAAGTAAAACCTTTGGAGGTGTAGGGTCTTCCTCAATACTAGGACATTTGTATAAGGGAGCCATATTGTCTATGAATCCAAAGTCTGAGGTTTCCTATCTTTCAGTGTTTCCCCTATATGCATTAAACAGCAGCACAGCCCCACTGCTATAGAAAATCTGCTATTTTAACGACGTGGGCACTGGACGGGAAATTGACAACTGCCTCAGTCTTAAACTAGCAAAGACCCTTGCGTCGGGCTTTGCGCTGCGCTGCGCAGGTGTGCAAGAGAGGGACCATTATGATTTACTATTACTCTTGAACGTATCATCTGGTGCATCCTGTCTTTTGACGGAAGTTAGTGGGGTCAAAGGTTATAGGACGCTATGCAGCTTTAATTATAGTTTGAACCGTCTATTTTTCTTGTCTATACCCAGGTGTTTTTTGGAATAGGAAAACCCTTTTTCCAGGTTTTTCTACGATTTCCAGGGGCCATGGGAACCTCAACAATGTTCCCTTTATTATGCCATTAATAGTCTGGTTATACTGCACAACGAGGGGCAAGCACAAAAGGATCACCTCGCTTCCTATCACACAGCAAATGCAACAGCCTGTTGCTCAAGTGAAAACCGACCAAATAGTTTGCCAAACCAAGTTTGAGATAAAGACACTGGAAGGGAATTCAAGGCTTAAGTCATACATCAATGTATAAAGGACACATGGGAGATTCCAGGACACAGTGATAAATACTGAGTTCATGACACAACAGAGTGCTCAGCAATTTCCAGGAAAATGAAGCAACATTGGGGAGTTGCAGGCAAAATGTTGCTGTGTAATCATTTGTCATACATTTTGTCAGTTTGTCTCCTGCAAACACATTCAGATTATAATTTGGGGCTTTCTGTGATATGCCGTATCTCTTCTATCACTGACATTTTAGCCTCAGCAACAGAAACAGCTTTTGGAATCAGCTGGGCTCCCTCCTTCTTGGGCTCACTCCCTCCTTACACAGTGTGTGTAATCAGACGCTAACACTGACTCAGATTTATTCCACCAAACACACAAAGTGTGCAGTTTTGACAAGCCAGATTGAACAGTTATCATTTAATATGAATCATGTGTCATATATTCATGAAAGCTTAGAACCTTCCTGTCCGTGTTCTTTACATTTTTTTTAATTTAGACCCATCTGACCTTTTAACAACGAGTAACAAGTGTGGGCATCACCGATGGGGTGAAGGCAAAGCCAGAGTCAGTAACGTAGGCTACTACGGTGTGGATGGACTCTAACCCTAACCCTAATTTTCGGTGCGGCAGATCGCGGTGCTCTGTACTCAAAGTCTAGCCTAGAAATCTAGACGCAACCTAGCGGCAGCAAATTTAATTAGCAGTCAGGGGGGGTCTTGGCACTCTCCGTTGGCTTGCGAGCTGGAAAAACCAAATTCTAGTCAGGCCAATCACATCATGTATAGAGTCATTGGGCGGGCTTATGGCTGCTGCTGCTGCTGGGAACAGCGGTCTTCTGGAAGACTTGGAGTTAAGCTTTTCTTTGAGAAAAGAACGGCATTGAAAACATTCTTAAAAAACTCACTTGACCCGCCGGTCTCCCAATTATGTAACATATATCTTACGTTTTGGTGTGCGTACATTTTCAAACGATATCATACGGACCCATTCATGACAATGCGTTGAATAGTCTTTTTTTTTAATAAAAAAAAAAACCTGAACCCAATATTTAATACATTTCTCTGCATTTGGTAATACGTAATTACATAATGCAGCGGTTCTTACAAAATGCAGGGGTTGCACTTTTTTTTTTTTAGGAAAATGTAATATATTGCATTATTGAGTAGCGCTAAACCCATCAGACTCCATTTAAAAAAAACAATACTTTTAGCATGTATAGAGTAATTCAGTAAACTATGTGTTTATTTCAACCAAAACTAGAGTTGTGATGGTTGGAAAAGTGAGAAAACGACCCAAAACGTCTTTTCATAGTTTCATTTTGATTCTGTCGACTTTGAATGAAGTGTATTTTTTACGATGCTATAACGGTATTACGAGTCTGGTGGATTTAGCAATCGCAATTTTGCAGATGTCTATATGTTTAAAAAAAGGGTCATACTCTTTAACAGAAATGTCGACCTTCGAAATCCTTTCCATAATGTCAGACACTTAGAATATTAATCTGAGCCTGTCAGTGGCAAAACAAACACTTTCGTGAAGGTAAATACAAGCTGCACAATTGCCCAAAGATTGTTGTTCCCATCAGTCACTTAGACACCAAAACACAGGAAAATAGGGTTGAAAAAAACAGTAGTTACCCTTTAAAGTCCAGGGGTTTAATACATTATTAATCATTACAATCAATGGAGGTATCATTGAGGTGAATAAGTGTCACACCGGCACTGGGCTCTCCCTCAGCCACGCCCACTACCCATTCGCCACTCAATCAGTATCATCGTTCACTATCCCCAGCCTATAGACCTTTTTCACGGCAGCCATGTTGACATGTCATAGCAGGAAAAGCACAGGTGTATTCAAAACCATTAATGATGGCTGCATTCCACTTAGGGGGGGTCCTGGTATTGTGCATGCTGCCTCACTGAAATAGCTTACTGGGACACTTGATGGAATGGAGCCATCCTTAAGGTTATCAATTTCAGCTGTGCTTTTCCTACTATGACAAGTCAAAATGTCTGCTGTGAAAAAGGTCCATTAGCACTCCTCACCTGTTGCCTGTTTCAGCTCGTTAACCCATCTACAAAAACCCTCTCCAGTCCTCAGTTGTTGTCTGGTCTTGTCTCTATGTGGCATACGGACTCCTTTGCTATTGTCGCCTCAGTGCTCTGACAGATCTTCCAGTGTTTCGTCCCCTGTGAAGTTTAGTTGATCTTCAGGGCTTTTGTACTACTAAGTTTGTTTGAGCAGTTTAACTAGAAGTCTCCTGAGTTTTTTCTGGTATTTTTGACACTGCCTTTGGCACCACTCTCCTTTGCGATCTCCTGTTTTTTTCACCTCTTGGGCTCTACCTTGTTGTTTTTTGATGCAGTTTTTGGGACTTTGTTTGCCTGACAAGTACCTTCATTAAAAACATTTAGATTTTATTCTTTGTCCTGAGTCTGAGTTTGTGACAATAAGTGCCACACGCACATTTAAAGAGGTTACTTACTTACCCAGACAAAAGACACCAAAGAGCAAAGAGTAAATCAGGCCTACGTGTGTGTTGACCTAGCAGTGATAATATTAAATCCGAGAAGTTGATGTGCAGGCAAATAAATATCTGAAAGCCAAACAGAATGCCTGAAAGCCTTGCATTATGTTTTTATAATGTATACTAATGAAAGTAGCGACACTACAACATAAAGTCCTGCATTTAAAGTTGTAAAGTAATCTTTATAGAAGTAATATCTGCAAAGGTATACAAGAGCGGAAGTACTCATTATACAGGATGGCCCCCTGCAAACAATACACGTCACCTCCGTTTTGTCACGCGAGCTTTTTGTTAAAAGTCTCAAGCCAAATTTCCGAGAACTCTGATGTCATCAGCTATTTTTTATTTATTTTTTTTTTAACTTTGGAAAGCTTCTCCACAGAAGACATTACACAACCGAATGAAAAGAACTCCCTGTGACAGTGAACTGAACTTTGGGTGTAAAACCAATAAAGTGCCTATATTATGAAAAAAAAAACTTTTTCTGGGATTTGGGGTGTTATTTTGTGTCTCTGGTGCTTCCACACGCATACCAACTTGGAAAAAAAAAAACATGCATGCTGTTTTGAGTGAGATAAAGGTTTCTGAGGTTTCTGTTAATTTTGTCACCTATTTTTAATTTAGTTTTAGTCTTGTGCCAAATGTCCTTGTTAGTTTTAGTCATATTTGGTCATTCAAATATCTTTTTTTTGTTAGTCAAGTTTTAGTTGACTAAAAGACTCATAATTTTAGTTTAGTTTTAGTCAAAAGAGAACTCAATATATCTTAGTCAATTTTTAAATAAATTATTTCTGAGATTATTTCTGATAACCATTTCAGTCAAATAGTTATATAAAAATAAATTATATAAAGTTTTATAAATATCGAGCCTCTTCCTTATGTCACCAGTAAATTCCTGTTAAACGACAAAAACAACCACTGAATGGGAAAAGTGTATTTTACAATAACATTGAACGCAGCTCGAGGCTGGTGAGGCGAGTTTGAAGTGAACGCAACATATGTGTTTTTCGTCGTAGGTCGCCTTGTTGGAATCCTCTACAGTGAAATACAGACAAACTTTTACACGGTTTGGCTGTCAGCATTTTAACCGTGTTTACTCAGATTGCTAGCTAACGGTAGGCTAACGTTACCTGCTGCTAAGTGTAGTTTTAACTAGCGTCCCGTGCAGCGATGTTTCGGTTGCCTCTAACGTCCATTTAGGAGCATCAGAGAGAAGCGCAATCATTTAAGTGGCACTGAAATCTGCGTTGCTATTCGGTCCGGTAGATAACAGTCGTTAAGGCACCTGTTGGTGCGGTATTAGCACTGGGTCTCAGTACCCAACCCTAGTAACAGATGAATATTCTATCTCATGATGGAAAAGTAGAGACGATTGTAGACGAAAATAAGGAGAAATTTTATGTTAGTTTTTATTTTATGCAAAACATTTTAATCTCGTCTTTTTTCATCAACAATATTGCATGTTAATTTGGTTTTAGCGTTTTTGGACATCGGCGCAGTCTCGTCATCGTCTCTTCTTAGTCATGGGAAAAAAAAGGTCGTTGACGAACATATTTAGTCTCGTCTGACGAAATTAGTTTTTGAATGTATGCTGCCTTCAGTCTCCTGGTGAGCTGGTCAAAATCTGCAGGGCTTTCTACGTCACTAGCCGAAATGAAGGGGCTAACCGTAGCATGCTAGCTCGTTCTCAATGGCAAAACACTGCTACAACACACCCTAATTCACCATAATCTACAAAATAACTACTTACATGTCCCTGTTCTGTAGGTATTCCACGCAAAGTTGGAAGTTTGCCCTCGTTTAGAAGAAGTCTCCCGGCTAATCCTGCCTTATAACTGACTGAAGTAGTTTAAACAGCTAGCTAGGTGATATGATCCTTACCTAGCTACTGCGCATGTTCGACTGCCAACAAATATGGTACAGAAGTGGGATGTCTCACTCTCTATGAGGGGGCGCTATCACCAAAAGTCAATTTTGGCCTGTAGGTGTCCTCAGGCCTGGACCCTTGTGATTTGTGAGAAATGTCGGGCAGATACGACAACGCACACTCAAGTTACAACAACTTCTTTGTTCATCGCTAAACACTCAAAATGGCCGCCACGCCACGCCCACACCGTCTGACAAAAAGTTTTTCTTTTAATAACTTTTCATCGTTAAGGTGTTGGGATGGTACAGACCAAGTTTGAAGTCCTTCGGATGAAATCTCTAGGAGGAGTTCGTTAAAGTATAGCACCTTGACTTTTACGCCTACTTCCTGTTGCCACTAGGGGGCGCTATGACTTTAAGTAAATATCGGCCTTTATTTGTCCTCAGGGTTGGACTCTTATGAATCCTAAAAAGTTTCGAGGTAATCTGACAACGTACACTCGAGTTACACCCACTTCCTTTTTCGGCGGCAAAACGCACAAAATGGCCGCCCTGCCACGGCCACGCCCTATGACAAAAGGTTTTTCTTTTAACAAATATTCATCTTTAATATCTTAAGATGGCACAGACCGAGTTTGAAGTTGATCGGATGAAATCTCTAGGAGGAGTTCGTTAAAGTACGACATGTGGAAATGGCCAAAATCGCACTAATTTTGAACATTTAATTCAAAATGGCGGACTTCCTGTTGGGTTTAGGGTAGGGCTCTAATGACGTTTTTTGTACATCTTGACATGTTACATATGTGTACCAAGTTTTGTGAGTCTACGTTAAACGCACTGCAGGGGCTCAATTTTCTTAACTTTCTAGGGGGCGCTAGCGAGCCATTTTTGTGCGCCTATTCCCGAAACCCTTAAAATACGTACATTTTCACCAGACTTGATGCGACCGCCACATTTGGTGAGTTTTTGAATATAGTAAGCCCCTCAAAAAGCCAATTCATTTGACGGGAAAATAATTATTCCTTCAGATTCAATAGGGTCTTCGCCGCTGTCGGCGCTCGGGCCCTAATAATAGAAAGAAACAATAATTCCTTCAGTTTCAATAGGGCCTTTGCCGCTGTCGGCGCTCGGGCCCTAATTATGAACCTGAAAATGAGCATAATATGGGCGCTTTAATATACAAATTAACTAGCTGTCAGATAAATATAGTAAAGTTAAAAGTACAACGTTTTCCTCTGAAATGGAGTGGAAGCAAACTAGCATAAATGGAAAGCATCAATCAGTCAATAATATTACCTCAAAACAGTACTTAAAGCAGTATGAGTTGATGTTTTGGGCCACTTTGGGGCAGCGAAACAAGCTGTAACCATGACATTGACATGTTATCACTTTATAAAGTTGATATGGCTAACATCTTAGCAAACAGTTTATTTACACATTCATTTGAAACAAAGCAACATTAAAGGTAGTAAGGTAATAAGTGATTTTAATCCAATACACTTTTTGTCAAATTCAGTGAATATATCCTCATGGTCACCTAGCCTATTTTCTCTGTGGGATGACTTCTTTTTTTTATGTTAATACACAGCCCAGGCTGTGTTTTTTGTTGTTTTGGGAGAGAGAGGAGCAATGAATGTGAACCTATATATGGCCACGCACTCTGAAAAAGGAGCAAAAAAGATCTGTCATCTGTAGCTGCTGTAATCCCGTAAAAACGGCCACCAATCACTGCCTAGCGGTCGGCTTGAAAAGAACCAATGAATGCCAACTTTCCCCACAGCGCGTACTCCGGTGAACGAGCCTGAGCTCAATGTCGTCGCCGCATTGCTAACAGTAGTCCTGTTTATTTTAAACATTTGGTATAATAATATTAGGTGCTTGCTTACAGGTAAATGAGACATGAAGTAGACGCAACGGTGCTTGTGCATGTCTGTGTGTGGGCGGAGCCCCAAGGGCAGGGGGAGGGGTTAGACAGAGCCCCGAGGAGATGCTACTTACAAATCTTGCTAGCTTTTCAACATTACCAACCCTGCCTTTAAGATTCATTTGGTTTGTGTTCACCTGATGAATATAAGTCCAATATTCACTCTTTTAGCTCAGTTTTTGGTCTCCTCCAACATCCAAGCTGCATGCTGCTAGAAAGCAGGTTGATGAAGTGAAATGAATTAAAACAATACAGTTGTAGGCTGTAAAATCCAACAGATTTTCACTCCCATCTTGTAAAATACGGACACTTGGTCATGTGCCTTTGTCGTTGTTAGCGTCATATAACGCGATTTATCTAAACGCGCTTGGTCGGGACTATTGGCGTCCCGTTTGACGCAGTTATCTTAAGGAAAATGTCATGGGTGGGCTTACGTTTCCGTGACATGCGGGAAGAAAGGGACGGTTGGGTTTAGGAAAAGGTTGCCGGTCTCCAGGTTGAAAGTCCTGTGTTTGACCCATCCACCACCCCAACCAACCTCCCTACGCGGAATTTTGGCCTTACATACTACTCGCTACCGTAGTCACTCTTAATGTTACATCATCTTCAAACCCTGTGTAGCTGCTGCTCTCCCCAGTACGTTATACAAACACGCTGAAGGGCGCTCTTTTCGCCGCTTTAGACGCTTAGTCACTGTCCAAACATCCATATTTTACGAGTTTGAAGTGAGAACGGGCTGTAAAATCAAATAACTAGATGCTAAATTGCTCCGTATCGCTCAGGGGAACTACATAGTTGGTGATGGGAGCGTGTCTATGTTCCCTGGGTCCTATGTTCCCCGGTTTGTTACTTTTTCCACCGTTACTGCCAAATTCCATCGCAAATGGGCCTATGTAGGCCTACGGGCTGTTTGACACGTACTGTACATGCAAATAGGCCTAGATGAGGAAAGATTAGGTCAGGGGTGGAAAACCTGCAGGTCTCGAGCATGCAGCTCTTTGGCTGCTCTGTTAATTATGTCACTTTATCTAACCCTATGTCACTTTATCTAACCCTAACCCTTTTTTTGGGGGGAAATCGGGGAAATGTGTTCCCTGAGCAGGGAACATAGGTCCCGGGGAACATAGTTCAGTGTTCATTTACGAATTTGATCAGTGCAGCTTTAAATACATACAGCACTTAAATAAATGTACTTCCAGTGTGAGAAAAAACAATAGTCCCTTATTGCATCCATGACCATTAATACCCTCGTTAATCCCAGTTAGGGAAAGGGGGAGAATAAGGCCCAGGAGAGGCCCCATCCTTGGGTTTGCCCAGGGCTCCCAAATCACAAAATCTCCCTGTGACCTTATGAAAGCACAGGTTATTCCCCCCAAAGAAGTGAAGACAGAAAAAAGGAGTACTTCTTCTTGCTGGCGGTTGAAAAAAGTCTAACAAGGTGCTCTTTGGTGCAGGGGTATCGTATCAGAACAGCAGGAAAACCAAGGCACTCTTGTTGAAGTATTTAAAGCCTTTATTGATGCGGTTAATCAGTCCCTCCAGGATTTCGCAGCCTTTTATTGAGATTGTTGCGGACCAAAATGCCTGATTTTGCAGGAGCTTTGGTATAAAATTTAGATAAAAGTTGCAATGTCTTTTGTATTTTTGTTGCAATTAAGTTGCGAGAGACAGTGAAAATTGCAAAAGAAAAGTTGCATTTTTTTGTTGTTGATATCCATAGCCAGGTGAAAATGGGGCTGCTAAAATAGGTTTACTTATAGGTTTAATAGGTTACAACTGAAATAGCCATTTCTTTTTGTTGAAGTAACACTGTCACTTGAAGACCAGCTTGAACGTAGATCATGCAAAGTGCAGAGCTCCTGTAATGCACGGCGCACCCGGAAGTAGTACAAGGAAGAAATAGCGGCTGCGCAGGTGTGCATTATCTGAGATGATTTTTTATTTTTTTTTTATGATATATATATATATATATTTTAAATGTCCTTCTAAACTTGTAAGATGCAAAAGCCGTTAGTAGCGAAGGGTATAAATAAGCACAGCGATAAGGTTGTTGAATGATGATTTTGTATTTTTGCCGATGGCTGTAGATTGTTAGAAGGGCTGAACAGCGGGACAGCGTTAACTATAAAGCGCGTTGATTATATCATCCTGCTGTATTTATGTTGATTTGGTAACTGAACTTTTACTTTGGATGATTCTGCTCAATTTAGGGAGAACGGGAGATACAGCGTGGTAAGTTCAAGGTGTGTGTCTTTGCGCACAGGCTGCACTGGAGTGAGAGTGAGTTCATGACTATTCTTTTGAAATTCATGTTCAGCTCATGTAAGGATGTTGGTAAAAGTAAACTGTGAATTACGTTTATGAATATATATCCTTGATGAGTTAACGCACTTCTGTAGTTAATATGATGTACAGTAACTGTGGAAAACGGGTTTGCCAAATGCATTTAACTGTGCTGCATTCCTATTTTTATATTTTATGTAGGAAGCCAACAACTACTTTTTTCTAGTGTCAGGAGTTCAAAAATATTAAAGGACCACTAGCAGATTTGAACTACATTAAGAGTCCAGGTTAGGGTTTGCCAGGGAAAGTGTTTAAGGAACGGGTGTCGTACTCAGAGGACGTATCCGTGGTTTCACTGTTTTGCTGGAGATGTTAATTTGATCCAGAAAAGGAACAATAAGTATTGTGTTTCGGTTGCCATTGTGAACAATTCACATTCCCAAAATTAGACCAATAATACTGCGCTCCGAGTACAGTCGAGGAATAAAAAGAAACCCACAAATAATAATGTTGTGTCTGGTCTCATCATTTTCTACCAGGCCACATAATATTCTTTAAAAATTCAAAGGAAACTTGCTTCGGGGAGAATAAAAACTACTCTGGGCTGAGTTTTCCTAGTAACCTTACCAAAAAGGCTCAGGATGCTGCAAATGTTGGTATAATATGAAAAAGGCTGTTGGATTTAAGACAAAAAACATAATTTATTGAATTAATGAAATTTGAACATATCTGTCAGTGGCATGTTGGTCTTTACATTGTTAGTTCATTTCCTATCCTGGCCTGGGCCATACATTCATACGGTTTGATAAAGTACTTATTGAACTTTGACTTGTCATTGCACTTACAATATCGAGAAAATTGTTACAGCGTACATTGATGTTCAATTTAATTCAATTTTTTATTTATAGTATCAAATCATAACAAGAGTTATCTCGAGACACTTTACAGATAGAGTAGGTCTTGACCACACTCTACAATTTACAAAGACCCAACAATTCCAGGAATTCCCACAGGAGCAAGCATTTAGTGTGACAGTGGCGAGGAAAAAGTCCCTTTTAGGGAAGACAGACAGACCCAGGCTCTTGGTGGGCAGTTGTCTGCCGGTGCCGGTTGGGAGGTGTGATGAACAGTGGAAATTATAGTCACAATAAAGATAATGGAACTATGACTAGAAATAGTAGTTTTTGTAGTAGTTCATGGCGTAGCAGGACATAGCACGAAATGTTAAAATGCATACAGGTTGGCAGGACGGTCTGAAATGTTTTGTCTTTCGCTCTACGTTTTGTTGGTAAATGTGAAATGTTCGAGTCACACACGTCTCGTCTTCATATCAGAAACCATGAATGAACAAGAAATGGATTTGCCACTCCTGCTGGGTCAGTAGCTCACAACGTCACACACTGACGCAAAGTCTGACACGTGGGAAATTCCAGGAGGAACTGGCTATTGCATAGTAAAAGTAAAAAAAACATACGCAGGAAAGAATTGTATTGTTGCGTTATTCTCCACCATGTAGTAAGTTTATGACAAAGCATTAGCGTTTTACTAATTTTGTGTGTGTGTGTGTGTGTGTTGGATGAGCTGTCAATGTGCAACCACTGCTGGTGACCAACAACAGAAAGAGAGAGAAAAAGGATGAGATAAAGGGGATTTTCTGTCTTTTGTTCCCTCTGTGTGGGATGAAAAATCTCTTTGCAGATTTGATACGCTCCCCCCCCTCTGGCTAAACACTCTTGTCAAGTCAAGTGTTAAAAGGCAGGAGAGAGAGAAACAAAAGAGAAGTGTGCACACACACTCTCTCTCACACACACACACACACACACACACACACAAAGATTCCTTTGAGTTAGACAGCCTCCCCACTACCCATTCTGAATGAGAAGCCAAGGACACACAGTCACCTCTCGCAAAGTCTTTCATGCCTTGTAGGCGGCGCCCTTACCAAACATGCATTACCTCTCTCACCATCACTCCTCCATCCCCAGTTCATGAATCCATATCTGCAGAGGGGCCCCAGCCACGCAGACTCTACAGAATTCCTGCAGAGTGGGAACTAGACATGGGCCGGTATCAGGGACAGACTGGTGCTAAAAAACAGCCCTGGACTTTCTCCCAAATAGGCCCATCATCCGGCCATTCGCCCCTAGCCGTGCGCAACTGACACTAGCCAGGATGTCCTGATACTATGCCACAATACTGTAGCCTATCAGACAAGGTATTCACAGCAAGTAACATCTCAAACCCAATGATGATATTTGGGGTTGTGTTTATTAGCCATTTGCGGTTGGTACCATCTTTACAACTAAACATTCTCTGTAGAGACAGGTGTTTAGGCTTTTCCTGAGGGTGGTAAGCGAAACATTGTTCCAGGCTGTGACTATCTGGGTTACATGCTGCCAGTCCGACATGCCGCCACTCCGACATGCTTCTATTCAGACATGCCGCTATTCCCTAACCCTAACCCCTAACCCTAACCCTAATGGAAACAAAAATTGTCGGAGTGGTGGGACGTTTGAAAACAATCGAAGTGCCGACAATTAGACATCAATGTCGAAGTGGGGGTATGTCGGAATGGATGGCGGAACCCGACTAACTGACTTGGGCCGTGTGAAATATTGTGATGTGGAGCATCCTGGGACATCCTGGCACTTCCCTACTCTCCTCGTCCTCTTTTGTGCTGCAACTATCTTCAACCTGAATAAACAAATGATTTTAAAGATGGATTATTAGCTATTATTGATGATATAATGTGTTGCTTTGTGTTAAATAATAAGCATGAATAACCTATTTCATATTTTGTCAATGTCATATTACACTTTTGATTCATATTAAGGCTGTGAAATTATTAAAATTACTTTACTTTCATACTTTCACTTTCAACCACCAGGTCTTTGCCAGTTCCACAAACGCAAATATGAAAGACAAGGAAAAACTGCACTCTGATGGAAGACAGACAGAAAGTGCAAGCTAGGATTTTTTGGTTAAACTTTTGGTTACATTTGATGAATTATTTAGCCCCCTTCCCTGTTTGTTAGCGCCTTTAGCGTGGTACCAATGCATGCCGAATGTTTTCCCATTTAATTCATTACCATAGTCTTCATCCTATCAGCAAACGTGAGCTCACTACAACCTCTCATATACAACGAATTTCTAACGCAGTGGTTCTCAACCTTTTTTTGTGCCAGCGCCCCCCTATCAAATATTATGTATGTTAATTGCCCCGAATATTAATGATTATGCCCTAATATAGGCCTATTATTGTTGTCGCTATTGTTATCAAAAATAATCAAAAAATCAAATTGAATGACAAAACAACACATGTATTAGTTTCCCAGGTATCAAAAAAAGCCATGTGAACAGAAATTATATATTTACAGGTTTTTAAAAAAAATGCAACCATTTGACATTCAAATTAAATAACAGCAGCCAATCTAGCCAACACTAGATAACATTCAAACTATAATTAGGTATTATCAAAAGACCTGCTGCATGGTGTGAACCTCAGCACCTTTAGAAGATGACTATAATTTGAATGTCCTTTTTTGTTTGTGAAGTGACCTTGGGTGTCATGAAATGCGCTTTAAATAAAATGTATTATTGTTATTATTATTATTATTATTATTATTACAAACACTAAAAGTAGCCAATCAGAAACAGCTAGCAATTTAACATTCAAATCTAGTTTTCATTCAAATCTAAAATCGAATTGTTCCAACGGAAAACAAGCTGGCACTTATCAAAGGGTAAAAGCAGAAGACGCACGCACGCGCACAGAAAAGTATTTTGGTGATGACAAACGACTTGAAGAACGACACCTACTGCCGAATGGAAATAAGTTTACAACCTTGAAAGTTAGTGAGAGCCGTTTTTTAGGGTTAGAAGAGTCTAGGTGTGCTACCGCCTGTCTTGCGAGTAAATAGCAGAAAAAACGTTTGGAGAAACGCAACCCCACATCGCGCTGTGTTTTGTGGAGGTGTGAGAGTCCCGTACAGTAAACGGTAACATCGCTGCCTCTATCGCTTCCATAAGAAAGTTTTAAAACACCAAACGCAAGCCCTAAACTGGCCGGGAGTGTATGGAACAGCTAAATGTTTACCAAACAACAAAGCACAGTCAATCTCTCTCGCACGTCTCTTTTCTTTCTCTCTTTCTCCGTGAAATGAAGCTGCATTCAGGTACAGTAGGAAACATTGTGTTCTATAAACCATCTGACGAAAAACTGTTACTGTGAAATATAGTCTACTTGTGCTACATTGGGGGGGGTGTTAAAGAATACAACAGGAGCTCATTTAAGATGATGCTCTTACGTCCCGTTTCCATGAAGGCAGCACGGAGCTGCGCCAAACAAAGCTGACAGAAGCACAGAAAAGTTAGGATACCCGTCTCGTCCAGTCGCAGTGCTGTAAACTGGCAGCTTTTAATGTTGCAGACCACTTATTTTTTTAGTAGTTTAAGTGTAAACATGTATTATTGTGAATCTTTGGTTTAAACTAGCTTTCAAACAAACGCCCCCCAAGGGCACCTCAACGCCCCCCTTTACAAAATATTGCTTCCAACGCCCCCCATCATCTTCTGAACGCCCCCGGGGGGGCGGTACAGCCCCCGTTGAGAAACACTGTTCTAACGCGTTTAATGTTTGAAATTAACCTAACAGAAATTATTGAACACGTTAAGTTTGACAGCACTAAATGGCACAATAATGTTTCAATTGTGCCGACAAAACTTTTTTTGTGCCGACAAAACTTTTTTTTGTGTGGACTTTTACCCGAACGCACAGATTGTCCGTCCATCCCTGGCCAGTATGAGCTTCTGGCTGTATGATAACCTTCAGCAAAAATATCACGGTATTGTGTTATTGCAATAACAGCTTTAAAATGCATTATTTTGAAATGTCTGGGTAAAAAACAATTACTTTTATCCATTAAACAAAATGTATTTTATTGTTAAACAACATATAGAATATTTGGAATATTTGTAAATGTGTACACACAAAAAAAATTGTTCTTCTCTTCTCCGCTCTGGGAAGTCATGTTAGGAAGGAAGCTAGCTGACTTTAGCCATGTTATCTACCTCGGTAGAAGCTTTTTCAGCAGGGAGAGTGGGGTGGTTTGTGCCAGGGGGGGAAGTAGTGCCACCCTTGTTTTTGGAAAACCATAGAATAAATTGGTCATGTGACCACATCATTTTGAAAAGCCATCCATTTTACTCATCCTCCAAAGAAGGGAGTCACATGGCATGAGAAGTAAGCACATTTTAGCTCAAAAAACTTAAAATTTCTGTGATTAAAGTTTTTTGATTGTAGTGTCCGAACAATTACAGACAAGTTTGAAAACATTTCACACATGTTTTAGTGCTTTAGCAGGCTACACATTGAGTCTATAGAGTTAGCATGATGTTAGCTCTTAACTGCTGGATCATGTTAGTTTTTCAAACTTGTGGGTCTGGGGTGATTTGTGCCAAAGGGCCTGGGTTAAGTTGTGCCAGTGATGAAGGAGTCATCCCTACAGGTGATGTCCTCAAGAAACTACCCACACCCCAAAAACTCGGTGGTACAGCCAGAAGGGAGCACAAGTGTATATTCCCCTGCAGCATTGACAAGTGGGATGTTAAGTAGTAGGCCAGATCCAGACCACCTAGACCTACATACTCACAGGGGATAATCTGGAGAAGTGAGGAGATGGGCATGCCTCGTCAGTGTTTGATTTAAGCCTACCTGCCATTTGTTTAATTTAGCTAACACTGATTTCAGTTTTGAGTTTGCACTATGTTATTAAAGAGACATTTTATTAAGTTTTCAAGTGGCCTAAGTCACAATAGGATGTTTAGAAATTAGCCTAGTCACTTTATTCTTATGTCACATAATTGACAGACAGCATTCTATGTACGTAAACAGGCATCTATTGCCAAAGCCTTTTTGCCTTAAATGATTCACAAATATCACATATTGTGTATTTAAGTTTTTTGTGTTTTCCCAAACTACAAAATATGACTTATTCCAACAGTTTCATAGGGTGACAATATCTAAATAAACCTTAAATGAGTAATTTTGTATTGCATTTGTCTTGCTTTCATATAGCATTACAGTTTATTATATTTATTATATTATTATTACAATTACTGGAACATTAAAATGTTCTGTTTTACTTCAGAAAATTACTGGCACAATTTACCCCAACGTATTCCCCCCAAAGGCACAACTTACCCCGCATCAGGGGCAAGTTGTGCCACGAGACCACTTGTTTCCCAAAAGCTATATTTCTGAAACAATTTATTTCAGATCCAAAGTTATTGTTCTCAGGGATGCACCACATCCTGACATATATGTACATCCTTAAATTGAAGGCATTACTGTCATGGCTTCACTTTAAAGTCACTTTGAGTAAAAACTGGCACAACTCACCCCACTTTCCCCTACCCTAAAAATTCCCGCATAGCCAATTTTAAAGGGGTGATAGAATGCAAAACTAATTTTACCTTGTCATAGTTGAATAATGACAGTTTAGTGGGTAACTAGGACATGCATAGAACCTCTAAATCCCATTGACACCTCTTTTCTCTGCAAATCTCACTATTTGAAACTGCCTCTGAAATCTCAACAAGCCCCATAGTTGACGTCAACTATTGCGGCTCCTCCTCATTTGGCTCTAGTCTGTGTTTGTCACGCCCCAACATTTACATAGGCTACACAACTGACCTGAGATCAGTTAGTCTTCTGAATCTAGGTCGTGCAGATCTCAGAAATTGTATATTGTTCATATGCTATTTTACCATTAAATACACTTCTGAGACTTTTTTATGCGAGAAATAAACTATGTAAAGGTCAAATATGGCCCATTTTACGAACATTGATGTCTAATTGCAAATTTTGTCCCTGTGTGTTGGACTTCACAGGCCGGTGCTGCCTGTGTTGCTGCCTCGCCGCCCGGCCTGCCTCCTTTCACAGACCCCGGCCTGCTGTGAGCTCGATTGAGCTCCGTAACGTCTGGAAGCCCACGGCACTTCATACCCACGCAAAGTCACCGTTTTGGGGTAATGAACTACGAAACGCCGCTGATCTGACAGAGCTCCAGGGCCTACATCTCCCCTCTTCCTGCTAGCTAAATGCCCGGTGTGTAGCTTTATAAGACCTTTAGTTAGATGTTGTATACGTGGCGTGACGAAATTCAAACTGTAAATATACTCGAATTATGACCAAAAATGAAGCTAACTATCCCTGATTTGTAGATACATACAGCTAGGATTGAAGGGACAGTCGCAGCTAACGAAACCCTTACAGGTCACAAATAATCATTAACTTGAAATCGGACACCGTTGTTAGCTTTATAAAACATTTAGTTAGATGTTGTATAAGTGGCGTGACGAAATTCAAACTGTAAATATACTCAAATTACGACCAAAAATGAAGCTAACTAGCCGCAATGTGTACACATAGGATTGAAGGGACAGTCGCAGCTAACAAAACCCTTACAGTTCACAAATATTCATTAACTTGAAATCGGACACCGCTGTTAGCTTTATAAGACATTTAGGTATATGTTGTATAGCTAAGTGGCATGACGTGTGTAACATGTGGTAAGAGATTGCTGGTGTAACAAGCTCGCTGACCGCGCTCTCACACACGGGCCATTTAGCTAGCAGGAAGAGAGGAGATGCAGGCCCTGGAGCTCTGTCAGGGCAGCGGCGTTTGGTAGTAGTCCATTAGCCCAAACGGTGACTTTGCGCGGGTATGAGGTGCTGTGGGCTGCAGCAGCCGTGCCGGAGCTCAATCAAGCTCACAGCAGGCCGGGGTCTGTGGAGGAAGGCAGGCCGGGCGGCGAGGCAGCAACACAGGCAGCACCGGCCGCTGAACTCCGACACACAGTCTTACCAAATTTGCAATTAGCCATCCATTTTTGTAAAACGGCCCATATTTGAGCTTTATACAATTGATTTCTCGCATAAAAAAGTCTCAGAAGTGAATTTGGTAAGGAAACATTGCAGTGTCTGGAATATGAGATTCTGTTGCATTTCTAATGTGTGTGTATTGGGGATTTGCTCAACCAATCAGCATGCGACCTCTAATGCATGTGTATGGCGATGTACGGGGATAAGCGTCAACCAAGCAGCAACCAAGCAGCGCGCAGCTCATCGAAATATTCATGACCATACCATATTTGAAAGAAAAGCTCTTGTTACAAATAGGGCCAAAACACAGGGATGCATAAGGGCCAATAAAATATCAACCAGGCCATTTTCAGCCTAACTAATGTTACATACCCCATTAGGAGACCATAAGGAACAGTGTGAAATACCCTATATAATCATTCTATCACCCCCTAAAAGTTTGGGTGGGGGGTTATATCCTGCGCCCAACATGCACAGACAATCACTGCATTTACATGCAGTTTAAAAAAACCTGATTATAAGCCGGGTGGATTTGAAAAAGCATGTTTTGTTTAAAAGATTGCCAAAGAAAAACCACGTACCATAGAAAGAAATTGTTGGATTCTCAAAATTTCTCGTTAGAACGGGCCGAGATTATGTAAAAAAATACATTGGATACATTGGAATTCTCATAACCCGGTTAACAGACCTAGAGAACTCCTTTAATAACCGGGGTATTCCTGCATGTATACACCTTAACCGGGCTATGATCGGTTTAAAGGAGAACTCGGCCAATTTTTATGTTAATCTTGATCGCTATAAATATGCTAGTACAGTCGATAGAAAACGAGCCAAATCTGTGCTAGTAACAAGGAGCTGATGGAGCTACATTAGGGTGACCATACGTCCCGGTTTGACCGGTACAGTCCCGATTTTGAAATTAATGTCCCGAGTCCCAACAAAAGCCTGTCGGGACGCTAAAATAAAAAAAAACTTCTGGTGTACTTACAAACTTTCCAATCCATCGTTTGAGTACATAACCTATTTGTACTAGTTTTAGAAGTTTGGTATCATTTCTGGCATTATTAGTGGGGTCATTTACGAGATAAAAACGTGGGTCCATTAGCCCCTGCGCTAAGCTATTCAGCTGATAACGCTACTCTACGCTAACTCTCCCAATGTTTGACCCAGGTGAAAAAAGCTTCTCGGGGGGTTGTTTGGCTTGAGGTCATTGTGCAAAGGACCCTAGGGTGAAATTACTCCGAACCATCACTTTAAGGCTTAGGCCCAGAATCAAAATGCCCAGAATCAAAATCCCAGAGAGTGGAAATGGGATAAAAGGATAGAATGTGTAATCAGCAGTACTCCACCCTCTCCGACCGACTGTTAAGTCAGCAGGAAAGAAAGAAAAGCTAACTGAAAACACAGTATCTGTAGCACACCGCAATCCCATAAACGTCCAGCGCCCCAGGGCGGGAGATGTCGGGACGGTCAGGGAGGACGACTAATGCTAGGGGGAAAAGGATTTTGAATCCAGTAACTGCGAAGCAGCGGCGGGATTCAGTGCACTGTCCATCACGATCCAGCACCACATAGTCTCTAAACCTCGTTAAGACCTCTGGGATGTTAGGTGTCCAAACTAGAGATCAAAATTGTCTCTGCTCTGAGCTTTATTCCATCTGGAATTACATTAAACTACAGTGGCTCGGACCGAGAGCCAACAATGCGATAAAAAGTGTTTAACCAGATGTGTATGGGTCTTTTTCTTCTCTTTTTTTTTTAAGATACATTTTTTATCATTTTTTTTAGCACAGTTTATCATACAGACATACAGAACAAATTCCACAATATGTGCCAGGTAATGTCAAGTGGTGCATAGAACAAATAAATACAAATTGAACAAGAACAAAAACTCTCTCCCACCCGCCACCCTCTGCGGTCTCGAGGAAAACAAAAGAAACAAACAGAAACCACGGGTCTTTTTCCTTTCTGAGGATCTTGTATCTATGTTGGGTGAATCTGGTTAGAACAGTGTTAGATGTCTCACCCACATATTGTAGACCACACTGTTGGCATTTGATTAAATATACACAGTTATGAGACTTAAGATTGCCATGACATAAAGATTTAAAAACATTGTAACTATACTGATTTCGCAACCATGTAAAGGTGCTGGAAAAACTCCCCGTGCCCTCTCGGGCCAGGGTTATGGAGTGGTTTAAATTTAGTTGTAACTAAACTGTCCTGCAGATTTTTTATTCTTCCTGAACGAAATTATTTTTTTTATTATTTTTAGGAGAAAATGTTGAAATAAGTGGTAACAGATCATCAAGACTGATGTGTGAAAAGCTTTAAAGCATTTACACAGAAAAGTTCTAATATATCCCCCAATAACCAGAACAGAGAACAATATTTTGGTAGCTTGTTTAAAAAAAAAAAAAAAAAAAATCGATCTTAAAGTTCAGATTATTTGTGATTTAACAAAACCCGCATAAGTATGTTTTGGATGGTGGCTTGTTTTACGGTATAAAGAAGAGCATGTGTATCAGTTTCTTTAAAGAAAACCTTAATCTCTAATCTGTCAGTCTGCTGGAAATCAGTGTGTTTGAACGTAGTGGTATCCAGAAAATCAACATAATTGTCGCTTACCGTTGGTTTAGGTTTGATTGACTTATTGTGACTGTTTAAAGTGGTCAAAAATAATCAAAATCCTCTCTAGAATGGGTCCAAACACCCCAGATATCATCTAAATATCTAAAATAGTAGGCAGGCTTTTTGTTGCATGTCTCTGAGCCATAAAGATGTTGGCATATGCAGGGGCAAACTTTTTACCCATTGCCGTCCCTTTAATTTGGAGGAAAGATTTCCCATCAAATTCAAAGTCATTTCTTGTCAAGTTGATCTCTAGTAACTGCAACCATTTTTCTGGCCTCCTACTATCTGGATATTTTTGGAAAATGTTTCTTATGGCTTGGATGTCTTCTATAATATCAATATTTGTATACAAGCTGTCGATATCAGCCGTGAATAGAAAAGACTGTTCAGGGATATTTAGCTGCTGAATTTTGTGTACAAAATCGTATGTATCATTGATATAACTGGTGTGTCTGGTACAGAGAGGAGTAAGATAGTAGTCTAAAAATCCAGCTGTATAATATGTTTCACTATCACAATCTGATACAATGGTTCTTCCTGGTGGAATAAGATGTGGTACAGGCCAACCCTTTGGAGCTTTGTGGATTTGGGGCAGCATATAAAAGATTCTGGCCCTAGGAGTAGGGTTACCCAGTAAGTACTACGTTTTTGTTTGAAGTTTATACATCGTTTGTCCAAAAGTGACTGTAAAATTGTAGTCACAAAAGGGACTGTACCCTTAATAAATTGGTTTATCTAATTTGGTATAATTTAAGTCAGTGAGCTGCCGATACCCTTACCACAAGTATTGTGAATGATTCATGACAACTATGGAGCTGCCTTTATCAGCAGGTTTAATCACAATATGTTTGTTGCTCACAAGCTGTTAGAGTGCCTCAATTTCACAGGGAAGGAGGTTAGGTTTTAAAGGAAGAGTGACCAAAATTTGAGACATCTGCTCTGATGAGGTCATTAATAATGTCAGGGATTTGTCCCGTAGAAGGTGTCCAGTCCGATTTAAGAGTAAAAGGTGGGGGTTTGGAATGAGGGCCATTTTCAAAATGCACAGCCAGTTTGAGTTTCTATGATAAACCTGGAGGTCCCATCTACTCTGTTCCAAAATCTGTATATTACTGCCTCATGTTGGAATAAAGTTAAGGCCCCTATTAAGTAAAGAAAATTGTGCCTGTGTGAGCGTGACATTTTCATCTAAAACCATGACATTTTTGTTACTGTGATTCCCCTCCTGTATGCACAGGTGTGTGGGGAATCCTAGTTTAAATATTCCAGCCAATAATTAGAAAAGGTCAGGGCTGTTGCTCGAGTCCAGTGAATCTTGTCTCTGTCAGTGTGAAACTCTTATTGTGGTAAGGCCACAATGTACTCGGAGTGCTCCGTGATGTAATGGTTTAGGTGTATGAAGTTTTCTTGTTCACCAAGAGGAAGGGCTCTGGAGAAGTTGACCTCCAGTATCAGGATCTCAGCATGGGGGAATCTAGTTTTGTCGATTTTCATCAGTCTCCGCAGTTCTTTCACAGCTGTGTCCGGAACTTTCTGGGTTCTGTTAATTCCAAAAGGAGAGAATCATCTTTTCTACCGTTGTACTGTTAGTAGCCTTGGAGAGTATATCCTCAGCGTGTGTTAAAGTGACACCAGGAAAACTGTCAATTTGTAGGTCTGCGATGGAAAAAGGAGGTATTCTGCACCCAAACTTAATTCGAAGCGAGCAGGACGTGGCTAAGATAGCAGAGGTAGTAAGTTTAGTAGGGCGAAGGTAAAGCCAACAACACGTAGTCAAGCTAGCAGGACATAACTGAGCTGGCAAAACAGAGACAAAAGGGGTTAGGGTTTGTGGTTAAGGGTTGGAATTCTGTGGCACTGGCCTATTGATCGGAGGGTAAAAGGTAGATGGAGGTATGACGGGGTCGAATGGGCTTCTATTGAGCAGTGGGCAGATGGAGTGGTAGTACAGAGGCAACTCTGTTTCTCCAACCAAACCTGGGAGACAGGGATACGAACCCCAGGCAAAGCACATCTATTGGACCAAAGGACAGAGGAGAGAGAACGGGTCTGGGGCTGGGTTGCGGCCTGGGTGTCCATTTTGGGAGGGGATGGAAGGGGTGCCAGTGTTTGTGAAGGTTAACCGGAAT